>NC_139518.1:100514320-100604320 GCF_947247035.1 Vipera ursinii
GGACCCCCTGCGCCAGGCCAACCGCCCTGCCCATCAAAGTGCTGAAAATGCTCACGGCGCGGACCGGACACATCTTGCACCCCGAATATCTCCAGCCGCTGCCTTCCACGCCCGTCAGCCCCATCGAGGTAAGTGGGGGTGGGGGGGTGGAGAGCGGCGACGCGGGGCAAGGGAGGGACCCTTTGTGGGGCGCTGGCTTCGTTTCAACCCCTCTCCCGCCCCGCACCCCCACGACCCCGTCCAGCCTTCGGACGATTGCCGGCAGCGCGATTTCGGGGCAGGCTGGCTGGCTCGGCAGGGGAAGCTCTGGGGGTGGGGGGGGGCGCCGCCGTCGCCTGGACTGTCTCCCGCCGCCCCCTTAAACCTCGGCGGAGGAGGGAGAGGCGGCCGGCCCGGCTTTTCCATTTTGCAACCCTTTGCGCTCTCTTTCACCCCCCCCCCTCTAAAAGGGTTCCTCCGGCGGCATTTGCACCTTGAATCGGTCAGGCTCGGTCCTTGCCCCCCCTCTCCCCCCCCCCCGCCGCCGCTTGTTGATTCTGGAAGCTGATTTGCCATCCGAGGGGCGGCCATCTGAAACTGAACGCCCCGGCCGCTTCGAAGGGGGGCTTTGGAAAGGAAGCGCCCTGGCCTCTTTGGGGGGGCGGAGGGGGTGTGTGTCCGTGTTTGTGTGTGTGAAACCAGCTCGGGCACGACGAGGGTCCCGGGGGCGGGGGGGGCGGCAGGACGAGCTAAACAGAGCGGATCCCGGGGCGGCGGGCGCGGGGGGCGAGGAGCCCCAACGGGGAAGATGCGGGGGGGGGGCGCCGGGCGCCGGGGCTCCGCTTCCCTTGCGGGGCGGCGAGGGGACGCGCACAGGCTGCGCCTTTCAGAGGCAGAGCAGCGGGCGAAGGCGGCGGTCGGGGCGGAGTGTGTGTGTGTGTGGGGGGGTGTTTGGAGGGTAGCTCCGTCCGGGCACCCGCTCGGGGCGCCTCCCTGCCGGCACTCAGGGCCCTCTCTTCTCCTCCTCCTCCTCCTCCTCCCCGGCCTTCTGCAGCTGGACGCCAAGAAGAGCCCGCTGGCCCTGCTGGCGCAGACCTGCTCCCAGATCGGCAAGCCGGACCCCTCGCCCTCCTCCAAGCTTTCCAGCGTCACCTCCGGCGGCGGCGACAAGGAGGCGGCCAAGGCGGCGCCCTTGAAGCTCAGCGACATCGGCGCCGAGGACAAGTCCAGCTTCAAACCCTACGCCAAGCCCGGCGCGGAGAAGAAGGACGCCTCGGCCGGCGGAGGGTCCGCCGCCTCCTCCGGGGGCAGCTCGGGCGGCAGCGGCGGCGGCGGCGAGAAGTCGGGCTTCCGAGTGCCGAGCGCCACCTGCCCGCCGTTCACGCCCAGGACAGGCAGCCCCAGCTCCAGCGCCTCGGCCTGCTCGCCCGGCCTGCTGCCCGGCGGAGAGAGCAAGGGCGGCGGCGGCGAGGCGGAGAAGAAGGAGGCGGCGGAGGGCGGCGGCAAGGGCGCTCCCGACGGCTCCGGCCGCCTGGCTGCCGTCGGCGGGGTCGGGGCCCTCTCGGCGGCCGAGCTGAGCCAGGCCCACTCGGCCGTCGCTTCGGCCGCCTCCTGCTCGACGGCCGAGTCCCCCTGCAGCGCCGTCCCGTCGTCGGTGGCCGCCGCCGCCGCCTCGGTGCTGAGCTCGGCCGGCCTGGTGGCGCCCGTCTCCCCCTACAAGCCGGGCCAGACCGTCTTCCCGCTCCCGCCGGCCGGCATGAGCTACCCGGGCTCGCTGGCCGGCGCCTACGCGGGCTACCCGCCGCAGTTCCTGCCGCCGGGCGTGGCGCTCGACCCCGGCAAGGGCGGCGGCGCGGGGGGCGGCGGGGGCGGCAAGGCGGCGGGCTCCAGCCCCCTGGCCGGCGCCTCGCCCCCCTCGGTGGTGACGGCCAGCCTGTGCCGCGACCCCTACTGCCTCAGCTACCACTGCGCCACCAGCCACCTGGCCGCCGGCGCCTCCTGCGCCCACGAGCAAGCGCTGAAGGCCGGCGCCTACCGCTGGTCTACCCGGCGCCGCCGCTGCCCGCCGCGCCGCCCTCGCTGGCCGGCCACCCGCTCTACCCCTACGGCTTCCTGCTGCCCAACGACCCCCAGCCGCACAGCTGCAACTGGGTCTCGGCCAACGGGCCCTGCGACAAGCGCTTCGCCACCTCGGAGGAGCTGCTCAGCCACCTGCGGACTCACACGGCCTTCCCCGGCCCGGCCGAGAAACTGCTCACCGGCTACCCCAGCTCCAGCTCGCTGGCCGCCGCCGCCGCCGCCGCCGCCATGGCCTGCCACATGCACGTGCCCACCTCGGCGGCCGGAGGGCCGGGCAGCCCCGGCTCGCTGGCCTTGCGCAGCCCGCACCACGCCTTGGGACTCAGCAGCCGCTACCACCCCTACTCCAAGAGCCCCCTGCCCGCCCCCGGCGCCCCCGTCCCGGTCCCGGCCGCCACTGGACCCTACTACTCCCCTTACGCGTTCTACGGGCAGAGACTAACGACAGCCTCCGCGCTGGGATACCAGTGAGTTTGTGTTTTTTCCCACCCCGCGGGGGTGGGGGGCAGAGAGACGCCTGAGGCTGGGGGATTTTTTTTCGGCGGGGCGGGGGGGCGTCGAGGAGAAGGGGGCGACCTGAAACCACGCTTTGGTGGGGCGGGGTGGGGAGAGAGAGAGAGAGAAGGGAAGGCGTCCCTCGGAAAAGTTTCTTAAGAATCCACTGACCGGAGAAAATGGCAAAAATGGACGTGTTTTTTAAAAAAATAAATATATATATATAAAGATAGTGTTCATCTTGAGGACTGGATCCATGGGCACTGTATTTATTTATGTTAGCTTCAAGCGGGACGATGAATCCGTAAAAAAAAAAATGAAGAGGAAAAAGTGCATTACCTAATTTCAGCTTTGATAGGCTTCGAGGAAAACAAAACAAAACACGAAGTGGAAACACCCGTTGTAGAATATAAATCAATAAAAAAAAGGAAACGAGAATTAGAGGTCTCCCTCCTGAATGTTACTTTGAAATTGCTACCTGGTTGTACTGTATTGTACGTCCTTATTTAAACGGCGGGCGGGCGAAGCCCTCAAATGCGTGCGCCTCTTTTCCCAAGAACAGCGCGGCTTCCCTGGCCATTGGTCTGTTCCCGTTTCAAATTGCAGCGATTTTTCCAAGTATCCTGCGGCAAGAGAGAGAATTGGCTTTTTCCCTGTATGTATCCCGACGGAAAGGACACCCAGCCACCACTTTTCCCAAAAAAAACCCCACCTCCGTTTGCCTTATTTTTACTCTCTCAAAGGAACACTTGACTATTTTTTAATCTGTAAAGTCCACGCGGTAGCTAGGGCAGGGACAGGGGTGACGTCATGTATTTAAAATAATAGACAATGTATCGCTTTAAAAGATTAAAATTCTGTATATTTGATGTATTAAAAAAAAGAGGTTTTACTTTTCTTTTGAAATCACCTTTTTGGAGTCTGTTACCAAACGCACTTAATTAATTACCGGGCGGATGAAAGTAAAGAAAGAGAAACAAGACAGGGAAGGCTGATTATACTCCGATTTAATTAGTTAGTACCCGATACTTTTCTTTGATCGCAGCCGCGGCGTTATTAAGCAGAGCGGGCAATTGAGACGAAAAACAAAAGCGAAGTCGGCTCCCGTTTCGGGGCAAGGAAGGCGTCGGCCTTGCCGGGACTTGCACACCGGAGGCGCGGAACAGAACTTTCCTTTCCCCTTGCAGGGACGATCGTGGCGCGCCCTCCGTGCTAATTTATTTATTCATTTGTTTTTTTACACGCGGCGAATGAACTCCGGCTTGCATTTCGGGGAAACCTGGGTCACGATCCGGGCAGATTCCGGAAGGAATCGGGCTGGCGCGGGAAGAGGTCTTCCTCGCTCCTTCTTGGCCAGGATCGGTCTGGGGATTTTCCCTCCCCGAGGAGCGACGGTCGAAGGGACGAGTGGCGTGGAGCAGTCCTCCCCCTCCCCAGTTTTTTTTTTCTTCTTTTAACACGAGCGAGGACGTTCCTCGGGTGGGGTGGGGTGGATATTTCCGAAACCCAGCTTGGTTTGGCCCGATGGCCGCGAAACGGATTCGTAAACAAGATTTCTTTCGGGCAGCCGGGAAAAGGCAGATTCAGTGGCGACGTTCGCACGGGCGAAGTTGGCTCAGGGTTAACCCTGGATTGAGGCTTTCGGAGTCTTTGGCTTATTTGGTGGGGGGGGGGAGAACAGAACCCCGTTCGGTTAAGGCAGCGGGTGGCGGCCTTGTGTGGTCCAAGTATTTCAGTCGCCTTGTGTGAAGGCGGACGCGGTGGTGTGGAGAAACAGACAGGCCGTAGTTGGGGGGGTGGGGAACGTGATTAAAGCTCTAATTCAGCGTTTCCCAACCTTAGGAACTTGAAGATGCGTGGACTTCAACTCCCAGAATTCCCCAGCCAGCATAGCTGGCTGGGGAATTCTGGGAGTTGAAGTCCACGCATCTTCAAGTTCCTAAGGTTGGGAAACGCTGCTCTAATTCTCGGTCACTGATGCGAAAGTAGTTGCGTCGAAAAGGGGGGGGGTCCGTAGCTCTGGGTGGGGGGAATTGAAAGAAGGCCCATTTCATAAAATGAGAAGGGGGGGCAGGAGGAAGAAGCCTGCTTGTCTATCCGTGGAGGCTGCGAGGCCTGATCTTTTTTCTTTACTTCCGAGTAGATCGCTTCCTCCTACAGCGTGAAGACCCGAGAGCAGCCGAACGGAGGTGTACGCGAGCGAACTTCTGAACGCCTTTCCGGTTACCTGATTCCCCTTCCCTTTTATTTCCGCTGGTGTGATTTTTCCCTCTCTTGAGGTGGGAAGTAACAAGAAAAACCCCCGAGCCTCGTTTTTTACCTTCGACCCGGAGAGATTTACCCGTTCAGACAAACAGGTCGCCGTTATTGCGCAGGGCTGGATGCAGATGGAAAGAGTGGCGGTGGAAAAGCAGATCCGGGGATAGAGGAATGGCAGGGGCGGTGGAGCAGAAAAGCAAAATGTATCCTTTAAAAAAAAAAAGCCGCTAAATGTTGGTGGAAACGGCACTCCAAAATGTGCATTCTCTTGCAAAAGGGAAGGCAAAGAGATTCAAGCAAGAGAAAGGTCTGGGCATTTCAGGGTAGCTTAATTCTTTACCAATCGGTTTGTAATATTAGTTAGCCTCAGCGCTGGGAAGCTGTAAAACTTCACAAGTCAAACAAACAAACCAAGGCAGGCTGGCTCCAGGGAAGGAAGGTAGGAAGGAAGGAAGGAAGGAAGGAAGGAAGGAAGGAAGGAAGGAAGGAAGGAAGGAAGGAAGGAAGGAAGGAAGGAGAGACACAGTGAAGAAGGAAGGAAGGAAGGAAGGAAGGAAGGAAGGAAGGAAGGAAGGAAGGAAGGAAGGAAGGAGAGACACAGTGAAGAAGGAAGGAAGGAAGGAAGGAAGGAAGGAAGGAAGGAAGGAAGGAAGGAAGGAAGGAGAGACACAGTGAAGAAGGAAGGAAGGAAGGAAGGAAGGAAGGAAGGAAGGAAGGAAGGAAGGACACTGAAATAGGAAGGAAGGAAGGAAGGAGAGACACAGTGAAATAGGAAGGAAGGAAGGAAGGAAGGAAGGAAGGAAGGAAGGAAGGAAGGAAGGAAGGAAGGAAGGAAGGAGAGACACAGTGAAGAAGGAAGGAAGGAAGGAGAGACAGTTAGGAAGGAAGTGAGACAGGAAGAAAGTGGAGAGAAGGAAGGCAGGAGAGAGAATGGGCGCTGTATGGAAGCGTTTCTAACATTTATTTTTACAAGGTTTATTTTGCTCCGCCGTTTCTGCCCTATAGTTAGCAGGTCGGAAGGTGGATGGATGTGTGTGGGGGTGGGGGGTGGGGGTGGGGGGCAGTTCAGGCTTTGCAAAAGTCTCGTTTCTTTCCCCGCTGGGACTTCGGGTGGCTGGAATTGTCCGGGCGATTGACTCTAGCGAACTGAAGGGCGAAACCTTCGTGGTGGTCGCGATCGCCGCCTTTGCCCCGATGGCTGCTTTTCGGTTTTTTTGTGTTTTTTTTTTTTGTCCTAGGAGGCCAGGAAAAAAAAGGGGGGGGCTTTCGCTGTTTGTCACACCAAAAATAACTCAGGAATCAGGGCCTTTTTTGGGGGGTGGGTGGGGATGTGTTAGCGGCGGGAGTGGGATTGTGAGCGCCTAAGTCGTGGCCTGGACTGGATTTCTGCAAAATTCGAGCTGCTCCGTCCGGCTCCCGGCCTGAGGACACGTGTTGGCGTGTCCGGCTTTATTTAAATTAAAAGCTAACCTAAAATCCATTGGCACGTGTGCCGAACGCCCGGGAGAAAGGGGGAGATATCCCTTTTCGGGGGAGACGTGTTGTGAAAAGGTCGGAGAGCAAAAAAAAAAAGTGCTTTTTTAAAAAAGTACAAAATAAAAGAACACGGTCTTCTAAGAGGAGTTCTTTTACTGAGTCAGCCAGGGGCTATCCAAAAAAAAAAACAAAAAACAACCCGATCCGGTGAAAAGATTTTCCCGGGCAGGAAAAATCGCCAAGGGGTCATTCTTGTGCGCCTCCCTGTCTCGTGCAGCGACCACACGGTCTTAAGAGTGGGGCAACGGAGACAAGCGAATGTAACCCCCCTCCCCTCCCCCTAGGCTTTATCAGGTCTGCCGTGAGTAAACCTGGGGGGGAGGGGCTGGCTTGGGCCAGCTCGCCCCTGGGGCGCTGGGGGCGAATCCCTCCTCCTCCTCCTCGAGCTTTCCCCCTCTCCGACCCAAAGGCCGTGGCTAAAGGCCGAGGGACCAGGGATGCGCGAGTCGCGGCGGGCCCACCGGAGCCGCCACGGCGGCCCGCAGACCTCCGCTCGCCTCCGCCGCAGCTTCTGCCCAAGCAGGAAAACGGCTCCGGCCCCCGAAGGGCTTTGCCGGGTCGAGCCGGGCAGAGGGAGGGGAGTGTGTGTGTGTGGGGAGGGGGTCGGCAACCGACTTTCCGTCCCCTGCAGGAAGAGCAACGTGGATCTCGCCCGCCGCCCCTCTCTGCGGCCGGAGACAGGCAGCGGCCTCCGCGGAACCCGGCGACGGCATCCGCAGGGCGCGGTTCAGCTGCTGGGGGAGTGAAGTCTGGTGCGGGCATCCGAGGCTGGGACCGCAAAGCCGGCAGGAAGGAAGCCTCTCCGGCTGCTGCTGCGTTGGATCCACCTGCTTCAGGATCTGCTCTGCGACCCCTTCCTTACTCGGGGGGGGGAGCACAGCGGTCGGAGGAAGCGCCCGGGGTTCGGGGCTTTCCAGGCCTGGCTTAGCTTGGCACCGGCCCTGCAGGCTTTCGGGGTCGCCGGGGGCCCTCCCGGGGCTGGGCGGGGGCGAAGTCGCTGCTCGCTGACCCGAGTTGGCACGGTTAGAGGAGCAGGAAGAAATGGCAATGGCCGTAATGCTGCCACAGGTAGTAAGAAGAACGGAGGTGGACAGCCAGGGCTCCAACTGGACTCCCCTAAGAAGGGCAGAGCAAGGCACTAGCCCGGGTCGAGAGAGGCCGCCGTTCTGTGTCGTGGAGCTGGGAAAGAATTTGGGGAAGGGGCTCCCCTCCGGAGAAGACAGAGGAGGTGTCGGCCTGGAAGAAGCCCACCTGCGCCGCGGAAGGAAGGCCGCCTCTGACGGTTAGCAAACGCCACGGCAAGGCAAAGGCCGAGGATTGACTGAATTCCCACTACTTGCCCACACGGGAAGATGCTGGGTTAACTGTGCAGGGTTTGTGCCCAACTCTGATTCGATTCTATTCTATTCCATATTTTCTATTCTATATATTCTTATTTCCCTATTCTATTCTATTCTATTCTATTCTATTCTATTCTATTCTATTCTATTCTATTCTATTCTATTCTATTATTCTATTCCATTCCATTCCATTCTATTGTTCTGTTCTATTTTATTCTATTCTGCATTCTATTATTTATTGTTCTGTTCTATTATCTTCTATTCTAGATTCTATTCTATTCTTATTGTTCTATTCTAATTTATTGTTCTGTTCTATTCTTTTCTATTCTGCATTCTATTCTATTCTAATTGTTCTGTTCTATTCTTATTCTGTTCTGTTCTATTCTGCATTCTATTCTATTCTGCATTCTATTCTTATTTTCTCTTCTCTTCTCTTCTCTTCTCTTCTCTTCTCTTCTCTTCTCTTCTCTTCTCTTCTCTTCTCTTCTCTTCTCTTCTCTTCTCTTCTCTTCTCTTCTCTTCTCTTCTCTTCTCTTCTCTTCTCTTCCAGGAAATCTGGTCCAGGCTTTGCAGATATGTGAGGCCTATGAGATGTTATGGCAAGTGGCCAGAGCCCTGTAGCAAATGCTTGTGGTTCAGGCGTCAGGCTGTAAGCAGGGAGATTGCAAGATACTCCTCCTGCCTTGGGCACAAAATCTGCTGGGTGACTTTGGACCAGCCACCGTCTCTCCGCCGGAGGAAAAAAATAATAGCAAATCACTTCTGGGGGGAAAAAAACTTTGCCAAGAAAACTGCAGGGATTCTTGAGAATTGGACACGATTAAAAACAACAACAATAATAATTCAGCCGGTTAGCAAATACTCGAATACTCGAGCATCGCCTGAATCAAACGGCAAAGGGCCAAATCCGCCCCGTTTCGGAGCGTCCGAGACTTGCCCGCGTTTGTTCACGTGTGGCACTCCGAAACAGCCCTTCCTCGCCCGATCCGGATGGCCCTTTGGGGGATCCCTGGGAGCCACTGGCCGGGGCACGAGAGCAGAGTGGCTCCCCCGACGATCCTTGGGAATCAACCTCGGGAAGTTTGGGGGCTCCAGGAGAAAGAATTTGTTTTCGCGAAAGGGCCGCGTCTAGGGGGGAGGACGGCGCTTCGTTCCGAGGGGTTTGGGGGGCGCCCAGCCACGCGGGGGGGGGGGAGAAGAGCGAGTGCGGGCTGCTCCACCCGCCCGCAAAGCCTGGAGACCCACAGCTGGGATCCGTTTCTGCCCGGAAACGCGCGCGTTTAAATCCGGCGTGCCTGCTGGACTCCTCGCCTTCGTTCAGACGACCAGGGAACGCCGCGGGCCGCTTTGCGCGGCGCGCCGAGGACGGGAAGCGTGAGAATCCTGACCCGGGAGACGCCTGCCACGACCTGGACTCTCGCCCTCGGCTCGTGGGCGTGGGAAAGAGACGGGACGCGTGGGCGTGGGATTATTATTATTATTATTATTATTATTATTATTATTATTATTATTATTATTATTATTATTATTATTATTATTATTATTATTTTAAGATGGCTGAAAAGAGGGAGCACTTGTGAACTCTCGGAAGCCCCCCCCCACCTTCCTTCGCCTGCCTTTTCTGTTTATTTACTGTCCCTTTGCTCATTCTTGCTTGCCTTTACCCTTCTTCCTCCCTCCCTCCCTCTCCTCCCTTTCCTTCCCCCCTCCCTCCCTCCCTCCCTCTCCTCCTCCAATTCTTCCGTCTATCCCAGGGACTCCAGCATCCCCCAAGGTCCCCGCCCGGTTCCCTGTCCTTCCGCTCGTTCTGCACCATCAACCGGAGACGTCAGGAGAAAATCGTTTCCACAAACCACAACTTCTCTTGGCTACTACTAGCTAGTAGTAGTAGTAGTACCAATCAGCCGACGAGTAAATTCTTCCGCCCATCCCCACCACGTTCTGTTGCTGCTCTGGTTTGCCGTGGCCTTGCGATGACCTAAACTTAAGGAGAGGTTTGACTCCACGTGGGGAAAGAGAGAAGGATGCTCGCGTGCGTCCCGTCCTCCGCCTCTTTGTTTCCCTGACTAGCCCCCTCCCCATTTCAAGCAGAGATGCTCCACCAGGAGGCGCTGTTCCGTTTTCCTACGGAGATGCTCCGTCATCCAGGCCCCCATTTCCCAAAGGTGATTTTTTTTTTAAGAGGCCGCGGGACTTCCTTGGGTTTCTGTGAAGAACAGGACAGACTAAATGGCCTCTTGGAAAAAAGCGCCTTTAGGATATCCAATTTTTCCGAAAGGGCTAAATCCAAAAGGTTTGATCCGCCGCCTGAGCGGGAGGGCGGGACTGTTAAAAGTGTTCTTGCACCCGAGTCTCGGTCGCGCGTGGGCATTTGTGCCGTGGGAGTGCACACGCACGCCCGGAAGAGGAGCCGGCGTAGGTCCAGGAAACGGTTTGATGGGAAGGGAAGAAGGACAGGACGGCGGGATAAGCGGATGGGGAGAAGGTCAAAGCAAGGCGCCCCTCTTTCAGCCCCCCCAACGGCTGTTGCAATCCCACGAGGGTGGGGGGTGGGCGGGGGGGTTGCTGGGGAAAGCACTGCGAATTAGAAGCCCATCCAAACATCTTCAGGCGGACAACATCAGCCATATTTTGGGGTGGCGGGTTTTTTTCTCTCTGCGACTTTGAGGTTGGGGGAATCCCCTTCCCCTATCTTTTTTTAAAAATTCCATTTATATCCCGCCCTTCTCCGAAGACTCAGGGCTGCTTACAAGCTTAGCAAATCAAATTTTCCAAATCAGCTGCAAATATTTGGGTGAAGGACAACTTTTTGGTCTCTTAACTGTTACACCCCTCAGCTGCTCTCCCCTCTTTGGCAGGTGCCTCCCCCAGGCAGATTTGGGAGCAGCAACAAGACCGTAGTTCAGGGGTCTTCAAACTCGGCCCTTTTACGACTGGTGGACTTCAACTCCCAGAATTCCTCAGCCAGTCACGCTGGCCATGGAGTTCTGGGAGTTGAAGTCCACCAGTCGTAAAAGGGGCAAGTTTGAAGACCCCCACCCTAGTTAATAAAAAACGCTTCTCTCTCTCTCTCTCTCTCTCTCTCTCTCTCTCTCTCTCTCTCTCTCTCTCTCTCTCTCTCTCTCTCACACACACACACACACACACACACACACACACACACACACACACAGAGTGATTATCAAATAAATGCAAGCATATTTTCTCCAACCTTGAAGGGGGTGACCTGCCACAACTGCCTTCTGCTGGGCTCCAGGTTCCCAAATTAAGCAAGGCGAGAGGCTCAGCCAGGCAAGAGAGACAAGGAGGCATTCCCCAACTGCACTTCGGGTGCTGAGGGGATCCTTCCAGGGGGCTGGGCTAGAAGACCTCCAGGGTCCCTCCCAACTCTGTTTTTCTCTTCTCTCTCTCTCTCTCTCCTCTCTCTCTCTCTCTCTCTCTCTGCCTCAGCCTAGCAGGAATGCCACCTCTCTAGTGTGCTGGAGCCTCTGAAGCCACAGCACAAAGTCCTTTGCCTTTCAGCTGGCAGGGGATGCTCAGCTGCATCTCTCATTTTCCAGGCATTAAGTTAAAAGTATTATGTAAATGGCCTAGGGAGAGAAATGTGAGGGAGACGGGCATGAAATGGTCTCTCCCCGTTGCTAATCCTCAACGTTTCTCTGCTCGAGTCCTTTCGGAACAGCACCGGATGTCCTGTTCCAAGGGCTGTTTTTTTTCTTTTCCCTCTGGCTTTGTGGCTGCCCTCCCTTTGGCACATCCCATAAGGGCAGGGAAAAGGCCATCGAGCAGGGCCCTGCAACAGGAGGGCCCCCACCTCAGGATTCTGCCCAGCTTCTCCGGGCAGAATCTTTGCCTTCTCCCTTCTTCTGTAGCCAGTTGAGTCTCCCCAGCTTAAAATCATGTGCAATAACAATACAGATAATTCTCAGGCAGAATGTAGGCCGAGGAACTGAGATCATGCGAGGTATTAGTACCGCTTTATAAAACCCTAGTGAGACCACAGCTGGAATGCCGCAACCAATTTTGGTCACCATACTATAAAAAAGATGTTGGGACTTTGGAAAAAGTTCAGAGAAGAGCAACTAAGATGATCCGAGGCCTGGAGACCAAAACGTACGAAGAACGGCTGCGGGACTTGGGTTTGGCTAGTCTAAAGAAAAGAAGAAATAGGGGAGACATGATAGCAGTGTTCCAGTATTTGAGGGGCTGCCACAAAGAAAAGTGGGTCAAACTATTCACCAGAGGGCAGGGCAAGAAAGAACGGATGGAAACGGACCAAAGAGAGAAGCAAACCTGGAATTAAGGAGAAACTCCCTGACAGTGAGGACACTTAACCAGTGGAACAGCTGGCCACCAGAAATTGTGGGTGCTCCATCACTGGAGGTTTTTAAGAAGAGACTTGGACTATCACTTATCTGAAATGTATAGGTTTTCCAGCTTGAGCAGGGGGCTGGACTAGAAGACCTCCAAGGTCCCTTCCAGCTCTATTCTATTCTTCTTGGAAGGAGCCAAGCGGTGATCAGTGCAAAACTGCCCAGAGTCCCTTTGCTGCTTACATCCTTGGTGGAGCAGTGGGCTAATGCCTCCTTAAGTAACACCAGCTGCCTGCAATTAGTGCAGGTTCGAGTCCCACCAGGCTCAAGGTTGACTCAGCCTTCCATCCTTCCCAGGTAGGTAAAATGAGGACCCAGATTGTTGGGGGCAATTAAGCTGACTTTGTAATAATGCCGCTTGGGGTGTGTGTGAAAGCCCTAATAAGCAGGCATATACATAGAATGAAGGCTACTGCTAAGCTTGTAAGCTGCCCTGAGTCTTCGGAGAAGGGCGGGATATAAATGGAATTAAAATAAAATAAAAATAAATAAAATAGGTGGCGACCGTGATGCTCCCTTCTCATCACCTGGCACTGGATTTCCTGGGCTCAGAATCCAGCATTATTATTTATTTCAGCCCAGGTTGTATGCTGATGTTCCCAGTTCCTGGAATATGGATCTCGCTTGCATGGTTCTCCCTGGATCCAAAATGTGTGATCTTGTTTTCCTACTCTCTCTTCCCCAGGTGTATTCATGTGACTGCTTCTTGATCCGCTGTTGGCAGATTCCGGCGTTTCGCTCCTAGGAAGGCGTATCAACATGCCACTTGTGGGATCCTTGATGCTCTCTGAGCTTGTTGTCTTGCAGACCTTTCGTGACCCAACTAGGTAACATCATCAGTGCTAGAAGGGAGTGGGATTTGTTCTCTGTTTGTATACAGCTGACTTGCCCTGTCCGTGTTGCTGGAAGTGTCCTTGGTGGTTTCTTTATTAGGCTGTTAGTTGCTGTTTGATTGTGATTCTGAGTTGGTAGTTCTGAACCAACACTAACAGGGCAAGCATGTAAACACAGAACAAATGATGATATTACCTAGTTGGGTCATGAAAGGTCTGCAAGAAAACAACTCAGCTGAAAGCACCAAGGACCCCACAGTTCAACCTGGAGTTACAGATATTCTCTTCTGGTAGGAGATGACGAGGCTGAGCGTGAGGGAAGGGTCAAAGGTGTCAGCAGTCCCTGCGCCCCACACCAGAGATTTAAGTCCAGTCCGCCTTGACTGCCTTTCTTAACTCCTGGTAATTTCCCGTGGCTGTTAGTAGCTCAGATTCTTGTAGAGAGCCTATCTTGTAGAGATAGGCTCTCTACAAGAATCTGAGCTACTAACAGCCACGGGAAATTACGAGGAGTTAAGAAAGGCAGTCAAGGCGGACTGGACTTAAATCTCTGGTGTGGGGCGCAGGGACTTGAGATGAAACTTTTATACTCAATTGAACTGCCTGAATCTCCTGATTTCCCTGGCGCTTGACACTACTATTGTTATACGTGCCAATGACCAAAGGCCAGCCAATCGGCATTCTCTCTCCCATCCAGGAGAACAGTGCCTTTTGTTAACCAATCAGGGCCAGCCTTGATATCACATCTGGGGCAAAATTGAATAGTCCAGCATAACAGACAAGTGGGGTGCTCCTATTTTGGTTTAGGAAGAGTTATCTTTCCCCAGGCTGTGCGGCGGCAATGGCTGCCCACAAACATTCATCAGTAGCAAAGAGCTGAAAAAAGCAGGAGTATTTTTCTTTTTAATGTGCATCATCAGCAGGATAGGAGCCGTGGTGGCGCAGTGGTGAGAATGCGGCATTGCAGGCTAATTCTGCCCACTGCTGGCAGTTCAACCCTGACCAGCTCAAGGTTGACTTCGCCTTCCATCCTTCCGAGGTTGGTACAATGAGGACCCAGATTGTTAGGGACAAGAGTAAAATGACTCTGTAAAATGCTTAGAGAAGATTATAAAGCAGTATGAAGCGGTATATAAGTCTAAGTGCTATTGCTGTTGACTCAGCCTTCCATCCTTCCGAGGTCGGTGAAATGAGGACCCAGATTGTCGGGGGCAACAGGCTGACTCTGTAAGCTGCTTAGAGAGGGCTGTAAAACAATATGAAGTGGCATATAAGTCTTAAGGCTTATTGCTATGAACAACTGCATGAGAAAGGCTAGGCTGGGTTGTGGCTATCGGGGGTGATTTGAGGTTTGTCGGGAAGGGTTCTGGCGTTGGAGGCAGCCTGTCTACACATGCCCAGTGTGCTGCCCACATGCGTGGAATGCCGGACTCCCCCCCCCCCCGAGAGACTTTTGCGTCCATGTTTTGAATCCATGTCTTCTGAAGGAGGAACCAGTGGAAACAAAATAAATTTGGGGGATCTGCTTCACGAATCCTGGGATTGGCAGGCTGCAGGAAGGAGGGAGAAACATTGGAGCGAGATGGCAAGAAGGAAATATGTGAGCCTTTCTCGTTCCTCATCGCAATGGCTGTTCTTGACCACATCCTTGGTTGATCTTCTCTGGCTTTGGAAAGACGGAGGGAGGTTTTCCTAGTGAGGCTGGTTTCAGGAGCCCAAATCCCCTTGCTGTGTGCGCGGCTTGGCATTCCCAAGTCAAAAGGGGGCTCCCAAGCAGTCCAGATTTGGTTTGTGTGTGTGTGTGTGTGTGTGTGTGTGTGTGTGTGTGTGTGTGTGGTCCTCAGCGGCCACAACTGAGCTCCGTGTTTGCGTTGCTAAGTGAGGCAGTTAGTTAAGTAAATTGTTGCTAAGTTTGACTTGGCTTGTCAGGAGACCTCTGGGAAGGTTGCAAATGGGGATCACCTGAGCCCCGGGATGTTGCAACGGTCGTAAATGCATGCTGGTTGCCAAGCACCTGACTTTTGATCACAGTTGTCAGTGTGAAAACTGGCCACGAGTCGCTTTTTTCAGCGCTGTTGCCACTTCAAATGGTCATGGCTTACATGCAGAGTGTAAAAGGTTTTTACACAGAGATGGTCGGTGAAGTGGATTTTAAAAAAACAGGTGTCAAAGGCAAGATTCAAGAATTCCCCTATTATGGAAGTGTTCCTCCTCATTCAGGAAGCCTCTGGAGCAGGTCCAACCTTGGCAACGTTCTGACCTGCGGACTTCAACTCCCAGAATTCCCCAGGCGTCGTGCATGGCTAGCTGGGGAATTCTGGGAGCTGGAGTCCACAGGACTTAAAAGTTGCCAAGGTTGGACACCTCTGCTCTGGAAGCGTCCTTCTTTATAAATAAAACCTATGACAAATTCATTAGAATCATCGGATCGTAAGAACCCAAACCTGGTCATTAAGGGCCCTAAGCCCTGACCAACTCTACCCCACGAGGGTTCCCATAGCTCGATTTTCCCGTTTCTTTCTTCCTGGAAAGGGAACCAATCAGGGGCGTCCTTGGATGGTGTTAAAACACCAAGCATAACTTTAAAAAGTACCTTTGGGACATCTGTGACCTGGATGATGAAGAACGTCCGTAGGCATCTTCCCACCCTTCCTATATTCAGTCTCTTGTTCCGTCTCTATTGTCTTCTCAAGAAAGTCCAGTTGCCTCTCGAAAAATGCACCTTTGGGACAGACCTGTGAAGGCGGTCAAAACCTGCTCACCAAAGCAATCTCCAGATCACGCCACGTATTCTCTGGAACTGTCTTCGCCGTAACTCTGCTTCTTCTGCGACTCTGATAGGCACCCTGCGCATGGCTTGAGAATCGCAACTTTTTTTTAAAATTTTAATTCCATTTATATCCCGCCCTTCTCCGAAGACTCAGGGTGGCTTACAAGCTTAGCAGTAGCCTTCATTCTGTGTATATGCCTGCTTGTTAGGGCTTTCACACACACACACCCCAAAGCGGCATTATTACAAAGTCAGCTTAATTGCCCCCAACAATCTGGGTCCTCATTTTACCTACCTTGGAAGGATGGAAGGCTGAGTCAACCTTGAGCCTGGTGGGACTCGAACCTGCACTAATGGCAGGCAGCTGGTGTTACTTAAGGAGGCATTAGCCCACTGCTCCACCAAGGCTCTCCACCAACTTCCTCTCCTCTGATCCTGTGTTCCGATTGTGAAGCCGGGGGAGGCTGGAAAAGCAGCCCCCTTCGTGGGCCTGAAGCCGCTTAGTCTTATTTTGTGCAGCTCCTCGCTTTCACAATGGCTGCCTTTTGGAGGCGAAATGATTCATAGGCATTTTTTTCCAGTATCCAAGCACTTAGGACACGGCTGCGTGATTTATCATCAGTACAAAGCCCATAAAGTCACTGTGCAGAGAGGGGAGCAGGAGGAGATTGCAACCACATAAATGAAACAAAGAGAGGCCGGGGGAAACTGTGGTGGCTGTGCAGATCTGGAAGTATTTGGGGGAAACTGAATATATACTCAAACCTTCCTTCACCCGTTCACACTCCTTTCCTAAACCGCACCGCAATCGACACGCTTGTAATACGCTAAAAAGCTACCGATTGCTGTCTTTTTATAGCGCCCAATTGCACAGCGATCTTGCCCCACGTCTGTTGCTAAACCCAGCCTGGCGTTCAGACAACATCAACAGCAAAGTTGCTGTACAGAGGGTGCTACAAGCAGACGGTGAGGCTGCCCGGTTCACATTTTAAAACCGGATCTCCGTGTCTCGCTGGGGAGACTGGGATTGTCTTGCATTTGTGCATTTTCACAGGAGAAAATGCTCACACGAACCTAGAAAGCTAGGTGTGTCTAAGGAGCTAGGTAGGTCTAGCCCAGGGGTCTTCAAAACTGGCCCTTTTATGACTTATGGACTTCAACTCCCAGAATTCCTCAGCCAGGCTGAGGAATTCTGGGAGTTGAAGTCCACAAGTCATAAAAGGGCCAGGTTTGAAGACCCCTGGGCTAGCCTGTCAAAGAGAAGGATTAAGGGGGACATGATAACTATCTTCCAGGACTTGGGGGGCTGTTACACAGAAGAGGGGATTATGCTTCAAAGCACCAGAGGGCAGGAGAATGGGTAGATGATCATTAAAGACATCTAACCTGGAACTAAGCAGGAATTTCCTGACAGTGAGAACTATTAATCAGTGGAACAGCTTGCTTCCAGAGTTGTGGGTGCTCCATCACTGGAGGCTTTCAAGAAGAGATTGGACAACCATTAGACCAGGATGGAATAAGGTCTCCTGCCTTGAGGAGGGGTTTGGACTAGCCCTATGATTCTGTGTTCTACATCCCCACCGCTCTCACTTGCCCCATGGAAAAAGGGGAATATTGTAAGTAGAGTTGATTGCTTGCAGAGAGAGATAGAGAGATTTGTCCATGGAACTCTTTCTGGATTGAGATGCAAGAAGCTCAGGATTCAGAAGAAGATCAATAGAGATATGGAGGGTGAAGTTATGGAGATAGGGCTATCATACTTCCCAGTGGGTCCCCAACCTTTTGGGCACCAGGGACCGGTTCCGTGGAGAGAGGTTCTTCCGTGGACCGGAGGGTGTGTGGTTTTGTGGATGAGGCTTTGCTTGTTCGTGCGGACGGGTTGCTGGCATGCCACAGACTGGGGGTTGGGGACCCCTGCCTTAGAGTTCCGAGAGTTGAATGTATGAGTTTTAACCAAAAGTCCTAGGAAGAACTCTGGGTCTGGCCAGAAAAACAGAGGAGCGAGGAGAGAGAAAGGAAGGGACCCTTCGGTCTATATGGGAATGCACATTCTGAATGCAGAAAACAAAAGCCCCTCTACTAATTTAAAAATAGAGATTAAAAATAGAGATTAGGGGAAGAAAAAGGAGAGGGGGGAAAGAAAATGTGAGGCACAAGGAAAACGGGGCGGGGGGGGAAGGCATTGGCTCTTTTTATTACAGTACAAGATAAAAACACTCCAGCCTCAACTTTTTGCTTTTCACATTAATATAGGTAACTTGCCATTTCTGTAACGACAAGTCTATCTAACCGACGAAACCAAAGTCAAAATTTCATTTTTCTTTTCATCGCAGGCACAAATTCCAGAAGCGATATCCAAATAAGAAACATACTTAAATACAATCTCCTCTTTGAATAAAATGATCAATTAAACCATTCCTGCTTTACCTTCCTTGCTATGGAAAGAGTGTATATTTCTATTTGCACCTCATATTCTTTAGGAACTATCACCATTTCTGTTTAACGAGGCTCGCTATATTCTTTCAAACTCTTTGACGTTACAGGGGGAAAAAATACCTAAACTTTTCTTGAAACACATTTCTAAAATCTAAACTGTCCCATACACCTGTTTTTTTTAAACTTCTTAACATACAGGCTTTAAGCTTCGGTATTAAATTTAGATCTCTCCCACCAAACTAGCCGTGTAAAATATTTCTTTTTTTTCCTAAACAAAAGCCTATCTCAAGAGTGGCATAGATACGGCTTGGGGTCTCCACGTGTCTTTCTCTTTTCTGATGGACTCTGGCTTGGGTCAAAAAGTTGCAGGGGCACCCATCTCCCTCCTTGAAACACCTTGATTGCTTGGCGCTACCTACTTCGGGGAGGCCTCCTTCAGCAGGTAGTAGAAGCCATGATGCTGAGCTGATGGAGATGGGTCTCTCATCTCCAAGCAGGGCTGCAGCCTTGAGAAGTCCATCCCTCCCTTTGCCCAAAGTCTTAGAAAGTTTCTGGCACCCTGCCAACACTGGGCACGTCACACATTCTGGGCAAGTATGCGGCTCTGATACAACTGGTGGAAAACAGGCCATTAACAGCAGGAGTCAAAAAAAAGAGAGTAACCAGGCTAGAAAAGGGAAAGCCACGTCATCCGCAAACCTCAGAGCAACGATGGTTGGTCAACACCCAACTTTACGGTTGATGGTCTTTCTTATTATATACTGTAGTCAGCTCTCGAACTTTAACCGAGCTGGGTTACAGCCAATGTCAGGCATGAGATACTTTTATTTCCAAACCGCACTTTCCATGGTTTTTCCCACCGCCCCCTTATACCGTTGTCTATGAAATCCGAAAGAGAACAGGTCGAAAGGGAAAGCCTTGCTCTTCACGTTGGCTGCCCTGTGTTTTGGTTCTGTCCCTGAATCGGAAGGAAGAAAAAATAAACGACGCCACCGTCTACGTTTATCACACCTCAGCAAACAGACTGGTCAGCGCTGATGCCGCCACACAGACACTGTGATGTGGGTTAGTTCTGGGCCATCAATTGGACGAATCTCTGCCCCCCAACCACCAAACATCATCTACCTGTGGGGAATGTACCACTTGGGTGTGGGATGGGACAGAGTTGGGAATTGCGAGCCTCTCCCTCCAAGTTTTCCTCTTTAGAGCGATGAACATGGCTTCGGCCTTGCCTGACCTCCCCCCCTCCCCAACTTCATGGCTGTTCCTACCCACCCATGCTTTAAGAAATGCCTCGTTGAACGCAGGGGACTTGATTCTGAGTAAGTACACCCCAATTTGCACCACTTCTCCATGGAGAGGGTAAATGTACGGTGGAATGATCTGCTCTGGGTTGGGGGAGAGGAAAATATATTTGAAGCTTGCCCTCTTCCTCTGTCAGTTGCTCTGTAGCGAGAACAGCACCCCCCCCATCTCCGAGGGAGCCAGTGTTGTCCAAAGTCGCTTCCTTAGTCCATGTGGCCAGCGTGACTTTATCCCGAAGGAGCATAGAACACGGCTTCCTGCCGAAGTGGTACCTATTTATCTACTCACATTTGCGTAGTTTTAAACTCTTAGGTGGGCGGGAATCTATTCCCACCTTTATTATTTGTATAAACAACACACCTGATACTTCCCTCCTTCTCCTGTTTTCTCCACAACAACAATAACAACAACGCTGTGAGGTGGGCTTGGGCTGAAAAGGGGGATTGGCCCAGTTACCAAGCCGGTTTTCACGCCTGAAGTGAAACTAGAACTCTCAGTCTCCTGGTGATTTGGACAAAGCCACCCAACTGGCTTTCATTACCTTGCAGGTAAGGCTGCTTCTGACATGCTAATTAGAAATAGGTTTGCTTTCGTTTTCCTTTCTACGGCATGCCAGCGACTGACCCTGGGAAAGCGGCTAAAGGATAGGCAATATGATTTTGTGGCAATCTGAGACGCTGGGAGTACAGCTCGATTAAAGTTGTTGAGACCAGGTGAAGTGTTAGTAGCGCTTTATAAAACCTTAGTAAGGCCACACCTTGCTGGCTGATGGGCTACTGGCGAAGCTGTTTACCCGGGGCCAACTTGTCAGGAGGAAAAGGAAGGTTTTGCCCAGTGAGAAAAAAAGTTCTTCTTTTTCCTCCCCTTTTAACCCAACAGGTATGGTGGGACAAATAAACGTGTGAATGAAAACTTCCAGTCCTTCTGGATTTATTTATTCGTTAGATCTTTGCTTATCCTGCCTGCATTACTTTATAAGTAACTCAAGGCTGCAAACCACATAATACTCCTTCCTCCTCTTTTTCTCCACCTCTACAACACTGAGACAGTCTGGCCCAAAGTCACCCGGCTGGCTTTCACGCATAAGTTGGGACTAGAACTCACAATCTCCTGGTGACTGGCCCAAAGTCACCCAGTCGGATTTCATGACGAAGGTGGCACTAGAACTCACAGTTTCCTGGTGACTGTCCAGTCTCTTCTTAAAAGCCTCCAGTGATGAAGCACCCATAACTTCTGGTGGCAAGCAGTTCCACTGGTTGATTGTTCTCAGTGTTAGGAAGTTTCTCCTTAGTTCCAGGTTGCTTCTCTCCTCGATGAGTTTCCATCCGTTGCTTCTTGTCCTGCCTTCAGGGGCTTTGGAAAAGCTTTCCTGGCAGAATGGAATGGAATGGAGAATAGAGAATAGAAAATAGAATAGAACAGAATGTAGAATGGAAATGAATGGAATGCAATGGAATGGAATGGAATGGAGAATAGAGAATAGAAAATAGAAAAGAATATAGGATAGGATAGGATAGGATAGGATAGGATAGGATAGGACAGGACAGGACAGGACAGGATAGGATAGGATAGGATAGGATAGGATGGAGAATAGAGAATAGAAAATAGAATAGAACAGAATGTAGAATGGAAATGAATGGAATGCAATGGAATGGAATGGAATGGAGAATAGAGAATAGAAAATAGAAAAGAATATAGGATAGGATAGGATAGGATAGGATAGGATAGGATAGGATAGGATAGGATAGGATAGGATAGGATAGGACAGGACAGGACAGGATAGGATAGGATAGGATAGGATAGGATAGGATAGGATAGGATGGAGAATAGAGAATAGAAAATAGAATAGAACAGAATGTAGAATGGAAATGAATGGAATGCAATGGAATGGAATGGAATGGAGAATAGAGAATAGAAAATAGAAAAGAATATAGGATAGGATAGGATAGGATAGGATAGGATAGGATAGGATAGGACAGGACAGGACAGGACAGGACAGGACAGGACAGGATAGGATAGGATAGGATAGGATAGGATAGGATAGGATGGAGAATAGAAAATAGAAAATAGAATAGAACAGAATGTAGAATAGAATGGAATGGAATGGAATGCAATGCAATGCAATGGAATGGAATGGAGAATAGAGAATAGAAAATAGAAAAGAATATAGGTTAGGATAGGATAGGATAGGATAGGATAGGATAGGATAGGATAGGATAGGATAGGATAGGATAGGATAGGATAGAGAATAGAGAATAGAGAATAGAGAATAGAGAATAGAAAAGAATATAGGATAGGATAGGATAGGGAATAGAAAACAGAAAATAGAAAAGAATATAGGATAGGATAGGATAGGATAGAATAGGATAGGATAGGATGGAGAATAGAGAATAGAAAATAGAAAATAGAAAATAGAATAGAACAGAATATAGAATGGAATGGAATGCAATGCAATGGAATGGAATGGAATGGAGAATAGAGAATAGAAAATAGAAAAGAATATAGGTTAGGATAGGATAGGATAGGATAGGATAGAGAATAGAGAATAGAGAATAGAAAAGAATATAGGATAGGATAGGATAGGATAGGATAGGGAATAGAGAATAGAGAATAGAGAATAGAAAATAGAAAATAGAAAAGAATATAGGGTAGGATAGGATAGGATAGGATAGGATAGGATAGGATAGGATAGGATAGGATAGAGAATAGAGAATAGAGAATAGAAAATAGAAAATAGAAAATAGAAAATAGAATGGAATGGAGAATAGAGAATAGAAGATAGAAGATAGAAGATAGAAAATAGAATAGAATAGAATAGAATAGAATAGAATAGAATAGAATAGAATAGAATAGAATAGAATAGAATAGCAGAGTTGGAAGGTATCTTGGAGGTCATCTAGTCCAACCCCCCATCTAGTCCAATTTAAGATATATTTCTGCACATGTTTATTTGTGTGGATTACTCTCTCTTTTTTCCTTTTTGTCTCCCCTGCATTTGCTGGCAGAATAAAACGGATGGCATGCATTGGGTAAAAAGAGGACAGGATTTCCACTGTGCCCACCTTTGGGATCTCTTTGAGATCCTTCCTGCAGATGTTCCTACTGCACAGAAGGGCCCGTGGTGAAGCCTGGTACAGTCGTCCAAGGTCCACAAAGAATTATTTAGTCATCATCAAGACAACCAGAGAAACAGCTGCACTCAAGATGAATAAGATAAAGGGAACCAGTTGCTGAAGGACACTTTCCAGGTCTGGTCTTTGTAACAGCAAGGGCCCTCCTAAAGTTTGGTGGTTTTTAAAAAAGTAGCTTAGAAAATTAAGCAGTTTATCCAACTACTATTTTGTTGAGATGAGACCGGAGAACACTTCTCCCATTTTCCTAGGGAAAGAATTGGCCTTGTCAAACAATTTCCCCATAATGTATGCAGTAATGCGAAAGGAGCATTTTTATATGCTGGAAAGAAAGTTTTTCCGGTCTCAAGAAAATATCCAGTTTAATGGCGAATCCATAATGCTAAACATGTTTGTTTAAAGAACCCTGCGTTATTGTATCACATAATCAGCACGCTGCCTGAGTAACACCCTGCAATTAGCAGATTCCCCAAAAAGTAATCTATTGAGCGTGTTGGAATGCCAGCAATTGATCGTTTACTGGTATTTGTTTTAATCATTGCTTCCCATTGATTACTGTAAATAGAATTTTAGCATCATAAACTAAGGCAAAAATGTGTCTCCCTTTACAGATTGCCGTAATCGGTGGCCAGTAACAAATCTTCACATAATCAACTGCGCTCAAATTTCAAAAGACACGGGATAGAAATGTTTTCTTGGAACACAAGCCAAGCTCAGCCGAAGTCAATTTCTTGTTGATCAGCTGCATTGTTTTAATTGGCAAATTAAAACAGTGCTTTCTCCATACAAGATCCCTGTGATCTAGATTGGACTAAGACATGATTTGCCCGGTTCTAGGTGCCAGCTAGGATTTAAATGCAGATTTTCTTAAAACCTACTGACACTTATTCCAGATTCTTTGTGGTAAGCAGATTTTATGAAGCAGTCAAAACCATTTTTCAGTGTTATGCATCTAAATTTTCTGAATGAATACTGGTGAGAACTGGGCAAAGTTATTCAGAAGAACTGCTAGAGGCGTAAGCAGACAAAATGGGAGTTTTATCATATGTTATATCTTCTGCCTTAGATGATCTTATCAGAAGACCTCCAGATCCCCACTTTTGTCCAAACTAAGTTGGTTTTTCTTTGTCTAACTTCAGGATTTCATACCACCTACATAACGGTTTTGAGTTTCCACAATTTTTCAATAGAGTCTATTGAAAAAGTAGGTCTAAGCATAAGAATGACACTTAATCCCAAAATTTGCACCAGCTTTCCCCAAACAGATGCTTCCCAGATGTTGGAATACAGCTTTCATGGTCCTCTAGCCCACCAATCTGGCAGGAACCATGTTGGTGAAGACTAGTAGTTATTTCATTTGCTGTCAATTATATTTTATTTATTTAGCGCATGATGAGAACATGAACAAAAGAGAAGTAAACATGTACACACAATCCACATAATTGTATACAAAACTATGGGAGTTCAACAGTGACCTCGCAACTGGATGAGATTGTCAATCACATTGACCCTCATGCCAATATTGCAGGATCACTTAGCTGTCTGTGTGTAACCTTGCAGCATCAGAAAAAAATGAAGTTGTTATTTGAGGAACGGTTACAGTCCCACAGCAACAATAGACAGGGAAAACAAGAATTGTGCAAGGCTGATAATAAAGATGAATGGGCAAACTATTTATGTAATTGGGAAGGAAGGATCGTACCTCAAAATCCCGGCTGGGGACCCTCAACCAACCCTCAACTGCTCCACACAGTTACTGATTTCTAACTTTTAAAAATGTCGGATTTGGTGGCTGATTGTGTCTGAGCTTGGAAGCAAAGCATGGTGGGACCTGTTCAGTTCTTGGACCTGGGTCCACCAGGTCCCCAAGCAGGACTGGGAATTTTATAAAATATTTAGGAGAAGCAATTGGAAGCAGTTCCCTATTATGACCCTCGTATCCAGGAGGGTAAAACAGATCACTTTGATGAAAGCCCTGGGCTGTTGTGCGATAAAGCTCTGCTTTGGGGGTGGTCTCTGCTCATGGGAGGAAGGAGCAACTGACAGGGTGCCAGCCTTTTTGTTACTTTGAGGCTGGCCCTCATTGTGCCAGAAAAAAAAAGGTAAACATCTACCCATGAAAGCAGCATGAGTTGTACTTGACTGGAAGGAGCCTTCATTGTGCTTTGCTCTGATTCTGACCTCTGTGGAAACACCCAAGGGAACACTTGTCCTTCCTTGAAATCCACTTAAAAATTGCTCAAGCCCTAATCTTTCCCTCTGAGTCTCTGCTTTTCTTTCATACGGGATCCAACTTTTGAGTGATGTCTCCAGACAATTATCTGAAAATAGTGATGAATGTTACTGGGAGAATGTGCAAATGACTGTTTGGAGACTTCAAGCCTGGATCTATATGAAAGGTCAGTTATCAAAGAAAAGAGGAAGCCGGAATGGATTATTTGTCACTTGAAGCGAGCAGAATTTTAATGTCAGTAATGTAGGTTATTAAGCGTAAATACACAAAGGTTTAAGGAAATCAAAGGATGAAGGAGTTTTTGACTTCTGGCAAGGCCTCTGAGGAGCATTCTTGTACAAGGAGGAGCTAAACACACAAAACGAACCCTTTTAGGCAATTAGGCTTGATTGGGTTTGCAATATATCTTTTTTTTCTCTCAGTGGCTCAATTCATTTGAGCCGGCTTTGTCCAAAGGGCTGTGAGCGACTCTCGCTGAAGCAAGACTGCCAGAAATCCTCCTTGCGGTTCCCAGGAACCAAAAGCTTTTGTTGCTGTTGTGGTTTGTTTCATTTGCGGAGGGGGGGGAGCAAAGGGAACCTTACGTGGCCCTTAGAAGACGGGGGAGCTTAACCAGACTTCAAAAGGGAGAAGATAAAATGCAGCCTCTCCGATTCTGCTTCGATTTCAGTCATCAGATGCAAAAACGTCAAGAGAGTTAAAAACGGCTTATGACGTGACCCAGGGAGTTGTGTAGCCTGGTGGCGCAACCACTGGGTGAGCAAATGTAATAGTTTAGAGTGGTAAATTTGAGAGTCGGGACTAAATCTTTCGGAGTGGATGCATTTCAGATAAACATAGACAGCCAAAGGCAGAGCGTGTCCTTTTCAATATTCTTTGAAAACTAACAATGCAGGCCTAACTCCCAGATCCACCAGCAAGAGGGCAGGGCAGGGTGAATCCCATCAACTAACAAATGCTTTCGTCAAATTTATCCCAAGATTCTTCTGCCCAGCAGGAAAAAAAAGATTCAGAGTAATCAGAATAGCAGAATAACAGAGCTGGAAGGGACCTTGGAGGTCTTCTAGTCCAGCCCCCTGCTCAGCCAGGAAACCCTGTACCATTTCAGACAAGTGGCTGTCGAATTTCTTCTTGAAAACCTCCAGTGTTGGAGCAGTCACAGCTTCTGGAAGCAGGTTGTTCCACAGGTTAATTGTTCTAATTGTCAGGAAAATTCATCTTATTTCTGGGATAGTTCTCTCCTTCATAAATTTTCCTCCATTGCTTCTTGTCCAGTCTGATGCTGGGAGAGGTTGAGATGGAAACAGCCATGAGACCGTGTGGAGATCGCGAGTTCAAATCTGAATCCTCCTCAACATTCCTTTCCTGGTCCTTGCGTTATCCAGAATGGACCCCTTTGGTGTCTTTTCATTTTGTTTTGCAGGAGTGGGAGATCTGAAGGTGTCGAATTGTGGAATGACTGTCATAAGTTATGCTGAAGTTTAAAACACCAATGATGTTTTTTCACTCACTTTTGGAGTCCTGGCCTTACCAGTTGGGGAATATGGCTAAGAATATGTTGCACAAACTTGGGTGTGACCCCCTAGTATAACAACAACAACAACAATAATAATAATAATAATGGCAAAGCCCTGCTCTGTTCTGGGACAGGAGGGGTTGCAGGCCACCCATTGTCCTATTAATTAAATATTAAGAAAATGTCTTGGGTCATACAAGTGTAGAGTCACAACAATACTGTAGATGAGGATCCCATGCAGGTGTAGTCACCCAAGATAATCTTTGCCAGGGTCCTATTGTCCATAGAACAAAGACTTGGAAGGGACCTTGGAGGTCTTCTAGTCTAACCACCAGTTCAAGTAGGCGACCCTAGTCTAGACTACTTACCATCAGTTGACTCTCATTGAAGATATTGTTGTGCATTGTTTTGGCTCGCATTATCCCAGATAGCACATGCATCTTCAGCAATCCAAAAATGCATCGAGTTATCATTCTGGTGACCTGAGGCAACTTGTTACAGGTATGGGAAGACAGCCCTTTCCCCCCCCCCCCCGAGAAAGAAATATTTTGGGGAATATTAAAAAGGCAGAATAGTATATTTCCCCAAAGGATCTTAAAGGCAGAAAAGCAGGCCCAGTTTTCTTAATAGCCCCAGGCAGAGGCCAGGTCTGTAGAAATGCAGAGTTGATAATCCTATTCAGAAAGGTTGGAGCCAGGGAGCTAGAAGCTGATGAGATTAGGAAGACAAAGACCCCTAAAATCTACGTACTCCACCCAAACTCTAAAGACATGACCTTTAGAACCACCATCAGAATACCAGAAGGGCGCGCTGAACCTCAGGTCAAAGTTCATGCCACAGGAAGCAATTCTAAACACAAAAGCCGAAGAAGGTATAAAAACCCACCACTCCCTACTCCATGTGGTTAGCTTTCCCAAAGCCACATTCCTCTCTGGCTCTGCTCTTCAATAAACTGCAACCTTCTTCTTTCTAAAGCAGTCTCCATTTTGTTTATTCCCGGCTTGGACTGGACCCTGATGAAGATTTTTTTCCAACACAGGTACAATAGAAAACTCTTTCTGAAAGATTCCTTTGATCAGGAGGCAAAAGAGAATAACATATCCACCGACTGCCACTTGAGAGGGAGGCAGAAAAAGAATTAACATTGCACCTTTACTAAGATCCTTCTCTGCACTGGTTAATCGATTAATTACATCATTCAGGCCAGACAGACTTCGGGCAGAAATAAACCAGTTGCTCCTGACACCTCTTTGTGCACAGAAGTGAAGTTCTCTGGCACGTAGCTGGTTGCTCCAATACCGAACATGCATTTGATCATCCCTATTGGATAATGACGGGATCTCCCTAGTCAACAACTGACTGAAAATTTCTACCTCTCTCTGGTTGCAATCAGGGTGTGCAAATGTCTACACTGAAACCAGTGGAAGCACAAGAAAAAAGTGGTTGTTGTGGCAATAAGGATCCCATCGAAAAATATTGTGGGAGTGATATTTTGGAGAGGAAGGAGCATGGGTGTACAAGAAACCTGAACAGAGAGAGGAATAAACGTCAACTTCCCTCCGCCCAGTACGCTCCCACAGAGAGGGCCTCCTCAGGGTGCCACCGGTCAAAGAATGCCGACTGGTGGCCCCCCGGGGGAGGGCCTTCTCTGTGGGTGCACCGGATTTATGGAACCATCTTCCGGTCGAGCTCCGGATGGCGCCCGATCTCCGCTCCTTCCGGCGCGATCTTAAAACCCATCTCTTTAAACAAGCTGGCCTGGCCTGATGGGACGGGGTGGGATTTTTATAAATGAACTTCAATTTTTAATCTGTATTAATTTATTATGGGCATTGTTTAATCACGTTTTAATAATTTTTAATTTTTGTATCTAGTTTTTATGTATTGCCCTGTTCACCGCCCTGAGTCCTCCGGGAGAAGGGTGGTATATAAAATAAATAAATAAATAAATAAATAAATAAATAAATAAATAAATAAATAAATAAATAAATAAATAAATGTTGGTAGTGGTTTCTATACTTAGTAAGTGACCCTCAAGTGCATCTAGACTCCATCTAGACTCCCTTCTTGTGCCTTGTTCAAGAGCCTTGATCTTTTTTGCTAGATTGCACAGGCTAATCTATGAGATCAATTATCGATTAATCATCAATCAATCAGTACAGCTTCTTCTGAACAGGAAGGAGGGGAAGAGGATGAAAATTTTCTTGGGACCATCTCATCTTCTGCTCTTGGACTGGATGATAAGGGACTGGCTCTTGCTGGACTCGTTGGCTTTTCAGGACCCTTATTTCTATCCATCCATCCATCCATCCATCCATCCATCCATCCATGAATGAGATGTAGAGGTGTGGAATGGAATTACCTCACACTTTTTCTGCATCCTGAAGTGATTTTTTTTTTGCACTCTATTTGCAATGAGACAATTGTTACAGCTGGAGTGGACTCTGGAGTGACCCTGGGCTGATTTGCATATGCATGACATCCAAGCAAGACGAGCATAGGATTTTATGTGCTTTTGTTCCTCTGATTTGAATTACTGGGTTAAATAAAAGGACTAAAACCCATGTGTCTAACAAAGCAAATTTATGGCAATGAATGAAAAGCCAGCAGCCAGTATTTATCCCTCACCTTTTGATAACCAACGACAGAAAAGAGTGGCATGGATAATGAAAGTATTAACACAATCTTAATGACAGTGTCATTAATGTGGACTAATTATCAGATTTACCTGGATCTGCCTCCTTTTGGGTTCATGTGTATGAAAGCATTTGGAATTAGAACAGTGTGGGGAGACCCATAAAAATCCACAATAAACCACTTTCCCCCTTTTAATTCCAGTGGAAGTCTTGCAGGTCAACATGTTGCTAAAGTCATGTCCAGAATTCTGTGCAATGAACACACACCAAGGAGTTCCGGGCTGAGTTCTTCTCATCTAGCAACATGGAATAATTGTATGTGTGTATGTGTAGATCCTTACCTTCCCACCGTAGTGGTCCCTATTTTTCTACTTGCATTTTTTACGTGCTTTCGAACTGCTAGGTGGGCAGAAGCTGGGACGAGTAACAGGCGCTCACTCTGGTAACAGCGTTCCGTGCGCCTTTGGCGTCTAGTCATGCCGGCCACATGACCACGGAGACGTCCTCGGACAAACGCTGGCTCTTCGGCTATGAAACGGAGATGAGCACCGGCCCCTAGAGTCGGAAACGACTAGCACGCATGTGCGGGGGAACCTTTACCTTTACCTTTTTATGTGTAGATCAGGGGTGTCAAACTCAATTTCATTGAGGGCCGCATAAGCATTGCGGTTGCCCTCAAGGGGCCGGGTGGGTATGGCCAGGGTGGGCGTGGCCTACTGGGTGGGCGTGGCCAACTCTACATCGTTCTCATCAAGGGTGCCTATGGGGGCCTGGGCAGGAGTGGGACAGATCTGAGGGTCTCTGGCAGAAGGAGGGTCTCTGGGCCAGGGCCAAGGCAGTGGGGGCCGTTCCCTCACTGTTTCCAGTATGGCTTCGCGGGCCGCATGAAACCACTTCACGGGCCGGATCCGGCCCCCGGGCCTTGAGTTTGACATGTCTGGAATAGAAGAATAGAATAGAATAGAATAGAATAGAATAGAATAGAATAGAATAGAATAGAATAGAATAGAATAGAATAGAATACTTTATTTGGCCAAGTGTGATTAGACACACAAGGAATTTCTCTCCAATGCAGAAGCTATCAGGTACATGCAAAGCAAAAGAGTAATAATAATCATAATAAAGATGCCAATATGAAGGGATAGTAGAGAATATGAGGATAATAAAATTACCACAGCCATACAGGAGACAGGTGGAAGACCATTAAATAAAGATCCAAATACTGTAGAATTAAGGAGAATTTTCCTGACAGCAAGAACAATTAATCAGTGGAAGAGCTTGCCTTCAGAAGTTGTGGGTGCTCCATCACTGGAGCCTTTCAAGAAGAGACTGGACAGCCATTTGTCTGAAATGGTATAGGGTCTCCTGATGGAACAGGGGCTTGGACTAGACCAGGGGTCAGCAACCTGAAACAGTGAAAGAGCCACTCGGAACCGGTTCCCTCACAAAAGGAAAAACTGGGAGCTACAAAAAATGTGTGCACATGCGCGTATGTGCAGAACAGGGTTTGACTGAAGAGTGGAGCCAAGGCGAGATATGCACCTACCCTGCATATTTGAATTGATTGGTTGAACTTTTTTAGTCCCACTTTTTTGGGGGGGACTGTACATGGCAGAGGAGTGGGAGCCGCATGCGGCTCTGGAGCCACGAGTTGCAGACCTGTGGACTAGACAATCTCCAGGGTCTCTTCCAACCCTTTATTCTATGTTCTATTTTCTAAATAAAGGTATCCCCTCAGTCTAATGTTATCTGATTTTCTACATTTCTTCGTCTTGTAACGTGGCCCCTTCCTTCAAAATGCACCAACAAGTCACAGCTCTCCAACCGACTTTGCCGTGGCTGGACTTGCTGCAAAGATGACATTTCCCTCTTTGATTACGTTAGCCATAATGCTGAGCTCCTGGCCGGAGAGTGTTTGTTTTAGAGTAGCAGGTGATTGGTCCATCTGCATTTTGTGAACATCACCACAATGTGATTACGTCAAAACATGTCTATCAGCATAACCAACTCAATGTGTCAATGTAGCATTGGTATATACATCCTTGAAACACATGGTATTAAGCAGCAGTGGGTACGTGGTTTCCCAGATGTCAACAGGGATCTGGAAGAGCTACTGCAGGTGCTCCATCTATGGATTAGAAAGAAGAGACTAATTTAGCTAGTCCATATTGGAGAATCAGAGGTCTTCAAGAGAACAGCAACAAAGCCACCTTAGCTATTGATGATGATGATAACTTTATTGTCACTTTGAATGTACACCAATCGGCATACATCAAAATGAAATTTGGTTGCATACAGCTCTCAAAGGGTCACCACACCACCTCCGATATATACTCCTTGTTCGTGGCCCACTCAAATTTCACATTGTCCATTTTAGTCTCTAGGGAGTGAACGATGGCAATCAGGACAGATGGAAATGGGCCGCCATGTGGATTAGCCCTCAAATTCGCTTGTATTCTGACAACCTCGCCTTCTTTCCTTTTTCTGATGCTGACTCTTCCACCTTTTCCTTAAAGAGGCCTTGCTTCTTTTCGCCCCTGGAGCACGCTGCCACCGCCACCAACTCCTCCAAAAGCCTCTCTCTCTTCGTCTGGGCATGCCGACAGCCTCATCCAGTTCCTTCGCTCCATAAGCTCCAGGTCCTCTCCTCCTCTGCCTCCTCTGGAAACAGCCCTGATTTGCAATACAATCCATCACTAGGTCAGCAGTCAGACTTGCTGCTGGTAGAACAAATTCAAACAGCGCCAACGACTTTTAACGGTCTCACCAACAGTTCCAAAACAACTAGAAACTCGCCAGGCCAGCAAAGATTGTCGGTCATATGTCATACTGTATGTTACCTTAGTTCCACCATGTTGCTCAAACACATGAAAATCTTCCTGATCATGTGGCCTATAGTCCTTACTATCCCTCCCAAAACTATTCGCCTTCAAGAGCCAATGCAGCTGCAGCCATTCCAGGCACTGCCATCTTCAAAGCAATACTGGATCTTCCATAATGTTGGAGGACAGAAGCATATATGGCTATAATGCCTTGGTTTATTCAGCCTGAAGAACATGGAATGGAGAACTTCATAGGGACCAACAGCTTATGAGTTTGAACGTTGGGGAAAAAGTCATAACTTTGGTTTAGTCCTGCAAAACTACTTTTAAACACCCTTTTGCATGTATCCATCTGCTCCCTGCTTGGAGAAAGAAAAATAAGTGCATTGTTGTTTTAAGTGCATCTGATATTTTACGGAAAGGTAACAGAAAATATACTTCGCTTGCAAGCCTTCCTCGCAGTAGTCGGGCTGTCACTTTGGCACAGATTTATGATGATAATTCTCGCAACACATGGAATATATATATATTTTTAAAGCCAGCCATTTATTTTTCTGTCTAAATAATAAGGCAATTTGTTACAGCTAATTACACAAATGCTTCCTTAATCACAATTAGAAGAGAGAGGGCTGGATCCCCATTCCTACCCATCCCAACAGGCCGCATTCCCAAAGCTCCGCGCCCCCCTCCCCCAAAAATCTTTTTTTAATGTTGTCCCCATTACATATTCATTAAGAAATGTGCAGCCCGTGGAAAAAAAACAACAACCCCAACTGCTCGACTCCATCGCTGCAATCTCAAACAATGATTTATTGTGACACGGAATGTGGGACGTTTCCCCAGCTTTTCTGATTGTGATGAAGCTGTAAAGCAAATAGCATGAAATGAAGCAAAGCCTCACAATTTAATCAGCTCGTAAACAGATCTATCGCATCAAGCAAATGACATTATTATCCATCTGAAGTAAATCTTGCTAATCTCAGGAGATAAAATCAACATCATTAATGGTCACGTGTCATATTCATCAACGCTAAACTATCCCTTTTGACAGATTAATCTTAACGGCAGCTCCCGAGATGTATGCTAATCGGGCCCAAAGTCTGCAATTCATTCCGCAGCCAGCCTGCCCAGTACTCTTAGCACGGCGATTACAAATATTTTTTTTATTGATTTACATATTTTAAAATGCATTTAAGGTGAGGTGCCATTAAAAATCCTGTCACTGTTGTATATTTCTCCTACTTTGTCTCAGCCCACATGCGCAAAGAGGGTGGGAAGTGAAAACATGGTTGGGCCCAACCCAAAGTGAAGTTGTCGTGTGGAAGACACACTGGGAGGACTGGAAGCTGGGCAAATGCAATCATCTCCAGCCATGTTTAGAAGGGCTCACGAGGAACCTTGAAAGCTACTTGCAAGTTACGTGCGGAGGCCAACAAAATAAGCTTTACCAAGAGTAATGCTGTGGATTAAAGCAATATTCTAGGCAAGAGTTTCTACTTCTCCCTCTCCTGCTTTGCAAGTAACGTTCTAGGACTTGGCGATTTCCGTCTGGATCCTGAATTAGGGATGCTAAAGGTGGAGTGGTTCCAGACCTGTCCCCAAGGTGTGGTGCTCTCTGAGCTTGTTTTTTTTGTTGCAGAAGTTTCATTATTCAGCTACTAGCTAATGGTTGAGGGAGCCAGGTATATTCTAACCCATCAAAGAGAAGGATCAGAGGGACATGATAACTGTCTTCCAGTCCTTGAACGGCTGTCACAGAGAAGAGGGGATTGACTTATTCTCCAAAGCACCAGAGGGCAGGACAAGAAGTAATGGATGGAAGCTTGTTAAAGACAGATCCAGCCTACAACTAAGGATAAACTTTCTGACAGTGAAAATGATTAATCAGTGGAATAGCTTGCCTCTTGGAGGTCTTCAAAAATACACTGGACAACTATTTATAAGGTCTCCTGCCTTCAGCAGGGGATTGGTGTGGAAGACCAATTGTGCAATTCTAGGAGTCTCTGGATTAGCTGAGGCAAATAACCAAAATGATCAGCATGGCCAGGAGGCCACGTTTCAGCAATCTGTAGCTTGGCACCGAGCCGGGCATCATCTCTCACTTCCGTTGACAATAATGACAAGGTTGCTAAGAAGCAGAAATAATTTCATCTGCTATGTGACAGTTGGATTGGATTTGGCTGAAACAAATGGATGAGAATTTCACGTGGGTCAATCGTTTTAGCAGAATCCTTCAAAATTCGCAAATTTCTTCATAAAAGAAATTTCTGAAAAATAATGTCTATGGGGGAAAGAAAGCATATCTCTTCTGAGTAGCCTAAAAGAGCAACATAATCTAGCAGGTGACTGGTTGAATTCACCCCAGCCTTTTAAGAGCTAAGCCATTTTATTAACCTCACTTTTGTAGTCATTAGCAATAGCAACAGCACTTAGACTTATATACCGCTTTACTGTGCTTTACAGCTCCTCTCTAAGTGGTTTACAGAGTCAGCCTATGGTGCCCAACAATCTGGGTCCTCATTTTACCGACCTTGGAAGGACGGAAGGCTGAGTCAACCTTGAGCCAATCAGGATCGAACAGCTGGCAGTCGGCAGAATTAGCCTGCAATACTCATTCTAGCCACTGCACCACCACAGCTCTTGAGTGAGTCACATCCAAACTGATGGCCTTTTTTCCACAGTTAAGCGAATCACTGTGGTCTTAGAGTGAATTACATGGTCACTGAGTGAACCTAGTTTGCCCCATTGCCTTTGCTTACTGGAAAATTATAAATGGTGATTATGTGATCCCAGGACTCTTGAATCTGTATTAAGTCTATGCAGGTTGCCAAATGCTTGAATTCCAGTCATGTGACCAGAAGGAATGCTGTGATGGCTATAAATTAAAGTCGTTTGTCACTGTTTTTTTAGCACTGTCATAACTTTGATCAATCACTAAATGAATTATTGCAAGTTAAGGACTATCTGTAGGTCAATAGGAATAACTGCCCAACAGTCTTCCTGCATCTGTTTTTATTTATTTTATTATCATTATTATCATTATTATTGCTATTATTATTGTGTTGTTATTGTTATTGTTATTATTCACTCATTCACAGTCACTCCTCAAAACATATTGATGCAGAGACAACAGGAGAGTGTTATGTACGGGTACTTGAGGACCTGGGATTAAAACAAAATATAAATCTAATTAATGCAACCATTAAAAGGTCGTAATTTTTGATGGGTTGATGGATTCCAACTTCTGACTATATCTTTCAGGAAAAAAATTGCAACTTATATTTAGGCCAGTCTCAAATTATGTTAATAACCTTCTAGATTCCAACCCAAAATATAATAATAGGAGGAGCCCAGAGTATATGAGTAAATATTCTGATTCCTTAACTACACCTCAAACCACAAGGTGATAATATCTCACCTTTATCATGGAAGTTCATTAGACATGAAGTAATATTTTTGGTCACGTCGACCTCATTTTAAGATCACAGGAACTTCCAGCAGCTTATGAGAATTCATTCCTGTTTTGGCAGGGGGTCCATGGGATAGCAAATTAAATGGAGCAGCAGACACCTTGACCGTGTCCAGGTTCTTTACCTAGCCAAAATAAAAACATCTTTTTTATTAAATATCTTCTGTTCTTTCTGCTCTCTATAGCAGAGGAGACTTTGGTTGAATAATTAAAAAGTGGAACGGCTTTGTCTTCAGAAGTTGTGGGTGCTCCATCACTGGAGGTTTTCAAGAAGAGGTTGGACAACCATTTGTCTGAAAGGATGTAGGACCTTCTGCTTGAGCAGGGGGTTGGACTAGAAGACCTCTGAGGTCCCTTCCAACCCCATTATTCTATGCTCCAACTCAAGGGAGAAAAAGTTTTACCTGGTCATCTTTTACTGCTACCATCAGAAGAAGGACTCTAGTTCGCTTTCCATGCACAAAGCATCCTTCGCATTCTCTCCTAATTGGGGCTGCATAAAAACTTCTCCATTCCCACTAAAGTTGTTCCACATTTTCAAGGCAAAGTCTGCGATGGAAATGGGCACCCAGGAACAAGCTGACAAGGCAGCACATTTTATTTCACTTATTATGTGAATATTAAGATGTAATAATGAGCACTCCTGTTATTCTGCCTGGAAGTGATTAGGTGATCAAAGGGAAAAACACAGCCTCAGGGTTAGGAAATAAACGAGAGAAGCCTTGGCAGGATATCAGGGTGAATTTTGTGAGCGGCACGTCTGGAAAAGGAAGAATCCAGGTGGCAGAAGAGAAATAGCTTAGAAAGTCTGCGTTCTCAAAGTGGAACAATCTTGCACAATCTACACAATCCGAGGATGGCGAACGTGAAGCAAGATGACAGCTGCAACAGCGCCAACAAATGGGTGCCTGAGTGTTAAGTGTGTTGCGTAATTTTTTTTTAATGTGTGTCAGAGTCGCAAGCTCCTGTTGTTATAGCCAAGCTCAATAAAAGTAGTACAGCTAGACCTATATCGTTTAGTGACTGTTCAAAGTCACAACAGCACTGGGAAAAAGTGTTACACAAGTTATACAAGACATGACCTTGGGGAGGAAAAAACATTCCAAATGTCATGTTCAGCCACAGTGGCGTGTTCTTTCACTGATGGAGTTGTGCAGTCACGTGATGTACTGACGCTTAGCTCAAAACAAGCAGTGGCGTGCAATAGAGCGGGACCCACAACCTGTGGGCCACAGGCCTCTACAGGCTGTGGCCTACTGGCCACTAGGCTGTGGGACAGGCTGGCCAAACTCTCCATGTGTGCCTCAGGGAAGCTGAGTCGCAGGAAGCGCTTTTGTTTCCTGAACACACCAGCCTTCAATAAGATACAAGGTTCACACTGGCAAGGCAAGAAAAAATTTGCAGACATCCTGACCTACTTTGAAGAAAGATTTCCCCCCCCCAAAAAAAAAAATCAATCTGCCCCAAAGCAACCAAAATGCTCTGTTAGCCTTTTATGACAACATTATACATTGCATGCAAATAACGGCACACATTTAATGCCGTTATTCATACCGAACAATTTTGTTTTTGCTTGTTTGCTTGTTTTTTCCCCCTTAAAGATCCTGAACAGGACTTCCGGTGGCTCCGCGGCGACGGAGGGAGCCTTCCCGGGCTGCCCGCGGCTCAGCTGGTGCTTTTTCGCCCGAAACAGCGCCGATCAGCTGTTCGGGCGAATCTGAAGCCCCCTCCTCGGGAGAAGAGGAGGGGGTGAGCCCCCAGGTGGGGGTTGAGTTCTCCGGGGCCGCCTGAGCTTGGAGCTTGGGCGGCTGAAGGATTGAACTCCCCCGTAGCCTGGGCTGCTCCCAGCTGACCAGCGTCTCTGCTAATGGAGCAGAGCCAGGCGTCTGCGACCATCCCTGCTTGAAGGAGAGACTATGAAAGGGAAAGAGCAGGCAGAGCAGTACAAGAGGGAAAGATGAAGAGATGAAGAAGATTTTATTTTACTCTCAAGCTTGATGGACTTTGCTTAAAACTTAAAGTGAAAGTGCGTCACAATTGTAAGTAAAAGATGGCGGCTAAACCTCCCCCTAGAACTTTTCGGAGTGCTGGAAATTCTCCGGTGCAACAACAATCATTGCTGCAGGCGTTGCATTCTCCTGATGTATTGACATCGAAGGATCTTGAAAAACATACCCAGTTAATTTTGGAGTCAATGGGTGTTAAATTTCTACAGATGGAGGAGAAATTGGAGAAATTGGAGCAGAGAATGGAAGAAAGGATGGAACAGAAACTTAGAGAAATGAAGGTAGACATTTTGTCCTCAGTGCAAAAAGTTGCTAAATGTGTGGAGGTGCTGGATGATCAAGTGCAAGACTTGATTCAAAAGAATGCTTTATTAGAAGCAAAAGTATTGGAAATTGAAGATTTAAAAGACAAAATCGACAGTGAACAGAGCTTGGCCCAATTTTACAAGATGCAGTTTGCTGTGAGAATTAGAGGCCTAAAAGAGAATATTAAGGAAGATTTAAAGCAGCTGGTTTCTGAGGCTTTTGAGGGAGTATTGAACCATCCAGCATCTGAATTAAAACAAGGTATGGACAAAGTGTTTCGTGTGAATTCGTGGATTGCTAAACAGAGAAAGTTGCCTAGAGATGTGGTGGTTTATTTTGTAAAAAGGGAAATTAGAGATGAAGTTATACAAGCTGCCTACGATACCAAAGTTGTGATTGCTGGTCAACAAGTTTTGGTTCTAAAAGAAATTCCTCCAAAGATTTTAAAGAGAAGGAAGGATTTTATATTTCTTGTGCAAGAGCTCAAGCAAAGAGATATAAGGTTCAGATGGGAGATCCCAGCTGGGTTGAGCTTCATGTATGATGGCAAAAGGTACTGTTTGAGTAATGTGAAGCAAGCGCATGATTTTTATAATAATGTTTTGAAAGTAACCCCATCAACACTTCTGGAAGCTGCAGAGGGATCTGGAGAAGGAGAACATCAAGAGGATGAAGATGCACAGATAGACGAGAAGGGTACAGGAGGAGTTCAAGCTGTAACTCTTTTGGATGATCTTAGAGAACAGAGGGTGACGCGTGCTGCCTTAAAATGCTCAAAAAAGAAAAAAAAAATAGGACCAGTAGAAATCTATGGAACTTCCACAAAATATTTATAGTTAAGTGGTAGTTGTGTTTTTTAAAAGTTTTGGGATGTTATTTATGGTAATAGATTTTTTTTTTTTTTAATTTGGAATTAATGGACAACTTACTACAGAGGAAGAGGAAGAAAGTTTTGTGGGTTAATGTGGGTTAATTTGTGTAAGAACTATTTATTAATGTGCAAATGAGAATATGTTAAGGTAATAGTGAATTGTGGAAGAACATAGATGGGAATGATGCTAGTTCTCTTTTATTTTAGTTTTTTTTATATATTTAGTATTATTAAGGATTGGTTTACTATATACAAGCTAGAGGGTGATGGATTTTAGAGTTTATAATTGTTAGTATATGATTGTTTATGATTGCCTTTTAGATATATACCTTGTATTTTGCTCTGGGAAGTCGGGGGGGGGGGGGGAGGGGGGAGGAGGGGAAGTGGAGGGGGGGAGGTAGGGGAGGGAGGAGGGGGAGGGGGAGGGGGGGAGATAGGGGGGAGGTAGGGAGGGGAGGAGGGAGGGGGAAGGGGGGTTTTTGTAAAGGAAAATTGTATTTTATAAAACTTTTCAATAAAAAAAAAAAAAAAAAAAAAAAGATCCTGAACAGTAGCATTTTTCCTTTTTAAAGTGAAGTAGCTCACCTTTCACTGCAGACTTTTAAACTGCTGTTTTCGGAGAAATAACAATGTAAAATGACATTATGATGTATAGGCTCTTCCTCTGGGTTTGAACCGATGCAAGAACCAATGCTGCTGGTGCCTTTGGGAATAAAGAAGTCTCCAGGGCACCATTGTCCAATTGTCCTTCTAATTGTACCCTGTTTAATTAGCTGCAATTCAGTCCCCTGAATATCACATCAGGAAACAGAGAAGGGATGGCGGAAGTCGCAGCCAAAATTAGAACTGGAACCCCACAGTAGTAATTTAATAGGCTGCAAATATTTTTGTTCAGCCCCCGTGAAAGAGAACTTCGTAACAAAACATGGGAAAGAGAGCGTGTAGATACCGTAGACCAGCACAAGCACGGCTCAAGGCACACCCACTCCTAGCGCCCTCAAATTAAACTGTTGAAAAGTGACATCAAAAATGGCTTGTGTCTGGTAGCAGAGATTTGTTTTAATTTCCCCCCTCAAATTATAGGTAAAATAGGAGTGAGAGGTCTCTAGGAGGCAAACCCTTCCAACTGTCAGGGTTAAAAACTGCAGAGAGAGACCACTTCTCTGAAATGTGGATTTTAGCAGCACAATTTGAGACAGTTTGCAAAGAGCTTTCAAAAATAGGAAGGACAGTATTGTGCCACACGGTAGATTCAGGCCCCCATTCCAACCATTAAAAGTTCTCCAGACAGAAAAAAACAGTCCTGAATCATTACTTCATGGGGAAGTGGGTGACCAGGGCGACCCAGTACTTGAGGGGCTGCCACGGAGAAGAGGGAATGTTGACCTATTCTCCAAAGTTCCTGGGGGCAGGACAAAGAAGTAACAGGTGCAAGGTCATTCAAGAGAGATTCAACCTAGAATTCAGAAGAAAATGTCCCGGATGTGAGAACAATTAGTGGAATGGATTGCCTCCATTCATCCAGGTTGTGGGTGCTCCATCAATGGAGGCTTTTCAGAGTCTGGACAACCATTTATCTGAAATGAGATAGGGCCCCCTGCTTGAACTGGACTAGAAGACTTCCAAGGTCCTTTCCAACCCTATCTTTCCATGTTCTATGTCCTCTGAGCAAATTATGCTCTTTGACTTTCACAAAATTGTCTACCCTTCACTAAGCCAAGTCTTCAGGGACTTCCAGAGCACCTGAGATTGGGAACTATACTTATCTCTTGGAACACTGTCCAAAGGGGAGGGGCCATGACAGAGAAGGTATACCTAGCTGATGTTTCCTACATGTCTCCTAGAAGGTCATCTTCCTCATTCTCTACACCACCAATGCAGCTTAAGCAGGAGACTCCAAACCATTCCAGGCAATCTCTTCATAAAAGCCTCCAGTGATGGAGCACCCACAACTTCTGGAGGAAAGCCGTTTCAACTAATTAATTGTTCTCATCATTGGGAAATTTCTCCTTAGTTCTAGGTAGCTTCTCTCCTTGATTAGTTTCCATCCTTGATCAACATGAGAATTTCTTGGGGTGCACTAGCTGGTCCCTGCTTTAAGTCCCAAATATTTATAGAATATTTTGTTTGTATCTGAACATACGTTGAGTTGAGTATTTTTATTCAAGATGTTAACTGATCGTGGGGACCCGCTTGGTGACTTAGAAACAGGCTGAATGGACTTGGACCATTTAATATAGTCCCTCATTCAAAACAGGGACTTCACCTAAAGTAATATTTGGAAATCTAAAACCTTTTGTGCCTCACTGAAACTCATGGAAAAACCACAATTGCTTCTAATATTTTTAATTTTAATAGAATTGGAGGAAATAGTCAGCCATAAAAGGTTTCCTTTTATGGCTAAGATGATGAAGTCTGCAAAATTTTGGACAAATAGATGAAGGCAAGTCTCTTTTAATTATTTATATGCCTGTGTTATAGAATTACACAAGAATTCTTTTGGTTTATAAGGAAATGTGGTTATATTAATGATTTCCAGATCACTAGCTCATCTGTTTCTCAGCCCTTTATTATACATGTTTAAATAAAAATGGAATAGAGTGTTCACTTTTGTGAGCCTTCTCTGTTTATCCTAACATTTTTATTGTGAGAATGTCTGTATTCTGGCTCGTAATTTTGGTACCTTCTATTTGCAGAGGCCATCAACCCCATCATAGGATTGTGATCCATTTCTGCTCCTGCATCTGAATAAACACTGGACATTCTTTCACCTCCTGGCTCAAAATTAGCTTGACCAGATCTGGATTGTATCCAGTTTTGGTTGCCAGGATATATAAAAAGAAGAAGGCCAGAAAAAGTGCAGAGAAGAGCAATAAAGATGATTAGGGGGCTGGAGGCTAAAAGACGTGAAAAATGGTTGCAGGCAGGAGAAGAAACAACAGATGGAAACTGATTAAGGAGAGAAGCAATCTAGAATTAAGGAGAAATTTCCTGACAGTGAGAACAATTAGTCAGTGGAACGGCTTGCCTCCAGAAGTTGTGGGTACTTCATCACTATAGGTTTTTAAGAAGAGTCTGGGGGATCGACTAGAAGACCTCCAAGGTCCCTTCCAACTGTGTTATTCTGGATTGCAAAAAGTGAGATGTCCACTGGATGGAAGCAATGAGTTCAGGTTTTCGGTGCCTCTCTGATGCCGCCTAGTGGTGTTTTTTTAAAAAAAAGAAAGAAAAATAAAGAAAATAGAAATAATTATAATGAAATGAAATGCATAGTATCAATTACATATTTATGTTAGAATATATATATATTCCAGATATTTGAAGTTAGTAAAAATAAAAACGATGAACTCCGGGATATAAGAGAAAATTCTTCTTTATTGATGAGCTTTCGAGACGACCTCCTTGACTCTACTTCGAATGAAGAGCCTGTCAGCCAGCGCATTTCTACACGCGGCACGACGAGACTCAAGCACCTAACAGCTGCTAGGCGCCAAGCAGCTGCTAGGCGTGACTTTTAAAAATCAACCAGAGACCGACCTTTTCCAGCAAAGCCGGAACCACCGTGATTATAAATGAGCAAGCTTGCCACGTACAGGCCACACCCACATTCCACAATTTGAACGTTGTAAGTACCATACAGACAGAAAAATATCCACCATCCTAAGAAACCCCAAAGACATAATTGGGTTAGAAAACCAAGAAGTATACGAAATCCCATGCACCACCTGCCCCACCACATACATCGGAAAGACCAATAGAAGAACAAGTGCACGCATTGAAGAGCACAAGAACTCACTCAGAAAGGGAGAACAAACTTCATCCCTGTTCCAACACTTTAAAGCCACGGGACATGAAATTGATTTTAAAAAAACCAAAACTATCGCCAAAATTGAACATTTTAACAACAGAATAATCAGAGACGCCATTGAGATAGAAAAATCGCCCCCACAGCAAGAACAAACGAGATGATACCTCTCGCCTACCAGCCATTTGGAAACCCACCTTGATTGACAGATGAGTCCCAACCACCAAGAATGATACCAGACCCAAACTCATGATAACATCACATGACATCACCACCACACAACCATTCAAAAAGCAAATCCGAACCCACAACGATAACGATGCACAACCACAAAACAGAAACCTAACTACAGCTGCAACATCAGCCACTTTAAACCCCTCCAAACCACACAATAAGCAAACTGACATCCACTATAAAAACATGGCACCACCACAAACACGGAGCCGAACAAAAGCAGCACAACTCACCAGTTCAGGTCTAAGGCTGGCAGCTGAGACCAGCCCATCCACTCAAAACACATCCAATCAGAACACAGCCCCCATTCAAAACACACCCCCACCCAATCAGAACACAGCTAACCCCCCACCCAATCAGAGCACACCTCCACCCACAGAACACACCCCCTCTGGCAGTTTAAAAAAGAGGAACAAACAGCCACTACCACAGCCATATATATATGTTAATTACTTGACAAATCTTTATTTCCTGTTTCAGCCTAACCGAAGGCCATTGACAGGCAGTAGTCACAACAGTGACAGCTCATATTTGTGTAAATTTTTTAGATTGCTAACAAAGAAGGGTATGGCTGACTGATGAAAACAAATAAGTTTGAAATGCATATCAGTCTCCCTTTAATTCTTTGTTAGCAATCTAAAAATTTACACACACACACACAGACACACACACACACACGTCTTGAGTGTTTTGAGCACCTCATATGGGCGTGGCTGACTGATGAGAGCAAAGAAGCTTGAAATAGCTATATCAGTCTCCCTTTAATTCTTTGTCAGCAATCCAAATTTATAAAATATCTGGAATAGTTTCGTTCCCTTTTTCCTAACGGAGCTGTAATTTTGGGAAAGAAAACTTAGGAATGTTTTCCTCGAGAAGAATTTCCTTAAAACCGTATTGATCAGTGGAAGATACAATGCCTAAATGCGTAAATACAATGAGCATTAATTTGGACATCCTTCTAAGAAAATAGGTTCCTCCTAGAATTACAAAAATGATAAGGATGGAAGGGACATTGGCGGTCTTCTAGTCCAACCCCCTGCTCAAACAGGAGACCCTATAACATTCCGGACAAATGGCTGTCCAGTCTCTTCTCGAAAACCTTCAGCAAAATGTCCCAAGAAGGCTTGAATATAGACTGTAGAGGCCACGAGACGCCATTAACAACCTATCTCCGTCACTGATGTATCAGCAAAAGAGCCAAGATTGGATTTCTGGTGTCTTTCAGTGCAAAGTTGTCAGGATGAATCACCAGATCTTTTTTTTTCTTTTCTTTTCTTAAGCTCTGCAGTATCGGTCCCTAAGCAAGTGGTTTTATTTCCCCCTGACCTTGTTTCTTCGTGACGCTTAGTGCTTCTGATGGAACCTAATAGAGTTCCGTGTTCATTCATTCCTCGGCTTTTCCGAGAGAAATGCAGTCACCAAGAGAATAAATTCTATTACAGGGCAGCATCCAGGTTGACGCCGGGCAGGGGATAAGTGAGTTCCAAAGCAGCACAGAGAAAGTTAATAAAGAGGAATGGAGCAGTTTTTCTCTCTTTCTGCCTGGCGCTGCTCTGCGTATCGTGAATCCCAGGGAGCCGTCGTCTCCCGAAGCTCCTTAGAGGCTCCCAGGGTGCTAATCCACCTGGCCTGGCTTTGCAAAAGGCAAAGGGCAAGAGCTTTAGGCCCTTAAGAGTCTGGTAGACTCCTAGGAAAATTACTCAGGACGGGGAGTCCTCAACAAACAGCAATTCATTTAGTGGAGAACTACCTCTAAAGCCACCACAGGCAGTCCCTGTAGCCCGTGCCTTGGGGAGGCCACGTGGTAGGTTGAAGAGGGTGGCTTGGCAAAGAGGCCTGGTGGAGGAGACTGAGGGAGATAAACCACCACCCGGAGCCCTTCTCTTTTTAAGAAGGGACTGGGCAACCATTTGTCTGAAATGGTCTAGGGTTTCCTGCCTGAGCAGGGGGTTGGACTAGATGACCTCCAAGGTCCCTCCCAACTCTGTTATTCTATTCTATTCTATTCTATTCTATTCTGTTCTGTTCTGTTCTGTTCTGTTCTGTTCTATTCTATTCTATTCTATTCTATTCTATATATTCTTATTTCCTTATTCTATTCTATTCTATTCTATTCTATTCTATTCTATTCTATTCTATTCTATTCTATTCTATATATTCTTATTTCCTTATTCTATTCTATATATTCTTATTTCCTTATTCTATTCCATTCCATTCCATTCCATTCCATTCCATTCCATTCCATTCCATTCCATTCCATTCCATTCCATTCCATTCCATTCCATTCTATTCTATTCTATTCTATTCTATTCTATTCTATTCTATTCTATTCTATTCTATTCTATATACAGTATTCTTATTTCCTTATTCTATTCTATTCTATTCTTGAAGAGAAGGACTGTAAAAATGACTGTCACCTTGGGTTCTCCCTCTTTGATCAGCAGCAAAGATAATCAGGGGACTGGACACTAAAACATACAAAGAACGGTTGCTGGAATTGGGTATGTCTAGTTTAACGAAGAGAAGGACGAGGGGGGACATGATAGCCGTGTTCCAATATCTCAGGGGCTGCCCCAAAGAAGAGGGAGTCCAGCTATTCTCCAAAGCACCCAAAAGCAGGACAAGAAGCCACGGATGAAAACCAACCAAGGAGAGAAGCAACCTGGAACTAAGGAGAAACTTCCCGACAGTGAGAACAACTAACCAGTGGAACAACCTGCCTCCAGAAGCTGTGAATGCTCCAACACTGGAGGTTTTTAAGAAGAGACTGGACAACCATTGGTCTGAAATCATATAGGACCTCCTGCCTGAGCAGGGGGGTTGGACTAGAAGCCCTCCAAGGTCCCTTCCAACTCTGTTATTCTATATTCTATATTCTAGAGACCATTCAAAGTTACAGTGGTACTGGAACAAAGGGACTTGTGGTTGTTTTTCACACTTGTGGCCATTGCAGCATCCCCATGGTCACGTGATAAAAAGTCAGATGCTTGCCAATTGGCTCACATCTATGACGGTTGCCGTGTCCCAGGGTCACGTGATCCCCTTTTGCGAGCATCGGACAAGCAAGGTCAGTGGGGAAGCCGGATTAGCACTATGTTACCATCTGAACATCTGCAGAGACTCACTAAACAGCTGTGGGAAGCAAGGTCATAAAATTTATTTATTTTATTTTATTTATTAATTTAATTTGTATACCGCCCTTCTCCCTAGGGACTCAGGGCGGTGAACAGGGCAAATGGGGCCAAACTCACTTAATGGAAATTTTGCGCCCAGGGATAGTCATAAGTCAAGGCTTTTAGTTAAGTCTTTGAATGTTCTTTAATCTAATTGTAACCAGTGGATCCAATGAAAATAGCTTGTTCCCAAACCAAGGGTGGAGAGTTTACATAATTAAAAGCCAGTGTTTTCTCGTTATTAGAAAAATGTTGGAAGTTATGAGCTTGTTAGTATACAAGCTAATATATCAATGGCCATTTATTGTGACATTTAGTGGTCCGAGGCTAGATTTTCTTCCTTTATATTTATTGTCGTCTCTGCATATTAATGCTTTTAATGTTTGGCCAAAACTTTGTTACTTACAGTGATCAAATCTCTCTCTCTCTATAAAAAACTTCAGTTAACAGTCGGTATTTTATTTCAAAATCGAACAGCTAAAACAAATGTGGGCATGATGTAATTGCTCACTGTCTCTGTAGGGGATTTATCAAATGTCTGATAAGGGGTGGGGGCCTTTGAAGGCAACTGTTAAAAAGCACTTATGTTTACTGCTGGCTTTAAAAATACATTTTAAGACATGATGCTAATTTGGCAGGGATAAAATAAAAACGCAGGCCGACTGAAATATTCCTGCATGAAAAGAGAAGGATTTAATACCACCACATAAAGCAGGCCCAGGTCAAAGCATTTTTCTTTAGGTATATTTTATCAACCACGGGACCGACAGAAGTCTGAAACCAGCACTGCTGTAGGTACTTCATACTGGATTAATTAAAATCAACTCACCTCCATTCTAAGCAAAAGAGGAATAAAGTAAAAATGCTTGCTGTTCTGTACATCCATCTAAATTCTTATTTCATGCTCTCTCTGTGTGTGTGTGTCTAATCCTATGCAAAAAAACAAAATAAAAATCCAAGCAATTCTCTTAATTCCTCAGGGTTACCTGGACATGTAACCATTGCCCAGGTAAGGCAAGACTAGAATTCAGGGTCTCCTGGTCTCTGGATATTCCTGTTAAAAAAACACAAGGGCAAGTAGATGGAAGTCAGAGCAAGGCGGCAGTTGCCGCAGATTTGGAAATGAACCACATACGACCTACAGCATAAAAATAAACTATTTTTACTTCAATTTTTAATGCACTATTACTGAGTCAGGAATATATTATGGGATTGCAGAGATCTTCCTTTATGTAAGTGTCTTGAAAAATAGAAAGGATGTGATTATTTATCTACCTATCTATCTATTTTATCTATATCATCTAGTATATCTATCTATCTATGGTATCTGTCTCTCTCTGTCTCTCTCTGTGTGTGTGTTTGTCTATTTTATCTATATCTATCTATCCATCTATATATATATCATCTACAGTTATCTATCTATCTTCATCTTATCTATATCTATCTTATCTACAGTTATCTATCTCTATCAACCTCCAACACTGGAGGTTTTTAAGAAGAGACTGGACAGCCATTTGCCTGAAATGGTATAGGGTTTCCTGCCTGAGCAGGGGGTTGGGCTAGATGACCTCCAAGGTCCCTTCCAACTTTATATTATTATTATTATTATTATTATTATTATTATTATTATTATTATTATTATTATTATTATTATTATTATTATCTCTATCCTATCTATCTCTCTATCTCTCTCTCTCTATCTATCATCTATTTTTAACAAAAAGTTTAAAAAGAAGGATACACATTAATGCATAGTAAGAAAAATGGGAATATAAAGACAACAAAGAGAAAGTAAAAAAATGCTAGAAGAAAGCTAAAGAAAAATTGGTTCCCAGTCACCAATAAATATTGATTGACTTTTCTCTAATTAAAGAATTTTGTTTATCTATCTCCGCAAGGTCTGCTGGTTTCAACAGCCAATCCTCTATAGTGGATAATGCCAAATTCTTCTATCACCAAGTTTCCATACAATAATTTCATCACAGCAATCCTATATTAAAATAATCTTCCATGGGTTTTTTTTTCAGATTGTTTATCTATCAACCCTAAAAGGAAACGCTCTGCCTTCAATTGGATATTACTCTTTATGATCCGCTGTGTCCATGTATGTATCCAAGCTCTTTTTACATGTCCGCCACGCATGATAAAATGTCCCTTCATGTTCTTTACATTTCCAATATATATTTGAAGTGCCTTTATGCATTCTAGATCAGACATGTCAAATTTGCATGTACCTGACAGCTTCTGCATTGGAGGCAAATTCCTTGTCAGGACCCACCCCAATCCACATCTTAGGAAAATAAAGAACTCTTGGAGCCAGGTCTTGTCCAAAAGGAGTTTTTACTAGGACATGATCGGTTGTGGAAATACAAGACAGGATCTGGCATTGTGTTACACTTTGATACTTTATAAAGAGTTCCCGGTTCAACCCCCTCCCCTCAAACCCATTTGGTCAGACCCACATCAATTAAACTTAGGTGTCAAACCCTTTCGTGGGAAAGAGGGATCTTCCCGTGTCTTCGTGACTATTGCCTCCTTCCTTTTCAGATTCAAATGGAGATACAAACCAGATCTCCTTCTCCCTTCCCTCCCTTTGTTGTCCTCAGTTCAAAAGGTTTTCCCTGGTCGTTGAAGACAGCCTACAGGCAGGCTGAATAACCATCTTCTCTTCTCCCCTCGGGAAAATGGCAGAATCCAGGGAGGGATGTAATATTTTAGACATACATTTATGAATGGGATATAAATGGATTCTGACATTCCTTGTGTGTCTAATCACACTTGGCCAAATAAAATATTCTATTCTATTCTATTCTATTCTATTCTATTCTATTCTATTCTATTCTATTCTATTCTATTCTATTCTATTCTATTCTATTCTATTCTATTCTATTCTACATTCCATTTCATTCCACTCCACTCCACTCCACTCCACTCTACTCTACTCTACTCTGCTCTACTCTATTCTACTCTATTCCATGCATCCACAAATTGCAAATTATTCATTAAATTTTAAAAAAAGAATCTCTGTTTGTTTTCCCCATGTTATTCTTAAAATTCTCAAGCATCCTTCAAGGTGGCAGGTAGCTCTGAGGTGAGTGACAGAGGTGAAAGTTGCAGACTGCCAGCTTTGCTTTTAGGCTGTGTGTGTTATGCGAGACAACGTATGCCACAAACTCCTAATTAGCATCTGTAGAAAAGGACATTTTTCATTTGCTTCTTCAGCTATAAAATGTAAGCGTAATCACCTTGAAAACTCCCTTTATTCCTATTTTCTACAGAGAGCAAGCCTTGCAAACACTGAGTATATTAATCATTACTTCATCAGCTCATTCCAGTGAAAGCCAACATTAACCTTTGCTAAATGAACAGCTGAAAAGGTTTTGCTTTCCTGGGCGTCAAAGCTATAATCAAACTGAGTTTGAGCATCTTTTCTGCAGCTCAGAGAGGAAAAATCTCTTCTCCTTCCGGACTTCCGAGCAGGATGACATTGTCACTTGAGGCGACCAGCAAGAAACAGGAAAGCAAAGATCTGCAGATTTAGATCAAGGGTTCAGTTCTGGGTCTGAGATAAATTGCACTGGGAGGCTCTTCAGGATTACTCAGAGAAGGAAAAAAAGAAAGAACATCTGCATTACATCATGGAATAATGCTTCATTTCATCAAAGCAGCCCATTGATTTATGTTGATCTGGCCTGGCTATCCCTGATCTTTGTCCATTAACTGGGCCACCCGATGGCTAATGATCTTATAGCACAGCTCTTGAGGGCCACCAGGATCAGGTTTGGGGGGGTTCGGGATCATATGTTTATGGCCACCATTATAATTATTCACAGTGAGTCAGAATAAGGTAGCGTGTCCTCAGCACACTATTCTGCATTAGAGTTCAGTCATACATTCCAGCCTTCCATTCATACCATTTGCAATGTTACCCCCATGCCAAGTTTGTCCACAAGGCCTGATCTGCCATTGTTACTATTCCCCTGGGCTGGTCCAAGAATTAATGCCATACAGTTTCCTCGGCAGCAGTGTCAGCCCTGGCTAGTGTTTGGGCAGGCGACCACCTTAGAAGTCTAGGACAGGGGTGTCAAACTCAATTTCATTGAGGGCCGCATCAGCATCGCGGTTGCCCTTAGGGGGCCGGGTGGGTGTGGCCTGGGTGGGCATGGCCTACTGGGTGGGCGTGGCTAGAGTGCGTATGGCCTACTGGGTGGGCGTGGCCAGCTCTACATCGTTCACATCAAGGGTGCCTATGGGGGCCTGGGCAGGAGTGGGACAGATCTGAGGGTCTCTGGCAGGAGGAGGGTCTCTGGGCCAGGGCCAAGGCAGTGGGGGCCGTTCCCTCACTGTTTCCAGGATGGCTTCGTGGGCCACATGAAACCACTTCGCGGGCCGGATCTGGCCCCCGGGCCTTGTGTTTGACATGTCTGGTCTAGGAGATTAGATCGGGGATTGAATAACACAGAACATAGAACAATATGGTTGGAAGAGACCTTGGAAGTCTTCTGGTCCAACCCCCTGATCAAGCAGAAGACCCTACGCCATTCCAGACAAATAGCTGTCCTGCCTCTTCTTAAAAACCTCCAATGATGGATCTCCCTCAACTTCCAGAGGCAAGCCATTCCACTGATTTAATTGTCCCGTCAGGAAATGTATCCTTAGTTCTAGTTCTTCCTTTCATGAACTTCCATCCATGGCTTTTTGTCCTACTTTCAGATGCTTTGGACAACAAATTGCCCCCCTCTTCCTTGTGACATTCCCTCAAATATTGGAAAACTGATATCTTATCACCCTTATATTCCTTCTTTTTGTTAGACTAGACGTGCCTAGTTCCCTCAATCATTCATTGTATGGTTTGGCCTCCAAACCCCTGAACATCTTTGTTGCTCTTCTTTGCAACACCAAACCATCTCTGTGTCTTGCTAAGAAAACTGCCTGGCTGTGTCCATGAGATCAATACAGCCTGAGCAGGATACACAAAGGGTTGAATTCTGCCTTCGTTTCTGCATTTTAGATCAACCCAAGCCTCAATCGGTAGCGTGTTTCTTTTGCTATGTACTTTTATGCCATTAACTCAGCCAAAGGTCAGAAGAACAGCCTTTAATAGGTGATTAAAAATTCCTTTGCATTTCTGCAAAATCCTGACACAGGCATGTTAGCCGAGCTTGACAAACAAGGTTGCCTATATTTATGATCCACTTGCAATATAATATTAGCTCTGATTAGACATGACGCCCCTATGGGCATGCATTAGTGGATTGATTCTTTTTTCTAGCTATTGGCATATTGCAGACTTGTACATCAGTCAATGCAAGTATGCTAATCTATTCGCTTCTACTTCCTTCTCCAGCTGGGTCTGCTTTGAGACACACCAGTCAGAATGCACAAAGTTAGGGTTGGATTTCTGCATCACCGCAGTCAGCAAACATACATGCCTGTCCATTCAGAGATGGTTACACAGCTGTTGCAGTGATATTGTGTTTAGATCTCCTCACTTCATCAGCAAATCTCTCCTTTAGAGGCTCCATTTTGTTGTTTGAATGAGCTTTGCCTTCCTCCCACCTCCCAACAGGAATCAACTAATCAGCATGTAGGACATGCATGTCCACACAATGCGTGGTTGAGATTTGGGAGGTGTGCATCTTGGTCCATCTACAACCAACTGCAACCTACACTTAACCAACAACCCGGTCACAGTGTAGGTGTGAGTCAATGCCTACGTGCAGTTGTGGACAAGGTTAAGAGAATGGGCTTTTGCTTCCCTGCATGTAGAACCGGTTTAAAAGTCCCTAGGCTTCATGTGTGTCACTCTTCATCTCCAAGTTCATCAACCTCTCTTGGACTTTTTGGCCTGTTTGGGATTCAGCTTGAACACAATTTGCAATTACTTCAGTCCCTGTTTCACCCCTAGTCCTTCTCTTCATTAGACTGTCACTAAGGGATGTGGTGGCTCAGTGGGTTAGGACGCTGAGCTTGTCGATCAGAAGGTCAGCAGTTTGGCAGGTCGAATCCCGAGTGCTGCGTAACAGAGTGAGTGCCTGTTCCTCGTCCCAGCTTCTGCCAACCTAGCAGTTCGAAAGCACGTAAAAATGCAAGTAGAAAAATAGGGACCACTATGGTGGGAATGTAACAGTGTTCCGTGCGCTTTTGGCATCTAGTCATGCCGGCCACATGACCACGGAGACGTCTTCGGACAAGCGCCGGCTCTTTGGCTTTGAAACGGAGATGAGCACCGGCCCCTAGAGTCGGAAACAACTAGCACGCACGTGCGGGGGAACCTTTACCTTTTAGACATACCTAGCTCCCTCAATCCCTCATCACATGGTTTAGCCTCCAGACCTCTGATTGTCTTTTTTCAGATCTAGAATTTGTCACATGACTTGTCCCCTCACTCAGCTATTGAGATAAACCTGCCCTGAAAAATACCTAGGCACAGGTTATGTCAATCAATCAGAATAGAACTGGAAGGTCTTCTAGTCCAGCCCCCTGCTCAAGAAGGAGACCCTAGACCATTTCAGACAGGAGACTGTCCAGCCTCTTCTTAAAAGCCTCCAGTGATGGAGCACCCACAAGTTCTGAAGGCAACTTCTGTTCTACTGATTAAACTGTCCTCACTGACAGGAAGTTCCTCCTTAGTTCCAGGTTGCTCCTCTCCTTGGTGAGTTTCCATCCGTTGCTTCTTGTCCTGCCTTCAGGTGCTTTGGAGAAGAGCTTGGCTCCCTCCTCTTCTTTGGGGCAGCCTCTCAAATACTGGAATATTGCTATTATGTCCCCTCCCGCCTTGTCTTTCTTTTCTCTTGACTGGCCATACCCAAATCCTGCAACCGTTCTTCATGTGTTTTAGTCTCCAGGCCCCCTCTAGTCCTTCTTTTCACTAGACCTACCCAATTCCTATCCCACAGATATGGTGATGAGATTTTCAGTGCTCACCTGCTAGACATCTCTGCTTCCTGCAACCTGTAGAGTGGTCCACTTTTCATACTGTTACAACTTTAATATTAATTTGTTCTTATTTATTTACCCAGAAAGACACGGAGCATCTTCAGTTCCGTGAAAAATCTTTCATTCAAAATGAAGTATAGCTATATCTCACCAGGGTTAAAAAGATTTTATGTTTACGGCTCGAAAGATGAATGGGTCACTCAGGCATTAACATTCTCATGCATTTTTATGACGATACCACCAAATAAATTTCATGCATGTTCGGTGGGGGACGAAGGGCTTAAATGTTTAACAGCTGCTCTTTGGAAATTCAGGTAGGCTTTAAGTATTGTTTCCATTTAGCACTTCCAACCCTTGCTGCAATTTACAGTTCATTGGTATTAGTTTCTGGATTTGTGCGAGAGAAAAAGTCACCCTTGCAGAATTCTCTGGGAGCTGCTAAGGAAAGAGAAATACAGTCACAGGAGGAGGCACCCTATTGCCTTAAAGCATTCAGATCAGCATAGATCAGTGATGGCGAGCCTTTTAGAGACCGAGTGCCCAAACCGCAACCCAAAACCCACTTATTTATAGCAAAGTGCCAGGGCAGCATCAGCATTGTGGTGCGCCCAAGGGGGTTGGGGGGCTTGGCCCACTGGGTGGGCATGGCCAGGCTAAGCGTGGCCACCTTGATGTTGCTCATGGGGGGGTTGCCTGTGGGGGCTGAGCAGGATTGGGGGAGATCCAGGGGGGTCTCTGGTGGGTGGGGCGGTGGGCAGGAGGCTCGTCCTGTAGGGCGAGGCAGGGGGTAGGGCATGGGTGCCATTGCTGTGGGGCAAGACAAGGTGAGGCAGGGGGGTCTGAGCGCATAAGGGTGTGCTCTACCACCTAAACTCGAGCCTGCTTTGCTTCCTTTGTGCTGGGCAGGGCTGCCGCTCTGGGCACCGGTGGTAGCCTAATGGACCTGCACAAGCTGCTAGTGGTTGCGGCAGGCATGCCCACAGAGAGGGCTCTGAGTGCCACCTCTGGCACGCGTGCCATCGGTTCACCATCACTGGCATAGATTAACCCCAAGGTCACCTTCAGACCAGCAATCAAGTAAGCAACATCCCAATCCAGAAACTGCCAAAGAGCCAACAGCAAACAGCCCAACCAAACAGTTCCTAAGACACGCCACCCACCCAGACAGAGAAGCCACCAGGATATAAACTGACAGCAAACCTCACTCCTTACTAGCACTGATGATGTTACCTAGTTGGGTAATGAAACGTCTGCAGGAAAACAAGCCAGCTCAGAGAGCACCGAAGACCCCATAATCCTTGTCCTCCTCCTCCTCCTCCTCCTCCTCCTCCTCCTCCTCCTCCTCCTCCTCTTCTTCCTCCTCCTCCTCGCCACAACCCCAACTCCCTTCTAGCACTGATGATGTTACCCAGTTGGGTAATGAAACGTCAGAGAGCACCAAGGACCCCTCTTTCTTGAGCCTCTCTTGTAAATCACCCTGCAATACCCTTTTAATTGTTGCAAGCTTCTTAAAGTAGCCCCCAGGGTGAGATAGGCGACAAATAAATTTAACAAATAGGATTGACTGATTTCTGACGCGGTTATGGTGAGAACCCAGCCATTGACCTAGCTTGTGTAAACCAACCCACCGGATTAGGCCATCTTTTGGGTATAATTATAATTATGCAAAAGGCTGACGGTTTTCTTCATCGTGTGAAATCAGCTTCCGTGGTTGTTTGTTGTCTGGGCTGGATGCTTTTTATGTGCCACCTGGTGGGGAGGGTATCCTAGTGGGGAAAAAGGTGGGCTAATTTAATGAGAAATGAACTAAATAAGTTTAGTTTTCCATCTGCACATGGGTAGAGGCCATTACAGCAAAAAAAGGGATTTAAATAAGTAATAATGATGTTCTAGACTAGAGCTAAGGTCCCATCCTTTTTTTTCTTTTTTTTGGGGGGGATCCAGGTTCTTACATAATCTATTTGTCTTCTGTGAAATGGGTGCATCCTGCAAGGCAAGAGTTTGTGATCTTCTCCAGCCCTAAAAGTCCAGAGGTCATAACAATGACGCTCAACTGGTAGCTGATGTTCTGTCATCATTGTTTTGACAGGGGAGGGAAAAAAAACAAAATTACTTGACTTTTCCTCTGAATTTTAAATAGAGTTAGTTTTATTATGCTACAAGATTATTTGCAGTCCAGGCTTTGGAAGAAACATTTCAAAAGTAAGGAAGAGACCTGTAAGCTATGTCAGCCATCAGTCAATCAACAGAAATGCACTTGGAGGAAAAAAGTATATATTCATATTTTCTGATATCTGATGTGAATTTCTCCAACATTCTTATATTATGCAAAGAGGTTTTGAAAACATTTGCATAACCTCATTGTATGAAAAAAAAATCATGGCCATAATATATATGCCATTTAATAAATCAGAAATAATTCTCTTTGTTTATACTCCTTTATAAAGGGGTTGGCATTATAATTAGTTGGCATTATTTCACTCCACAAATAGATTAGTTGCCAGACTACAAAAACCTACTTCAATATGGCTAATAAAAAGCAGATAAATAAGTGTGGTACACAATTTAGGACAAATACAATCTTATTAATGGTAGTTTAATTTATAGTCTGGAGGAAAGTTCTAGTGAGGTATAAATTTACTCACTGGAAAAAAAATAAATGAAAATATAATTATGCTCTAATTAAAGCTCTACTTTGATGTACAGCATACTCAAGGTAGCAGTACTATTAACTCAGCACACATGGTATTAACCCCTGCTTCCTTTTCCCTCAGGAATGGAAGTTATGATTGCCCTATAGAAACTCAATTGAACAAATGGTGGAAGGCATTTTGATCCTTGTGTGGTGTGAAATAGGATACACACTCAGCACCCACCAACTACGGAGGAAATGTTGGATAAGTGTAAATTGGAATTCTTTATGCATTGCCATTTTCAACCACTCAGCCGTAAAATTCAACATGTTCTTCATATTCAACATATTCAAAATGTCCTTCTCCATGTGGTACTAAATTTTGCTACTTGAAGTACTCCCCCTCATTTTTTTTATGTTCCACTACTGGCTCACTACCGGTTAGTGGGCCAAAACTGGGGTGAAAAAATGGCTTAAAACAACAAGAGGCGAAAAGATAAGCATGAAGAGACATTTCCGTGGCCCTTTATATACGATGGTGCATAATATTATAGCTGAGTGGGCGAAGATGCATTCAGTAAGTTTATCCCTGCTTGTAATCCGGAATGCCAATGGATATACCTGGCTTATCCAGGGCTTAGGCAACCCTGGATCAGGGTCACCAGTTTCTTTCTTATAGCTGTGTTAAGAGTATCTGTCTGTCTGCCAAAGTTGGTGACTTTATTGCTTGCCATGCAGGTGACAAGAATCTCGCCTGACTGCTTGTCTTCCTTGGGGAACAACCATTTAAGGCTGTATGGATCCTTTGTCACTTGTGGCTATGCAAAGACTCCAAGCTAGGTGAAATGGGGGGGGAGGCGGGGGGGCAGGCAGAGCAGCCAGTCCTGTTTGGTTTGTGTTTTCTTGGGTTTCTCCATAAGAAAATGTGAAGTTCACGTGTAACCTAGAATTGCTTCCCTGAGCCATGCACCCAGCTTGGGTCTCATCCTTTCTAGTCCCTTTCATGCAAGAGCCTTGGTGGAGCAGTGGGCTAATGCCTCCTTAAGTAACACCAGCTGCCTGCAATTAGTGCAGGTTCGCATCCCACCAGGCTCAAGGTTGACTCAGCCTTCCATCCTTCCCAGGTAGGTAAAATGAGGACCCAGATTGTTGGGGGCAATTAAGCTGACTTTGTAATAATGCCGCTTGGGGTGTGTGTGAGTGAAAGCCCTAATAAGCAGGCATATACATAGAATGAAGGCTACTGCTAAGCTTGTAAGCCGCCCTGAGTCTTCGGAGAAGGGCGGGATATAAATGGAATTAAAATAAAAAAATAAAATAAAAATTCTCTTTCATTTGAAAGAAAAATATCAGTTTCCTCTCCTCCGCAAGTTCCAAGAGGGAAACAGCTGCTAGAACACGGAGAAGGTGATTCCCAGAACAATTTCCAGGTCAGGCAGAAGAGGTAGAAACACTTTTGCAGGCTGGGCCCTCAGCTAAATAATAATAATAAGAAGAAGAAGTTGGAAGGGACCTTGGAGGTCATCTAGTCCAAACCCCTGCTAAGGCAGGAAACCCTATACCATTTCAGACAAATGGCTGTCCAGTCTCTTCTTAAAAACCTCCAATGTTGGAGCATTCACATCTTCTGGAGAGAGGTTGTTCCACTGGTTAATTGTTCTCACTGTCAGGAAGTTTCTCCTTAGTTCCAGGTTGCTTCTCTCCTTGACTAGTTTCCATCCGTTGCTTCTTGTCCTGCTTTCAGGCGCTTTGGAGAATAACTTGACTGCCTCTTCTTTGGGGCAGCCCCTGAGATATTGGAACACTGCTATCATGTCACCCCTCACTCTTCTCTTCGTTAAACTACACATACCTAATTCCAGCAACCGTTCCCTATATGTTTTAGCCTCCAGAAAAATGTGAATGCCAATCCTGTTCAAATCCTGAATATGCTAAATGACACGCGTGCCTGGCTGAGGAATTCTGGGAGTTGAAGTCCACAAGTCATTTCCATCTGTCCTGTTTGCCATCGTTCACTCCCTAGAGACTAAAATGGACAATGTGAAATTTGAGCGGGCCCCGAACAAGGAGGTGGTGACCCTTTGAGAGCTGTATGCAACGAAATTTTATTTTGATGTATGCCGATTGGTGTACATTCAAAGTGACAATAAAGTTATCATCATAAAAGGGGCAAGTTTGAAGACCCCTGAATTAAACTGATTTATTGCTAATCATGCGTATGAACAGAAATCTTCTCAATTAATGATTGGCACCGGTCACTCAAAGGGGGCTGGACTTAATCTGCTTGTGATTACGTAGAGATTCTAGGCTGATCCCCCTTTTCCTGCCATCCGCTCTTCGACAGGATTGAATTATTTGCAAAACAAATGGCAAGCCGTGCTAGGCACCAGAAACACACTTTGCTTTACTCCTAAATAGCTGCGCATAGAAAAAGGAACCTTTTGGCATGATTTAGGACACGGTTTAGCCATCTTTTGAAGAACTGTAAAAAAGTAATCTTGCTTCAGTTTTTAGAACACCCAAGTCAAGCTTTAACTCGAGAATAAAATACTGGGGAAAACATCTGTTCATCCTCATCTTTTGGGGAATAGTGGGGGGGAGGAGCAAATCTGATTCTATAAACAGAGTTCCATTGTCCTTTCCATCAAGGCTTCTGCTTCACAGGCTGTTCCCATGAAAAGCGGGATCTCATGACTTTCGAAAGCTACACAATCCGAGTGGTGAAAAGCAACAGGAACAAGAGAAAAAAAAAATCTCAACAACTGTGCTTCAGAGAAGGCTGGGATGGCTACCACTCCTCAATGATTAATGGTGTGTGGCTGTTTTGTCTGGACATTGCTAATTAGCTTCAGCATTAAAAAAAAATGTAGACTTCCTCTTTCCGAATCAAAAGAGACTTGGCGTGGACTTAGAGCTTTCTTCAAGAACGTGGAAGAGGAAAAAAAAAAACCTCCATCCTGGGCTGCTGGAGAATTGCTTTGGACAGTTGGATTTTTAGGGATACGTTTCCAAGCAAGGCCTCAAAAGTGTTTTTCGACAGGCAACTGGAGTTTCTTGAAACCGTTTCACTTCTCAACCAAAAAACTTTGTCTAGTACTGAAGAAGCTTCGTGGATGAGAAGTGAAACATTTTCAAGCAAGGAAAAAACAGCCAGGAAAGTCCAGTTGTCCTTTTGAAAAGCCCTCTGAGATGACCGTGGACTGGAGGATGCAGAGTCTCCACAGATATTCCCAAGCAATGCCATTTGGTGTGGCGTTTACTTGTGGGGCTTCCACACGCTCCTCTGACCTGGCGCTATCCTGTTCAAAACACATCTGGAGCACTGAGTGAGCATGCCTGCATTGGAAATGGTTTATCTTTGATATACAACTGTCTTAAAATTAGAGCCTCTGAAATGGGAAAGCAGTGAACACTGCTTTTTTTTTTAGCAAATCTGCTTCTTCTCATTCTTTGCGTTATTCCCGCCATATCACACGGTCCGCAGTTTTGCATTTCGTCCAACGCTTTGCCCGGTCTGCCGCATCAGTGGGGCATATGGTACCACTCCCGTGTTGTTGTGCAGGCACATCCATCCGTCCCTTTTTGGATTGTCCTTGTGCCAGCCGTCTGAGCTGAGGACAACCGTTTCCCTTGCAATGGATTGCGCCTCAGCCCTGACCACACAGCCGTACAAATTCATTCTTAGCAAATGAAGAACAGATCATTGTGCTTCTCCATAGCTGCAAATGCAGGATGCAGAATAACAGAGTTGGAAGGGACCGTGGAGGTCTTCCAGCCCAACCCCCAGCTCAAGCAAGAGACCCTTACAGAATCATAGAACAACAGAGCTGGAAGGGACCTTGGAGGCCATCTAGTCCAGCCCCCTGCTCAAGCAGGAGACCCTGTGCCACTTTAGACAAGCGGCTGTCCAGTCTCTTCTTAAAAACTTCCAGTGTTGGAGCATTCACCGCTTCTGGAGGCAGGTGGTTCCACTGGTTAATTGTTCGAAGTTACAACAGCACTGGAAAAAAAGTGACCCTTTTTCACACTCACAACTGTTGCAGCATCCCCGTGGTCACATAATTGAAATTCGCACACTTTGAAATTTAAAGGTAATTAATTTGAAAAGAACTAGGACTGAAGAATGACCGAAATGTTGCCGGGAAATTAAGCTTAAACGAGAATTTTGAAAACAGGATATATAGTGACTTAACAAGATAACTTTTACAAGTTACCAGACAGTAAAAGAAGGATGCTGTTGTGTAAACGAAGCAGGATTCATAAGATCTGCTTAGAGAAAGAGGGAAGATCATAGCGGGTCAGGGAAAAAAATTGTGCCCAAGGAATCCAACACAGAAGTTGGATATCGGGAGCTCAATCCTCATTTGCTTCTTCTGGATAAAAATAGACAAAAGGGATGCGACGATGCCCCTGCCAACAGCAGAGTGTTTTTCCCTGCGGATCTAACCTAAATGGAGGTCTTGAAATCATTAGAACAAGAGGACAACCACAGAAATCCTGGAAAATGTTGTGTTTTTTCTCCATAGCTCTCTGGGTCCCATTATGGTGCCTTAGGCATTTCGAATTTTTTTTTTTCCTCTAAGAGATGGGAAGGGCCGTGCACCATAGTAATCGGCATCAGGGAATGTGGAGGGGGAGGGCATTTTTATAATGTCCGTAATCAAATTGAACCCTAGTCTCTGAATATACAGACTTCAACTCCCAGAATTCCTAGCCAACGTTACGATGGTCAAGAATTCTGGGAATTGATGTTCACACATCTCAGGGGGGGGAGGGGTCCTCTTTGAGATTGGTTGGTTTCCTTGCCGCTGCTTCATCACCAAATTAGCAAACATTACCAAACGTCATCGGTGCTAAATGTCTGTGGAGATTCTCAGTCCTCCAGGTCACGGTGGTGGCAAAGGCAAATGGATTTTCTATGTTGTTTTTTTTTTTCCCCTCTTGGAGACATTTTGCTTCTCATCCAAGAAGCATGTCGAACTGAAGATGCTTCTGGGATGAGAAGCGAAATGTCTTCAAGAGAAAAAAGAAAGAATATCCAGCTGATTTTTGAAAAGGGACCGTTAGGATGATCTTCATTGCTACCTGCAACGAAGCAGCCGAGCTCAAAGAGCATCAAGGACTCCACAGTTGAGCCTTGGTCCATAAATATTCTCTTCTTTTGGTAGACATCTGGAGAAAAGCCAGGTTTAAGAGGCACATCTTTAGATCTTCCTAAATAAGGGACGTTTCTTCTTATTGTGAGATATTGCTTCTGTCGCTTCCCCTAACTAACTTGCTCGTTAAACATGGCCAACAAATGAGAACTCTGGGCCAACCAAGCCCTGCCAGTGTGGAGGGAGCCTTCCTAGAAAGCATTCAAGCTGCTCAACTAGTTCTACCATCCCTCCTGGGACCACACCAGAGACAGCAAAGGCCGATGGTGACACTGCTTTGCCAGAAAAACAGGAGGAAAAGCAAATAAATGTTGAAAGTTAAACTAGAATATGACCCTACTGGCATCGGTTGAGCCAAATTCTCAGTGGGGATCTTAGCTAAATGATTTGGACGGGCCTTTCCTCATTTATGTTATTTCTGACTAAAGGAGATATAAGTAGAATATTTTTTTTTAAAAAATACTCTTGAAATAGCCAATTGTGCTTGGCAGGATTCATCTTTGGTACATATTAGCTTTCTGTTCTGTCTACAGAGAACGCCTTTCATACTTTTTGAAGTTTCAACATTACTGCTTACGCTTGATAATACAAGGGCAGTACAGACTGTTTTGAGAGGGGAAACAGATTTATACATATATTTTATATAGAATACAAAGGGTGCTAATCTGAAGAAAAGGAAGCGAGCCATCCTGTCGTCCATGTGACTGACACAGGATTGATCTGAAAATCATGGCTCCAGTAGACTAAGCATCCAGAGGAAACTGCTTCAGACCATGAGTTTTCATTGTGACAGCATTTGAACTTGAACTGAATTGAATACTTTGTTTGGCCAAATGAGATCAGACGCAGAAGGAATTTATCTCCCATGCAGAAGCAACAGAATATAATGATCATCATCATCATACCAATAAGAGGGGTTAGTAAGAAAGATAGTAAGAAGGATAAATAATAGCAATAGCACTGAAGACTTATATACCGCTTCATGGTGCTTTACAGCCCTCTCTAAGCAGTTTACAGAGTCTGTATTATTTGCCCTCCGACAATCTGCATCCACAGTTGAGCCCTGGTCCATAAATATTCTCTTCTTTTGGTAGACATCTGGAGAAAAGCCAGGTTTAAGAGCCTTGGTGGAGCAGTGGGCTAATGCCTCCTTAAGTAACACCAGCTGCCTGCAATTAGTGCAGGTTCGAGTCCCACCAGGCTCAAGGTTGACTCAGCCTTCCATCCTTCCGAGGTAGGTAAAATGAGGACCCAGATTGTTGGGGGCAATTAAGCTGACTTTGTAATAATGCCGCTTGGGAAGGGCCGAAAGCCCTAATAAGCAGGTATATACATAGAATGAAGGCTATTGCTAAGCACATTGTGCTTTAGATTGTAAGCCGCCCTGAGTCTTCAGAGAAGGGCAGGATATAAATGGGATTAAAAAAAAATCTGGGACCTTGTTTTACCAACCTCGGAAGGATGGAAGGCTGAATCAATAGCAATAGCACTTATGTACCGCTTCAGAGTGCTTTATAGCCCTCTGTGGGTGGTTTACAGAGTCAGCCTATTTCCCCCGACAATCTGGGTTCTCATTTTACTGACCTCAGAAGGATAGAAGTCAATAGCAATAGCACTTAGACTTATATAGTGCTTCCCAGGACTTTACAGCCCTGTCTAAGGGGTTTCCGGAGTCAGCATCTTGACCCCAATAATCTGGGTTCTTATTTTACCATCCTCAGAAGGACGAAAGTCTGAGTCAACCTTGAGCCGGTCAGGATCGAACTGCTGGCAGTGGGTAGAGTCAGCCTGCAATGCTGCATTCTAAGCACTGCACCACCACGGCTCTTCTAAATAATAATACTACAGTCATACTTCATGGGAAAATACACATAGACATTAGGCAGCACTATGAGAATTAGGTGCTCAGCAGAGTGATGTCACGAGGGAAAAATCTGCCCCAGTGTCTTAATGCCAGAGTATGAAAATAAGAATAGAATAGAATAGAACTGGAAGGGACCTTGGAGGTCTTCTAGTCCAGCCCCCTGTTCAAGCGGGAGAACCTATACCATCTCAGATGAGTGACTGCTTCTTTTTCAAGATTTGAGCTGAGCCAACAATCGGATTCATCCACTTGTACGTGTGTCTACAAAGGAGTGAATTTTTTGTGCACACACTCCGACGTTTTATTGAGCTGATTCCATCCTTTAAATCAAATCAAATTGGTTTGACTCAATGATTTGAATACATTGTTTGAACAGATGATCAATGATCCAGGCTGATTTCCATACCCCTATTAGAAGCTGTGGCTTTGAAGCAATGGGGCATTACTTCACTGTAAAGAAAAGAGAGCTTCTGATAACCATGTGGCAGTTCACAAGAGTTACTCCTTTATATTGATTTTTAAATCCTATTTCCCACGCTTAAGCATAAATATTATTTTAAGAGCTTGAGAAAATTGAACAGAGAGAAAAATGGATTATTTATATAAAAAACACATTAGACTAGCATTCCAACCAATTTTAATAAAAAAAAACAGGATTGTTTTATTCCACGAGGGTGGAGAAGCAGCTGACTGATTTCATGCAGAAGGCGCAATTAGTGTTTAATAAAAGCCATATTTTAATTCAAACATTTCACTTAATTACCGCAAAGAGTGGCAATCAATCCCATCTCATACAAAGCTTGCTGTGGGGAAAATTTGACATGTATCAAGACTAGATAAATAGGCAGCTTGATATAATTAGCCGATTCTACAGAAGCATTTGATAATTCCTCTATTAAAAAGCCAGGGTTTCGCTCTGTTTAAGAAGTGCCCCTCTCTCCTTGGGGCAGGCTGGAAGGACACAGTTTGACACTGTGCAATACAGTTGTGCATGCAGTTCTCGCCCCACAACTGCAAAAAGAAAGCCTATCTTTGCTCCCTTATAAACATGTGAGGTCATTGGGTGTAAGGGGTGAGTTGGGTCCCCAATTACATCATTACTGTCAGAACAATTTGTTTGGGTGGCCGACAGAAGAAGTGAGGAGATACTGTAAATGGTTCATTCAAAGCTTTTCAACCCAGAGTTGCTCAATCTGGCCACATAACATCAATCAAAATGAAAACGCATCATAGCACGTAGACTTATATACCGCTTCCCAGTGCTTTGCAGCCCTCTCTAAGCAGTTTACAGAGTCAGCCTGTTGCCCCCAACAATCTGGGTCCTCGTTTTATTGTCCTTGGAAGGATGGAAGGCTGAGTCAACCTTGAGCCGGTCAGGATCGAACTCCTGGCAGTGGGCAGAATCAGCCTGCAATACCGCATTCTAACCACTGCGCCACCACGGTTCTTACATAATGAATAATCAATGACTAAATCCATATTAAGGTCACAGCCAAAACTCAACCACAGCAAAAGTGCCAAAATAGAACAGAGCCAGTCAACTGGGATTGAGAATATGTTGGAATAAAAGATGTTAGCCTTTTCTGATGAGCCTGGTATGCAACTGGGGTGGGGGGTACATTCCCTGAGGTGGGGGCCTACTACAGAAAACGCCTTCAACCCTGGTAGTCTTGAAGGGAGCCAGGACACCACAACAAAGATCTGTATTGTTTGTGTCATTGAAACAAGCCATTACAGAACTATTGTTTCAGGATGATTTAATGTTTTTCCTGCTTTAACTGTAATTTATAAAATTCTAGGGAAGGGTGGATTAGTCAGTAAAAATGTGCTAACTTTCCCAGGGGTCCGTTATAAATAACTAAGGAAGATCCAAAGCCTAATTTTCAGCCATGCAACTGAAGATATGAACAGGAGAAAATAAAATTAATTTATATTTTAGTTATTCTCAAAACAAAATGACTTAAAACTAATTTCAAATATCATAATAGAATAGAATAACAGAGTTGGAAGGGACCTTGGAGGTCTTCTAGTCCAACCCCCTGCTCAGGCAGGAAAGCCTACACCATTTCAGACAAATGGTTGTCCAATCTCTTCTTAAAAGCTTCCAGTGATGAAGCACCCACAACAACTGGAGAGAAGCAGTTCCACTGTCAGAAAATTTATCCTTAGTTCCAGGTTGCTTCTCTCCTTGATTAGTTTCCATCCATTGCTTCTTATCCTGCCTTCGGGCACTTTGGAGAATAGCTTGACTCCCTCTTCTTTGGGGCGGCCCCTGAGATATTGGAAGACTGCTATCATGTCTCCCCTCATCCTTCTCTTCATTAAACTAGAGATACCCAATTCCAGCAGCTGTTATTTGTATATTTTAGCCTCCAGTCCCCCGATCATCTTTGTTGCTCTTCTCTGCACTCTTTCTAGAATCTCAGCATCTTCTCCTTAGTTCCTGGTTGCTTCTCTCCTTGATTAGTTTCCATCCGTTTCTTCTTGCCCTGCTTTGAAGAATAGCTTGACTCCCTCTTCTTTGGGGCAGCCCCTGAGATATAGGAAGACTGCTATCATGTCACCCCTCGTCCTTCTTTTCATTAAAGATTATCATAGATTACAGACAATCCAGAAAAATTAGGACACAGGAGGTTGGAGAAGAGAAAGTGCAGTTAGATAAGGTTAGTAATTGAAAATATTAATGGTGGAGAAAAATATATCCATTCTTTGAACAATTTTAGCAACGTTAAATATTTGATAGCAGTTTCTTGTAATTAAGCACTAATGAATGCATTTACTGGTTAATATGCTTTTTGGCTATTCTCTTTATTTAGGAACACTTGTATTAATCTTGCATGAGTAATTTTGAAATATCAAATGGTTTTCAAAAACATTAATTTCAAACGTTCCTTCTTTTTAGGAAACATCTAATCATTTAACTTTTTGTATGCAGCTAAAGCTTTTAACTAGCTGATGATGGGACAAAGGCAATACAGTAATTTTTTAGTTAGTATGCAAACAAGTGAACTGGGGTTTCCCAGAAAATTCAGTGTCATCAGAAAAACCACAGCTAATGGAATTGTTACATGATTAAATCCTTTAAACAGACCATAGAAGATTTATAATCAGATCTTAACTTTTTTGTTTTATTTCTAAATAGATAAATGAGTCACAGTAATATTAACAATGCTGTTAGTATGCATATTTCTGTATCTGCCATGTTAGTTCTGTTCTTAAACCTGCTTGAAACCTATAACCGTTATCTCGCTTTCTGTCACCGTTTTCCAGACATAGTAGAATACATTTTCCCTAGTCACTTGGCTTTAACCCAGATGGCTCGGTCAACTGGGAATTGCTGAGGAACGCCAAGCTGTCCCTTTTACTCCATGCTCCCCAACCTTGAATTTATGTCCTTAGAATTCACATCCTTTAGCTCAATTTTGCCCAATGCTGGCAAAATTTAAGACGAGTGGATTCAACTCCCAGAATTCCTTGGAGGTCATCTAGTCCAACTCCCTCCTCAGGCAAGAAACCCTATACCATTTCGGACAAATGGATGTCCAGTCTCTTCTTAAAAACTTCCAGTGTTGGAGCATTCACCGCTTCTGGAGGCAGGTTGTTCCACTGGTTAATTGTTCTAACTGTCAGGAAGTTTCTCCTTAGTTCCAGGTTGCTTCTCTCCTTGATGAGTTTCCATCCGTTGCTTCTTCTCCTGCCTTCGGGCGCTTTGGAGAATAGCTTGGCTCCCTCTTCTTTGGGGCAGCTCCAATCACGTCCCCCCTTGTCCGTCTCTTCATTAAACTAGACCTGCCCAATTCTAGCAACCGTTTCTTATATGTTTTAGCCTCCAGTCCCCCGCGCGCACCTCCCCAAACCTCCCCAAACGTCGGCAGGTCTCCGTTCCTCCGCGCCCTGCCTGCCTGCTTCTTTCCGCAGCCTGCCTGCTTCTTTCCTTCTCTAGGCCTTGGACTCCCTCCTGGCTGAAGAGTAGGTGAACCAAGCCAGCAACGAAGGAGACAAAATGTTTCTGCAGCTGTTTTTCCTCTCAAGTTTTTTTTTTAAAGTAATCTCCGAAGGTTATGCCAGAAAATGGAGGACGCTGGGTCCTCTTTGCAAGCTTTAGCTGTCCGCCTGGCTGCCTGAAGGCCGCCCTTTTCAGGCAGTCTGACAGACAGCTAAAACTTGCAAAGACCCAGCGTCCTCCGTTTTCTGGCACAACTTTTAGGGATTTATTATTATTATTCCTACTACTACTATTCCTACTACTACTACTTCAGGAGTAAAAAGCTGCAGAAAAAAATTCTCTCCTTACTAGCTTAGTTCCTCTACTCTTCCATCTGGAGCCAAGGTGAGATTTTAAAAAGGGATATTGGTTGGAAGGCAGAGGGAGAGTTTAGTTTTAGCATCTAAAAAAGGGGGGGGGAATCAGCGAGTGCATCCCAACCGGCTTTTTATGTTTCTGTTATTGAAGAAATACGGGGGAGGGGGAGGGGTTCTGGGGTGGGTTGGGGAGGGGATAATATTGTAACTTCCATAAAGATTTTCCATAAAAGAAAAGAAACATGGCTTCCTGGGGGAAGGTGGGGAGGGCGTTAAGGAAGGGAAGGGCTTTTGGAAGCTCGTCCTGAAGCTGCCTTTTGTGCAAGGGGCCTTTTCTCCAAGCCTAGAGAGGCAGCTTTGTGGCCTCCCCGGAGACAGCTGATGGGCGAAGGCCAAAAGCTCCAAAAGGCTAGGGAACTCAGAACACCTTGGTAGGAGGGAGGGCAGAGGCAGAATTGGGAAAGAGGTAAGACAGGGTTTTCCTTCCCAGATGTTTCTCTTTGGCAAGACAGCCAGCTGTGCTGAAGCCCAGTATCTGGGGGTGGGGGAGACCTGAGGCAGGCGGGCTGGTGCTTGCATTAGGCCTCCCAGGATCTCCCCCACCCTCAATGAATGAGCAGTGCACTCTTTCATGAATGCACTGAGGAGAATACGTATGGCTGGTCATTGCTTGAGGCAGTTCATTTAACATTATTTAATGGCAGTCTCCATTAGGGTCGCAACCTGAAGACTATCTGTGCAATACTTATCAACAGAATGTGTGGCTGGTACAGTCTATGACATATCTGTTTTTTCCCCCTCCTAAGCTTATACAAAAGCTAACAGATGTAGCAGAAGAATGCCAAAGCAATCCACTAAAGAAGTTGAAAGAGATTTGTGAAAGGTAAAAACTACTTAACAATTCTTTTGACTACCATTCTAGATGTGCTTGGAGGGGAATAATCCCCTGTCAGGACAGAGGGAGTCACTTCTGGGTGAATGTGTATAGTGAGACCTGGGGAGGTTTGGGGAGGCGCCCAAACCTCCCCAAACGTCGGCAGGTCTGCGCGGAGGAACGGGCGTGTTTCCTCGCCTGCTGGGCGCCGCGATTTGCCCGGGGAACGCGCGGGCCCCGAATGGCAGCGTGGAGCGAGGAAGCGGACAGCCAGGGCTTCCCCGAGAGCCGCGGCCACACAGGGTATTCCTGTGTATTCAGGCTTGCAAAATGGCGGATCGAGCCTCTGCTGGCGGCAGAGGCTTGCAGAGCGCGGATCCAGCCTCCGAGGCATGCAGAACGGCGGATCGGCTTATACTCGAGTCAACAACTTTTCCCAGTTTTTGGGGGTGAAATTGGGGGTCTCGGCTTATACTCGAGTCGGCTTATACTCAAGTATATACGGTATCCAGCTGAATAGATTAAACTTATTTTCTAGTTTACAAACAGAACCTTGTTTTGACTGACTCTGACTGACTGACTGACTGACTGATTGATTGATTAGGTGCCATGGTGTTGACTCAGCCAGCATTTAAACGGATTCTTTTCATGGACTTCCAATGGTGCACTCTTCACCACTTTAATTGAATCAGTCTACCTTACTGCTGGTCACCCACTTCTTCATCTGGGTAGCAAACTTATTTTGATTGTTTAAAAGTGGGACATAGATTAATTAGGTAGCAAATTTTATTTATATATCCATCCATCCATGTTCAGTATCTATTAAAAGTGCCTATACACAACATTGTAGAAAACAGAGAGAAAATGCCTTCCCCTCTCTTTCAGAATGACTTTCTTTCATTCCCATGCAAGGGTTTTGCAGATTCAATTGAGTGAACTGAAATTTATGCCAACCATTTCCTAAAATTTATTTAATCTGATGACAGCCCTAATTTTGGGAGAGTGTAATGCATGACTGAAGCTTTGTCTTCTGAAAATATGGAAATTTATGTAGCCTCTGCTGCTGACATCATATTTGACTGACAAAGAGCAATCTGAGCGATAGCTATTCCATTGTTAATGTCAACTGGAAAACCTCTTGATGGATCTTTAGCGGAAGATGAAGAGCTTCTAAGCTGGATTTGATCATTTAGAATCACCCCCTTAACAGCAAGGCTATCAATGCCAGTTTTGAACACAGATGAGTTCAACTGGTTAACATCTTCAAAAAAGCATTAAATCTCAAAAATAAAGACATCTGAAATGCCAGACACTTGTAGTTTGCTTACTATAGGACTCTTGGTCTGCTACATTTCTGCTACACAATTAAAACTGTCAATATCTTATTTTTTTTAAAAAAAATATTTTTCTACAAGACAGCTGCTCGTCTGGCTAGCTTTTTATCACAGGATTGCAAGGCTTACCGTATATATTGTGCAAAGAAGGCCTCATGGGCAGAGGGTTGCATTAATCAAACAAAATTGCATAAATCTGTATATTACTCAGCTAATTGTCATATTTCTTACTGCTGGTGGATGGTTAATAATTGCCACCGACTTTTCTTATGGAGAAAGCAGTTTGGCTGAATTCATGATGCATAGCAAGGTGTCGGAAGGAGCTGCAGAGAACGTGTTCCCATCTCGTAAAAGAATGGATGGTCATCTTTTGGCATCGAGAAACACCCACATTTTCGTGTTTTGGATTCTGTGACCTTTTGAGGTGCTACTTTTTCAAACTGAGAAAGTATCTACAGTCACTCAAATAGGCACCAGATACATAAACTGAAAAGAGAGAAAGAGAAAAAGAAGAGAAAGCGAGAAATGGAGGAAGGAAGGAAGGAAGGAAGGGAGGGAGGGAGGGAGGGAGGGAGGGAGGGAGGATGCAACTATGACCCAGTGGGACCCAGGTTATGTAGTAAGTTTATGAAAACATGCTCAGAGGCATATGTTTACTCTCATTTAAATATCTGCCAGGGCTTCCGCTAGTTTGGAGTGTCACATGCGTTCATCTGAATGCATACTCATTCTGACTACACAGCCCAGTTGGGGATTGGGAGTCCAGGACCAGGTGGAATGATGTCTCCAAAGTGCTTTTCCAAAGGCAATTGGACTGGTTTTGTTTTTTCCTTGAGGAAGAAGAGATTTCGCTTCTCATCCAAGAAGCTGATGAAGCTTCTTAGACGAGAAGGGAAATCTCTTCTTTCTCAAGGATGAAAACAGTCCAACTGCCTTTGGAAAAGCAGCTTGGAGAAAACTATGACCCGGATGGCTGAGAATCTCCTTGAAAGATGGATGGCAGGGAAATAATAGCCCTAAATTTTCCCTGCAGTTAGGACTGATGTGGTTAGCTGGAACTCTTTGTACATCGTTATGATGATTATGATACGTGGCACAGCCAGATGTTTAGTTTGGATCTGGCATTTTTGTCCACCCATCCAATCCTTCCCAAGGGCCTGGGACAAGCAGATGCTATTGTTCGATGGTATTCAAGGGATCCTGTAGGATGTAAACGTGAAGCTCCATGGGGCGTGTCGATCCCTTCGGTTTTTACTCTTTTTTTTCCCTGTTGGTGGAGAACGTGGCACATTTGTCTAATTCAACTCGATTGCCATATCCTAACTGTAAATACAGACATTGTTGAGCACATTGTCCAGGTCAATGAAGGTGGTATAACTGGGCAGAGGTTTTGGGTGTTTGATAGCCCAGGCGTGAATTATTATTATTATTATTATTATTATTATTATTATTATTATTATTATTATTATTCCAAAGCCATTTTTTTCTTCAAGCATCTGATGTACTTGTTATTATTACTATTACTACTACTACTACTACTATTATTATTATTATTATTATTCCAAAGCCATTTTTTCTTCAAGCATCTGATGTACTTGTTGTTATTACTATTACTACTACTACTACTATTATTATTATTATTATTATTATTATTATTATTATTATTATCATCATCATCAACAACAACAACAATAATAAGTACATCAGATGGTTGAAAAAGAAAAAATGGCTTTGGAAGAATATCTGAAGGACAATGATGAAGATGCACTGAAGTTAGTATATCAGGAAGGCTTACTGACTACTGGAGAGACCAAACTGGCCTACAAGAAAGACCAAATGAAGAACAGAATAGAGGCGTGGGAAGACAAAGCACTACGTGGCCAGTACATTAAAAAAAATAGCTAGGAAAACAGATAGTAACAAGACCTGGCAATGGCTAAGAGCAAGAAAGTTGAAGAAAGAGACCAAGGGACTAATTCTGGCTGCACAAGAGCAAACCTTAAGGACAAATGCATACAAAGTCAAAGTTGAGAAGACAGCCACAGACAGCAAGTGCCACCCTTGTGAAGAAGCTGAGGAAACAGTGGACCACCTGGTAAGCTGCTGCAAGAAGATCGCACAGACCGACTACAGGCAGCGACATGACAAAGTAGCAACAATGGTGTCCAGTCTCTTCTTCAAAACCTCCAGTGATGGAGCACCCACAACGTCTAAAGGACACTTCTGTTCCACTGGTTAATTGTCCTCTCTCTGTTAGGAAGTTTCTCCTTAATTCCAGGTTGCTTCTCTCTGTGGTTAGTTTCCATCCATTGTTTCTCGTCTTACTTTGTGTCAGCCCCTCAAATACTGGAAGGCTGTTACCATGGTCACCCCTAGTCCTTCTTTTCTGTAGACTGGCCATTCCCAAATTGTAGATCTAGATCAAATCTGGGCATTTTATGGCCTCTGGGCCACACCCGTCCCTTTGCCTGCCCCTGTCCAGCCTGCCTTCCACAACAGCTCAGTTTCTCCCGTGGCCCCTTAATTTCCCACCCCGATTTAATAAGAACAATCAGGATCCCGCAGAGGTTGAAGGAATCTCTTTTTTTTTTGTTGGTTTGTTCTGAATTATCCTTTTTTTTCCCCACTGGTCTCCCTGGCCTGCTGGCTTCCCTCCTCTTGTGGGGCACTGAAGAGCACCTGATGCCCACCGCAGCCCCCTTTTTAGTTGCCCTCCTCCTTTCCCCTCCTTGGATCTGAATTGCTCCTCGAATGCTTGATATTTAATAGTCAATAAACCTCCGGTATAAAACAATTTTAGAGACAAAGAGCTTTCTGAAGCAGGATGGACGGTGGGGCAATTTCAGAGCGCCTTTGTAATCAGTTTGCCTTCAGGCATGTTCTAAACCAAAAGGAATGTGGATAGAAGGCTGTTTGTAGTTCACACTAACTAATGTTAGCAACTAAAGTCTCAGGCGGCGTTATTGCTTTCAAATCCTCTGTCAGTTTCTTTAAAGAGTTTTGCTGGGGCCCGCATCACTTCACAGGAGAGATTTTTTTTCCTACCGGCGGGTCTCAGAAATGCTTCATGGAGAAGTGAGATTCTCTTTTATCGGAAGCCAGAATAGTTCTGCCTAGCTCAGGCAATAATAACGATGGTAATAATGAGAAGAAGAGCGACTTAAATGTAGCTTGGATGGATTACAAGAAGGCATTCAACTCGCTGGCAATGATTGCATCCCAAAGTGCCTAGAAATAACAGGAGTCAGTAGAAACATCAGACGCTTTGTGCAAAGATCGATGGCACAATGGAAGACACAGTTGCTGGTCAACGGTGAGAGACTGGGAGAGGTTAACATCAAGAGAGGAATCTTTCAAGGAGACTCACTGCCACTACTTCTGTTTGTCATTGCACTGATTCCTCTGTCAACAGTTCTGAACAAATCAGGCCAGGGCTATCAAACATAAATTCACTAAGGAAAGAAAAAGAACTGTGTCTGGAGAACTAGATGTAGTAGACCACTACATACTTATATCTTGGCCGACGGATCTCAGTGGAAGGGGTACAATAAAGGAAGCTGAATGGCGTATTAAATGTGGTTGGCAAGCATTCGGTAAGCTAAGTGTAATTTTCAAGAACAACCTCCCTCTATGTTTGAAGGGGAAAGTTTTCGATCAGGGTGTGCTACCTGCTCTAACATATATTGGTGAAACATGGACACTAACCTCACAATCGATACAAAAGTTATGAGTGGCACAAAGAGTCATGGAGAGGGACATGTTCAACATCACAAGGCAAGGTAGAAAGACCCATACATACATGGATGAGACAGCAAGCAACAATATACAATGCCATCAAAAGAGTCAAAGAATGGAAATGGAAACGGGCTGGTCACAAAGCAAGAAGAAGTGAGGGCAGGTGGGACTAAGGCGGTCATAGAATGGATCTCACTTGATCATTTTGCAGACGACACCAAGCTGGCAGGAATAGCCAATACTCCAGAAGATAGGCTTAAGTTACAGGAGGATCTGGACAGACTCGAACACTGGGCACTATCTAACAAAATGAAATTCAATGGTGAAAAAGTAAGGTTCTATATTTAGGCAGGAAAAATCAAATGCACAGGTATAGTATAGGTGGTACCTTGCTCAATAGTGGTAACTGTGAGAGGGATCTCGGAGTCCTAGTGGACAATCACTTCAATATGAGCCAGCAGTGTGCTGCAGCTGCCAAAAAAGCCAACACAGTGCTAGGCTGCATTGACAGAGGGATAGAATCAGGATCACGTGAAGTACTAATACCACTCTACAATGCCTTGGTAAGGCCACACCTGGAATACTGCATCCAGTTTTGGTCACCACGATGTAAAAAAGATTTCGAGACTCTAGAAAGGGTACAGAGAAGAGCAACCAAGATGATTAGGGGGCTGGAGGCTAAAACATATAGGGAACGGTTGCTGGAATTGGGTATGTGTAGTTTAATGAAGAGAAGGGTGAGGGGTGACATGATAGCAGTCTTCCAATATCTCAGGGGCTACCCCAAAGAAGAGGGAGTCAAGCTATTCTCCAAAGCACCTGAAAGCAGGACAAGAAGCAACGGATGGAAACTAGTCAAGGAGAGAAGCAACCTAGAACTAAGGAGAAACTTCCTGACAGTTAGAACAATTAACCAGTGGAACAACCTGCCTCCAGAAGCGGTGAATGCTCCAACACTGGAGGTTTTTAAGAAGAGACTGGACAGCCATTTGCCTGAAATGGTATAAGGTTTCCTGCCTGAGCAGGGGGTTGGACTAGATGACCTCCAAGGTCCCTTCCAACTTTATTATTATTATTATTATTATTATTATTATTATTATTATTATTATTATTATTATTATTATTATTATTATTATTATTATTATTATTAAAAGCATCCAGAAAAGAAACCTGGAGCAAGATGGAGCAAGTATGGCAAAAGAAAGCTGAGGCAATGGAATTTGGGCTGGATAAGTAGGCCACCTTCAGTATCAATGGAGAAAAAAAATAGCCAAACCTGAAGGAATCAAGATTCCCCAAGATTCCAGAACCTAAATGAAGATAATTATTATAAATATTTGGACACTCACAACATCAAGTACGCTGAAGTCAAGAGGAAAGTTAGAAGTAAATACATCATGAGAGTGAAGAGGATCTTAAAGTCCAGGGTCAGTGGAGGTAAAAGGTAAAGGTAAAGGTTCCCCCACACATGCGTGCTAGTCGTTTCCGACTCTAGGGGCCGGTGCTCATCTCCGTTTCAAAGCCGAAGAGCCAGCGCTTGTCTGAGGACGTCTCCGTGGTCATGACTGGACACCAAAGGCGCACAGAATGCTGTTACCCTCCCCCCGTAGTGGTCCCTATTTTTCTACTTGCATTTTTACGTGCTTTCGAACTGCTAGGTTGGCAGAAGCTGGGACGAGTAACAGGCGCTCACTCTGTTACGCGGCACTCGGGATTCGACCCGCCAAACTGCCGACCTTCCGATCAACAACCTCAGCATCCTAACCCACTGAGCCACCGCGTCCCTCAGTGGAGGAAATAGTATCAAAGCAATTAGCACCTGGGTGATTCCAGTCATTAGATACACAGCTGGAATAGTGGATTGGACTCAAGCTGAAATATATGCCCTGGATAGGAAGCCCAGAAAAACAATGACATTAAGCCATGTCTTTCATCCGTGCAATGATTTTGACAGACTCTATTTTCTGAGGAAAATAGATGGTCATGGCATGATGCAAAGAGTTGAAGAAGGGAAAAAGAGAATTGGATAAACATCTGAAAAGTGAAAAAGATGTATCAAAGCTAGTATAACGTAAAGGGTGGCTGACTACAGTAGAAATCAACGTTGCCTAAAAGAAAGACCAAATGAATAATAGAAAAGAGAATTAGCAAGTCAAAGTATAACATACTACAGCGAGTACATTTTTTTAAAAAAAAGACAAAACAGATAATATGGCTTTTCTTTTTGGTAAAAGAAAAACAAGAAAGTCCAGTTGCCTCCTGAAAAAAAGCCCCCTTGGGACAGCCGTGACCTAGATGATGGAGAATCTCCACAGGCATTCAACATCAGTCAATTGCAAAAGGCAGCTTTACTCTGAACAGCTTACATCCTGTGACGAGAACTGCAAACAATATCAAACAACATCTGCCTATCCCAGGTCCTTGGGAAGGACTTGGTAGTTGGATATAAAAATACAACATCCATTCTAAAGATCTGGCTGAGTGTGACAAACCACAATCATGCTAGAAATGGTAACGGCAGAAGTCCAATTGCTTTGCTCCTTCCTGTCATTTTATAACATCAAGGATTTCCAACTAGGTTTAGAAATGGGAGTCTGCAAATCTTTCAGTTTTTCATTGTTATCACTTGCTTCAAGCTCTATTTTGGGATCAAAGCTGGTTAAAACAAGAACCATTTTGTCAAGAGGAGCAGTGACAGATTACATTAAGAGCAATTCTGCTTGCATATCCTTAAAAGAGTTTGAAAAATGCACTTTTGAAAAAAAAAAAAAGAAGGCCAGCCTGATTCTGGAGTTGAAAGGCAAGTTCTTACTTAATTTCCAAATTTTGAAAGCTTTAGTGGTACAATTCCTATTAGCATATGCTACGGATGTCTGGAACCATTTTTTTTTTAAATCATCAATGTCTCACATGATTTTTCTAATCACAGTTCCTTTTTTTATTTTGGAAAATACCAGGAGCCCAGTCCTAAAATGAGAGGATTGATTTTTCATGTAGGCCTTGATGGAGCATTAATACCAGAACGGGATCCACAGCTCCCATAATTTAAATTTAGAAATTAATAGTCCTGCTGTGGCTTTCATTGGGTTATCTTGTTCTGCCACACAGTCCACATGATGGAGGGAGATGTGGTGGCCTAGTGGTTAAGACACTGCTCTTGTCAACTGGAAGGTCAGGAATTTGAGACCCAACTATTGTATGATGGGGTGAGCTCCTGTTACTTGGTCCAGCTCCTGTCCTGTCCACCTAGCAGTTCGAAAGTGTACAAATGCAAATAGATTAACAGCTACCACTTTGATGGGAAGGTCATGGCCTCATGTGGACCTTGACATATAGTCTCGTTGTCCACATGACCACAGAAATGTCTTGGGACAATGCTGGCTTCCTCAGCTAGGAAACAGAGGTGACCATCTCCCCCTAGACAGGGGAAACCTTTACCCTTTATCTTTACTGCAGAGTGGTGGGTGGGTCACATAAACACCATAATTGTTCAAAAAGACTTAAGGGCCACAGAGAGGATGCAAACAGGCTAGTGGGAAGCCTATTATATACCAAGCTGTGGTTCCTAAATCAGGCACTTTATTAAAAACACAACTTTGCTTCTGAATGTCCAATGTGGTTGCACCAGGTAAATGGACATCTTGGCATAACAGCCGTTACTTTCATATATTTCTACATGTGTTGGACGACAAGGAGTTAGAACATAGAATAGCAGAGCTGGAAGGGACCTTGGTGTTCTGTACCAGCCTGCTACCGGCCCTGCAGAAAAGGCAGGGACAACCCCTTTGCAAACAGCAAGAGGCTGGAATTAAGCCTGCCAAATTTATTAACATAAAGCAGAGCAAAACAAAACACCAACCATGAAACAGGAGCTATGAAACAGGAACTATTCAAGCGGTTGCCTTCAGCAAACCAGCCCTCCCACGCATTCCCCTTTTATACAGTTCAGGGCGTGGCTTCTCTCTGCCTCCTTCCAAGGTGCCCCATTGCCTTCCTCTGTTTACTCCTGATTGACTGCCTCCTGCGTCGGGCGTCCTGGAAAGGGCCAGCTGTGGGTCATCTTCATCCACGCTGTCAGGCTCACACAGCTGGGTCTCCATCGTGACCAGGTGGGAGGGGCCTGGCTGAGGGCTCTCATCAGCAAGCTCTCCAACCCCCTCAGCAAGCTCTTCAACACCCCCCTCCTCCTCCTCCTCTGAATTGTCCGACCCAACTGCCGAACCCACAGGCTGACCCTGAATCACAACACTTGGAGATCTAGTCCAGCCTCCTTCTTGAGCAGGAAACCCTATACCATTTCAGAGAAATGGCTGTCCAGTCTCTTCTTGAAAACCTTCAGTTCCCCTGTTCCTCTTTTGGTCCTCGGTCTATATTACTATATTACAAAAGCTGAAGAAGCTTCTTAGTTGAGAAGTGAAAAGTCTTCAAAGAAAAATAAGAAAGTCCACTTGCCTCATGAAAAAGTATCTTTGGGATAACCATGACCTGGGTGACTGAGAATCTCCACAGACGACTGTATCAGTCTCTGAACCATAAGCTTCACACTTTTTGTTTCAGTGTGTCTCTCGTCTGGGACGTCACACACACACACACACACACACACACAAAGAGTGATGCACTCAATTAATCAAAATGACAAAATGTTCTGTACTTAAAAGGAATTGAAAACTAAACAAGAATTGCTCTATCCACATGCTTGCAAGGATGGCCTACCAAACGTGGACTGCAAATCTCCACATAACCTCTAGAGGGCAGCAAAGAGACGCAACAGCTAGGGAACTCAATTTTTCCTCCTTGACGTGGTAGACTTAATCCAAGGGCTGTGGGACCAAGATGTGGCTAAGAATAAATGAGCATTAGCTGAGGGCTAACTAAGCAATAGCTTAATCTTGAAGATGTCCAGACTTCACAAACACAAAGACACACAAGGTAAGCCAAGTTGTTCATTGCCCAGCCCACTTTATGGGTGTGTGCAGATTGAAAGCTTTAGCCTTGTGTGGACTTCTTGACCTGCCTGCATTGCCACCATGCTTTTTGTCGAACCACTTCTGAACTGTACCTCTACACTTGAGTTACAGATTCAACTGGGACATGCTCTTCTATCAAACGGCGTCTTTTGTGCATTTGAATTTTTGATCTCACCTGGCTACTTCTTTCCATTTCCTCCTCAGGAGCTGCATGACAAAAGGCAACATCAGAGACATACCAGTCTTTCGAATTCATTGTGTGCAGTTAAGCAGGCATATACATAGAATGAAGGCTACTGCTAAGCTTGTAAGCCGCCCTGAGTCTTCAGGGAAGGGCGGGATATAAATGGAATTAAAATAAAATAAATAATTGTTGAGCTCAGATGTTGCAGCAATCCTGCTCTTATAAAGCCCTGATGATCTTGCCAGCTCAAAAAGGTGCTAAGTCAGACTGGTTTTTCCAGCCAAAATCCTCCCAAGATAAAAAGCTTTGTGGATGCCAATCTTCTTAAATTGCTGTTCTAGATAACTTTGCAATCCAAATTTAGCAGTCAGTGTTCCCACAATCCTTGTCTGTCATTAGCTTGCATGCAGATAGAGTGCACGTTTAAACACATTTAAGCTCAATATGGTTTCTTAAAATCCAAATAAGAGGGGCAGCAGATCCTATATCTCATAATATTTGGTTGGTTGGGAGAATTTTTTTTGCCCCTTAAAACTGTAGAAACTCTGTTAGTACCTTTCCCAATTACCAGCTAACAACCTTGTGTGCCTTTTAATAAAATTTGTTAATTAGAAAAGATGTTACTATAATCTCTGATTTCAAATGTACTTTAGTCTTTAAAATCTTCTGAATTTATTTGTGTATTCGTACACACATTTGTATCTGACATTTTCAAAGCTTTTTTACACATCTAGTTAACATGATAAAATGTCCCTTTGTGTTGTCCACAATTTCTCTGGTGACAAATACCAATGACACATCAAATAGAACAGAACAGAACAGAACAGAACAGAATAGAATAACAGAGTGGGAAGGGACCTTGGAGGTCATCTAGTCCAACCCCCTGCTCAGGCAGGAAACCCTATATCATTTCAGACAAATGGTTGTCCAGTCTCTTCTTGAAAACTTCCAGTGTTGGAGCAGTCACCGCTTCTGGAGGCAGGTTGTTCCACTGGTTAATTATTCTCACTGTCAGGAAATTTCTCCTTAATTCCAGGTTGCTTCTCTCCTTGGTTAGTTTTCATCCATTGCTTCTCCTCCTGCTTCCACATGCTTTGGAGAATAGCTTGACTCCCTCTTCTTTGGGGCAGCCCCTGAGATACTGGAACACAACTATCGTGTCAGCCCTGGTCCTTCTTGTTATTAAACTAGACTAAACTGTTTCTGAAACTTCCATTATAGGTCCAGTCATAATTTGTTTTGTTTTTCTGTAATACCCAGTAGATTTTGTTTTTTAAGATACTCATCTATTTGCCAACATAATATCATGTCCTTTATACAAATTAGAATAATATTGATAAAATTATTTTTTGTATGGCCATATTGGCAGTTAATACAGTATCTCCCTCTTGTAATTTCAATATCATTTGCTTTTCTTTATCTTTTCTCAATTTATAAGACAGCCATTCCCCTGGTCTATTCACAAATTCAAATTTTCAATTTTACTTCCATTTCTCTTATTATTAAGATAGATAACTGTTGCTGTAAAATCTTAATTTGTTGGCAGATACTTGTATTCCCTGGGAAATTCCTTAATTCTTCATCTCTTTTTACCACATCCTCCACAATTTACCACAATATTTTCTGTTTTCCCTTGCCACTTCTTCTCAAGCTCAGACTGTTGTATCAGATAACCTCGATGAAGGCTTTACTTGCATGTCAAACTAGTCTCATATCAATATCTTTATTTAAATCATTTTTTTAAAAATGTAATTTCCTCCACAATTTCATCTTTCTATAACAGGGGTCTTCAAACTTGGCCCTTTTATGACTTGTGGACTTCAACTCCCAGAATTCCTCAGCCAGCGTGTTTGGGCTCATTTAAATATAGTCCTTACACAGCTTCCCTTGTGGGAAATTTAAGTTGTTGCCTTGGCAGCGGAGCACCTGATTCGTATGGATGGTTTTTCGGTAGACCTGCGTTTCGAGTTTGCCGTTGTGGTGTCTGCTGTTCAAGATATCCAGGAAGGATACAAAGTCGTTGTGTTCTTCTTCTCTAGGAAACTTGAATTCCTTTAAATATGTTGTTGATGGTCCTGTGGGTCTCCTCTAGTTGGTCCTTTTTTATTATGGTATGATTTTTAGTATGGTATGGTAAAATATATGATTCTGGAAGAATTAAAGAAGTATTACTAAAATGCAATAGAACATAAATCAACTGACTTGGAGAGATGTAATACAGAAGGGCAGTGCCTTGTTTTTCACCCATTCAGATAAACATACATGTTTTTTTTTTCACATCCAGATACACAAATAATAACAGATTAACAATCTGAAAAATTGGAGGAGGGAATACGGTGGATATTGCCTTGGCCTCCCAAGGGGAAAGGAGAAATACAAATATAAGGTAAACACACATGCAAATAAGGGTATCTTTGTGGTCACTTCCTTATATGATACAACGCTACAAATTGTCCTTACTGTGCAGGTCTTTGCAACCAAAGAATGTGTACATCTCCCTGGTTTTTCCCACTGTTCAATTCTGCCCTTAACCCAACTGGTATTAATATTTACCCCCTATATTATTCAAGTCTGGGGTGGAGCGTTGTTCCCACTTCCCAAAACAAACCAACAAAATCAATATTTCTTTTGGGCCCAGTCTATCAATCAATCAGAATAGAGCTGGAAGGGACCTTGGAGGTCTTCTAGTCCAGCCCCCTGCTCAAGCAGGAGAACCTACACCATTTCAGACAAGTGACTGTCCAGTCTCTTCTTGAAAGCCTCCAGTGATGAAAGCATCCTCAACTTCTGGAGGCAACTTCTGTTCCTCCGGTTGATTGTCCTCGCTGTTAGGAGGTTTCTCCTTAATTCCAGGTTGCTTCTCTCCTTGATCAGTTTCCATCTGTTATTCCTTCTCCTGCCTTCTGGTGCTTTGGAAAATAAGTCTGTAGAAGAACATGGTTGGCAACTCTCTATGGCCCTTCTAAGAGCTGAGTAACACATCACACCATCCTTGAGCTTTAAAGTTGCCAAACTGAGTCAAATAAGACAGCTTTAAATAATCACGGCCCCCTCCAGTTCTGCCTTTTCTGTTCAGCAGCTGCATGCAAGTCCCAGCCGGAGATTCCCTGGGTACCTCGCAACTGAAAACCAATCATTTGTGTTTGTGTTTTGCCACTTCATCTGCAATTTTTCAAAAAAAAAAATCTGGACCAAGCAGGGCAAAAGGATTGGAAACACTGGGGGAAAGGGAGAGAAAGGAAAGGTTAAAACTGCAAAGAAGCCAGTCTTTCTTTTGAGCGTCCCCATTTCTGCTCTCTCGTAATCTCGATTCCTCCATTGATCTTTCCAGAAGCATCCAGGAGACGGGCGTTTGTCAATACCTATCAGGGGGACACAGAAGGAAGGCCCTTCCTTTTGACAGCAGCATCTTCTCCTTGTCCCCTCTGGGAGCGAAACTTGTTTTCCAAGACGTGACCTCGGAGACGTGCTGTATGGGTCTCGCACAATTTATCACCTTGTTGCCTATAATTAGGTTTGTTAACGTACAGCCCAGTGTAGTCTTGTTGACTGGGAACTTAATCAAGTTACTATCGAGTTTTTGTCTGCATGGCTCCGGGTGACTGTTTTACTTGCAGAATTATAGCCTTTGCAAACCGATGTGGGGAAATTAAGCTCTGGACACCACTTTCTTTCTTTCTTTTTTTTTTTCTTCTTCCAAGCCCTCTCTTCTTCCCCCCCCCCACAATGTGAAAATATTTAGCAAACAGTGACAATGATGGAAAACAGTAGGAAACAAAAATGTTCTACATTAGTATAAAACATGAGGAATGAGGCAAAGAGCCTCAGTGGTACAACATGTGTTATGTTGGTTGGCAAGTCCATTAGAGCTGATAGACATTTCACTTACCTAAGTCAAATATAACAGTCCAGAATTCATTAATATAAGTTGGGGAGGGGGAGGGGAGGGCTCGCGGAATCAAGCCTGCCATCTGGTTAGAATGACAGAATAATCTAAAACTCATGATTAGTCTAAGGAGTGGAATTTCACTTTAATCTTTTTCATTGCTCGAAATTTCCATCTGCGCACTGCAGCACATCATTTTTCTTCAAGACAAATGTGCTGTTTTTCATGTTCCAAAATTAGATCAGAAGAAAACGATTAATCATGTCATGGCCTGGGAAAGGAAACAAAAGCCCTGATATTCAACACTTCCATCCTCTCTCTTCGCCTCCCCCCCCACAACCACCCTCCCCTTCCTTCTCTCATTGGTGTTTGCAAGTTATTTCCTTTCTTCCCCATCCCCATTTTCACTGCAACTTTTAAGAGCCCCGCACATCCCTGATGCATTAGAGCTGGGCCTTCTGTCCGGGCAGCCATTCCGAAGCCTTGTGGGTAGTTGGGGTCCCTCCATTTCCAGCTGAAATCCCTGCCCCGGCTGTCTCCTCCGGCCATGTCCCCCCAGCCGAGGACACCAGATGGTGAGTTGCTTAGATGCAACCCCACAACGGAGCTGGGGGAAAAAAAGTCATGGAAAACAAGTCGCCGGGGTTGCAAATGAGCGAGAAGACCACGCCGTGGTCAGGTGACCGTCCCCTCTTGACAGTTGTAGGCCATTAGAGGAACATGGATGTTTTCGCCGTGTGACAAAGAGGAGCCTTTTTAGAGCAGCAGGCCTGCTTGTCAGCTGCCTCTCAAGTCATAACAAATTTCTGGCGCTCAGCTGAGGCTGAACATTTGCAGCGTCAGGAAGATGATAAATGACCTGTAGAGCTTTGAAGTGCCTTGGCAGTTCAGATGGGTCCACCGTGCTGACAGAGAAATATACACAACAGCGTAACCAATAATGAGAACATTAAACATTCCTGCCTTGTGACAAGCTGACAGAAAAACCCAGCCTTACATCAATCAACTGGAGAGATATAACCTTGACAATTAGCCCTTTCTCTGATACTTGCAATAACCTTTCCACCAGCCAAACTCCTGCACACACACTCGCTTTCCTTCCCCCTGATATTTGGCCTTTATTTATTTATTTGATTTCTTGGGAGGTGTGTGTGATCATCTCCTCCTCCTCCTCCTCTGCCATGATCGTATTTTTGGTTTGCAAGGGCAGAAAAAAAGCTGCATGCTGAGAGCATCCACACACACACACCCCGAAAAAAATAATATTTTTCTTTTCTCTTTCATTTAAAAAAATAAAACATGTCAAGAGAAGTTTATTTGGTACACTTCCTCTGATTTCCTCTTAGGACAACGGAGTATATATTTGGATATAATCAGCTCAGAGCATCTGTTAGCTTAGTTCCTTGAGAGGCCTATTCTGTTTATGCTTTGGGCTTACTTTATGATTACTTATCTTTGGATTATTGGGATCCTGATAAAGTAGTCTGCAGGGATTGATGAATTGATTCATAGATTGAATTAGATCAGAACACACATCCATCCTTTGATCTGCGAGGACACAACTCAGAAAACGGTGGGCTTAAAATCGAATCCCACCAGATTTTTCCCCAGAGTATTTTGAGATGGGGATGGGGACCATTAAGTGGAAAGAGGAATATTTAAAATGCTGCATTTGGGCACATAGTAGAAGTGGATTAAAAGAAGAGGTGCAGCTCATTCCTTAAAACTGGACAAGGTTATCCCATTCTTAATAATTGTTTGCAAAGGAAAAACTGAGGCAAAGATTCCCAGAAACCAAATTTGACGCAGGATAGACATTGCATTGCTTTAAGTTATTTTGAAGTCATAAGTCTTCAAGGAATTAAGGACTTGAGATAGCTTGCTATAGTTGGAAAATGCACAGTTAGCTATAACGAGACTTAAAAAAAAAGCCAGATAAGTTCTGGTGAGGTCAATAAATAAATAAATAAAGACAAGAGCTGCAACTGCATGGCTAAAACCACACCCCTTTTGTTTACATCATAAAAGAGCCATAGAAAGGGTTGGGAATTTAGTCCCACATTGTGGTCATCACCTTGCTTTTTTCTTTTTTTTTTAACCCATCGCATATTCTGAGATTTTTCTCACAAGAAAGAAGAAGAAACAAACAAGAAAGAAGAAATGATATAGGGTCTCCTGCCTGGGCAGGGGGTTGGACTAGAAGACCTCCAAGGTCCCTCCCCACTCTATTGTTCTACTACTCTGTTATTCATAAGGTCATAATGTAATATTTCTAACCTGAGGATGTACGAAGGGTGGAGGTTGGCTTTCATGGAGAAGGCAAGATTCTAATACTAACAGAAGCCACAATATGAAGCCCCCCCCCACTGAGCATGAATCTCTTTTGAAAGAATGAAGAACGGGCATTTGGAATGATTTTTGAGAATGCACAGGGCACATGCTGGATGGAGGAAATGCTGGATAAAAGTTGATTGAAGGTACATGGAGGAGGAGTGTCCTTATTTCTCAGTTTTACGGCAGGTACCCTTTACCTGGCGTATCTGAAAGATGGATGGTGCTGTGGAGAGTCAATTGCTTTTAAAAGAATAAATTGTGTGAATGAATGTCTAGGAAAGCGCATAGGTTTGGGTTGTAGATGATAAACTGAATGTGAGGACTATTGGGGGGGGGGGTGAGGGGAGAAGCAGGCAGAAATTCAACTGGCAGCCTGCAGGATGTTTTCCAGTTGAATGTTTGAACATCTGGATCAAGTCGGAAGAACATCATGAGGATTTATGGAGAGCCATGCATGACAGCAAATGTTGGTTTGGGGGCTAGAAGACCTGCAGCTGAAGCTGAGAAGAAAGTAATGAACTAAGACAGTAATTAAAAGGTGATTGTACAGTTTGACAGCTGTAGGATAGCCAAGCAGAAGCTTGACCGGGTAAAATGGGGCCAAAATCTTTCTGAGTTGCGGAAGCTGGCAAAGCCAGAGGAATAGCTCAGTTCTTCCCAAATACAGTTGTTCTACTAACAGTTCCTACTTATGATTGATAATCCAGGCTAAATGCGGCAGCCATATTATTGCCATTTTTAAACATGAGTATAAGAGTTTGCGCTTGCGAATCCAGGGCCTCTCATTCTCTCTCACACACACACACACAAAACAGGCCATAATTGATATGGCACATGTTTTCATTTATCCACATGCCAACACATAATGATTTTTTATAGCTGCAGAAGTATTCTGCCGAAACGTGGAGAGGAATCACAGACTTGCTTCATGTTCCTTGTTGAACTTGGCTGCTCCTGGATAACTTTAGATGAAACAAATCAGTTTAGTGGGACAAGTGTGCCTTTGAATGCTGGTAGGGTTTTGGTCAAAGAGATTCGTAGATTTCTGCTTTAACGGATTGATGCCAGCTTCTGCAAAGAGAGGTTGACGTTTCTCTTACAGAGACTGTCAATAACATCAAGATTCATTGCAAAGAAATCCACCAGGTTTATCTCTGGGTGACTCTTTTGGATAGATTGGACAAATCTCATCTCCCGTGTCGACTTGCACGGAAACCATGGTACACAGGCAGGCTTTTCAAAGACTTGAAAGAACACGATCCATGTAGACATCCCTTGTCCGTCATGACTCCCTTCACTTCATAACAGTGCTGGTAAATTATGAGTCTCACACTCTTTTAAACTTCCTAGTTTAATGAAGAGAAGGACCAGGGTTGACATAATAGCAGTCTTCTAGTATTTGAGGGGCTGCCGCAAAGAAGAGGGAGTCAAGCTGTTCTCCAAAGCACCAGAAGGCAGGATAAGAAACAACACATGGAAACTAATCAAGGAGAGAAGCAACCTGGAACTAAGGAGAAACTTCCTAAAAATTAGAACAATTAACCAGTGGAACAGAAGTTGCCTTCAGAAGTTGTGGGTGCTTCATCACTGGAGACTTTTAAGAAGAGACTGGACAGTCATTTGTCTGGAATGGTGTTGAGTCTCTGGCTTGAGCAAGGGGTTGGACTGGAAGACCTCCAAGGTCCCTTCCAACTCTGTCATTCTGTTAAATCCTGTCAATCTGGGTGATCTAGCCTACTGTGGAATCTTTGATCCGAACAGCCCATCTGCCTGGCAATGGAGTGATTCCAGCTAAGAAGGGCATATATAGGGCGTGATCAAAGGAAGGGTTGGATAAAAGACAGGTAGAGATTCAGTTGTATTGTTGTGGCCAATAACCTGTCTTTTCGGACCACACACTGTGGATGCCCCCGCTACTACAGGTAGTCCTTGACTGACAGCCATTGGTTTAGTGACCATTTGAAGTTACAACGGGACTGAAAAAAGTGATCTATGGCTGTTTTTCACGCAACCAGGGCCACATGATCAAAATTCAGACACTTGGCAACTGCCATGTACTTACGACGGTTGCCGTGTCCCGGGGTCATTCACCTGATCCCCTTTGGCAAACTTCTACAAGCAAAGTCAACGGGGAAGCCAGATTCACTTAACAACCGGGTTACTAACTTAACAGCTGCAGTGACTGACTTAATAATTGTGGGGAAAAAGAAAGGTCGTAAAACGAGTTGTGGTCACCCATACTGCTCGCTTCTAGAAGTCTTTGGGTTTTAGAATCCTTCCCGAGTCCAGGAAGATTTCAGCCTACAACCTGGGAATAAAGGCTTAGATTTTATTTCTTCCCTTCCCATTAGTGAGTTGCCGCTTTTAGACTTACCATTTTTTTTAAGAAAAAAGCTTCCATCAATTTGTTCTTTATTATTTAATCCTCAATGGGAGTTGAATTGTATTTGCACCCTAACCCTAATCCAATTGGCTGTAATGGGTTTGCTTTACTAGCAATGGAAGGAATTATCCTACCGGTCAGTCGTGGTCATCTTTTTACCCTAAGAAAGAAGGGTCTCCAGAGTTTGCATTTCCAGAAGTGCTTATTACCATTAGGAGTAATTTAATTTGACTTTCTACACAGAGAAGTAGCCTCTTCCGTCACTGATTCTATGACTCTATGATTTTGTAAAGTGGCTGTCTCACGCTCCCACCTGTCAATCAAATGTAATATTTTTTTTTTAATTTTCTGAGCCCAAGCCTAGCATATTGCTTTCTCCTGAAAGGAAGCTTCAAAACGTGATTGCCAGCGAGCAAATAGAACAAGAATCATGACGTCCAATTCACCAAACTGCCATTTGCACAACTTGGTTGCACTGTATATGCTGGAATAATAAAATTCGTTCCTCTATATCACCTCAGTTATTTCATGCAGTTGTACAGGTCTGTTACCTCTCTTTGCATCTGTTTAGCCAACACAAACTGCTGTTGACTTAAGTATATTATAATCCAACTAAATGCCTATAATGAACCTGCATTACTGCAGCCAACTGGGTCCTGTTAAGTTGGGCTTAATTCCTGGTCACCGCATGGACCTCTATCCATCTCTAGTACCATAATAACTCATAATAACGCTCCTTCCGACGCGATCTGAAGACTTATTTGTTCGAACCAGCCAGCCTGGCCTGATGGGGGATGGGTTTAGGTTTTATTGCTATTTTAAATGTATTTTAATCTACTGTTTTAACTTGGGCACCTTGTTTAATTCTTTTTTAGTTTTTGTATTCCTGTACTTTTATATGTTTGCCCTGTTCACCGCCCTGAGTCCTTCGGGAGAAGGGCGGTATACGAATAAAATTATTATTATTATTATTATTATTATTATTATTATTATTATTATTATTATTATTATTATTATTTCAAACAGTTTCTTTGCTTCCTTTTATCTCATTTCATCCACCTTTTCCTTCCCCCAAACGTGCTAAGTGCCATGTGATTGTTTTTGCTCAACTGTCACCAAAGCATGTGACTCTATAATAATAATAATAAAGTTGGAAAGGACCTGGGAGGTCATCTAGTCCAACCCCCTGCTCAGGCAGGAAACCCTATACCATTTCGGACCAACGGCTGTCCAGTCTCTTCTTAAAGACTTCCAGCGTTGGAGCATTCACCACTTCTGGAGGAAGGTTGTTCCACTGGTTAATTGTTCTCACTGTCAGGAAGTTTCTCCTTAGTTCTAGGTTGCTTCTCTCACCCAGATCATCACGATGTCAAGGGGGTCAATTTTTACTTCATCCAAGACTGACTGATATATTCTTCTTGTTATCCATGATTATGAGTTAAGAGGTTGTAACAGCCATAATATGCAGATGAGTATCTATCTCCCTTGTCCCACTCTCTCTCAATATCTCCAACTTTCAGCACTGTGCGTTACAAATGGAGACTGCATTGGTTTAACTCTTCTGATCTTTGACGTCATAGAAATAGCCTTGCTGATCACCACCTAAATTTATCACTGCTGCCTTCTTGAGGTCCATCTCTTCTTTACTTCTCTTTCTTCATTCCTCAGCCCAAGGAAACAAAAGTATCTACCTTCTTCACCTTTTTTCTGTGAACAGTTAGGTTCACTAAGAATGGAATAGAATAGAATAGAATAGAATAGAATAGAATAGAATAGAATAGAATAGAATAGAATAGAATAGAATAGAATAGAATAGAATAGAATAGAATAGAATAGAAATGGAAAGAATAGAATAGAATAGAATAGAATAGAATAGAATAGAATAGAATAGAAATGGAAAGAATAGAATAGAATAGAATAGAATAGAATAGAATAGAATAGAATAGAATAGAATAGGATAGGATAGGATAGGATAGGATAGGATACAAAATAGAATAGAATAGAATGGAATGGAATGGAGTGGAATAGAATAGAATAGAATAGAATAGAATAGAATAGAATAGAATAGAATAGAATAGAATAGAATAGAATAGAATAGAATAGAAATGGAAAGAATAGAATAGAATAGAATAGAATAGAATAGAATAGAATAGAATAGAATAGAATAGAATAGAATAGAATAGAATAGAATAGAATAGAAATGGAAAGAATAGAATAGAATAGGATAGGATAGGATAGGATAGGATAGGATAGGATAGGATACAAAATAGAATAGAATAGAATGGAATGGAATGGAGTGGAGTGGAATGGAATGGAATAGAATAGAATAGAATAGAATAGAATAGAATAGAATAGAATAGAATAGAATAGAATAGAATAGAATAGAATATTGTCACTCTGTAACTCACAACGAAATTAAGTGCTGTCCACAGTGCACACTACACACAAAAACCACAAATAAGTGCATACATTATATACAGACATCCTTCACATTCTATTCACCATTGAGCTGCCCCTAATATTGCACTTCAATGTTGGATTATATTGTGGTATTTAATATGGTTACGGCTCTGGGATAAATACTATTTTTCAGCCTATTTGTCTTTGTTTTTATTATCCTGTACCATCTGCCAGATGGTAATAGTTCAAAAAAAGAACGTCTGGGATGAGCTGAGTCTTTAAGAATTTTTTGAGCTTTCCTAAGACAGTGAGAACTCTACAGTTCGTCCGGGGAGGGGAGGGGGGGCAGCCAATAAGCACTGTTGCTGAATTGATGTTGTCTTCTTCAGATGAAATTTCCACTTTGACCTTCACAAGATACTTCCTATGGAGCTTCTCAATCATCCAGATCATGATTGTCCCAAAGGTGCTTTTCAAGGCAAGTGGACTTCCTTGTTTTTTTCCTTGAAAACATTTCACTTCTCATCCAAGAAGAACCGAAGAAGCTTCTTTGATGAGAGCCGAAACCCTTTCAAAGAAACCCCCTCCAAAAAAAAAGTCCACTTGCCTTTGAAAACCATCTTTGAGACTCACGAGATACTCTTCTAAGTTTACTTTCAGTCAGCCCTGTTTTGATACCTCCATATCTCAAGCTGTTCATGTCTCAGGCTGTCATTTCAATTCCAGCTGTCATCTCGTCCATCCCTGCTGTTTATAACGAATCTGCTACATAAGTGCATCCTTGTCTCACTTCCTTTCCTATTCTGAAACACTTTTGTTTCTCCAAACGCAGTCCTTGAAGTAGGTTCCTGTTCATTGCAGTCAGATGGGGGGGCAAACAAATATAATCCATTTTTAAAGAAACTGCAAAGATTTATTAGATCGAATGCAATTGCCGTAAAGAATCCATGATTACCACTGATGCGATCTGTATCATTCTGGAAGGCTAGATAGGTAGATTGATAAATAAAAATGTTATTGATTGAATCAACTGAACGTATGAAATATATAAAACCGATACAAAAATGCAAAGAAAACAATGGGACTTGTTCATAATAAATCATCGATTTATTATGATGATTTATCGTAATAAATCACCCCCAATCTGATCATTGTGATCCTCTTCATAATGGCCTTCAAAACGAAGAGTGCAATTCTTACTAAGTGATTTATAAGTTCATTCTTTGCAAAAAGTAAGAGAGTTTCTCTTCGGCACCCCAATGTTTTTCTGTTTTTAAATAAGAGTCTCAACTAGCAGCCCTCAGTAAGAAAACTAAGAATGAGAGGATTGAATGTGGCATAGAAATAGCACAGAACTGGGACCGACCACTTATGCGAAAATTAAATTAAAATTAAACCCATTC
>NC_139518.1:100609320-100909067 GCF_947247035.1 Vipera ursinii
TTTAATGTGCCTGGCTGAGGAATTCTGGGAGTTGAAGCCCACAAGTCATAAAAGGGCCACGTTTGAAGACCCCTGGCCTAGTTCCAAACTTTAAATAGATCTGCCTTTGCCTTTCTCCTTTCTTATTCTTTTTTTTTCCTCCTTCCCATCCTTGAGTTTATTTACTTCTTTGGTGTATTTATTTATGTAACACTTATCTGACATCTATTAGGCACTTGAGACAAAGTACAACCTTCAGACAGAACAGATAGAAGAAAATCAGACTTAGACCACCAGGACAATAGCTGAGAAACAAACTCCAGGGTATTCATCACAGTAAAATTCAAACAGTATTAAACATGGACTGGAATGATTGAGACATTGTTGTCTATTTACATGCACTGAAGAACGGGCAAAGTCAGGCTGTTTCAGCCAGGGAGAACCAAAACACAAGGGCTGCTGGAGATGAGAGCCCATCTTTCTAGTCAGTAGAACATAAAAAGGTCCTCCTAGCAACAATGTCTCCAGAAAGGGTCAAAAAAAGAAGATGATTAGGGGTCTGGAGGCCAAAACATACAAGGAACCGTTGTAGAATTCATCATCAGCAGTCAAGTTTGCCTTCGCCTTGTTCTGCTTTTCCGGAAGTCATTCCCCCCTTTCTAAAGAAAAGCCAACTCAAAGTTTCTTATTCAAGATGTATGCCTAGCATTTCCTAAAATTTAAAATGTCAATTTCCCCCAGCTGTTCACTTTTATATGGAGGCTGGGAACACTAATTTTCACTGAGGACATCACAATATAAGATAAATTGGCTTAGCTTCCATCTAAACAATGGAAGAAGAAAGTAATTTAAGAGAGGCATTGTTTCCATGGCTGTCCTCAATCCTCTCTCCACCCTCCCTCCCTCCCATTCATTTAAACCTACTGCTAAGCAAGCTTTGTACATATCTGAAGCACAACACTGGACGAGAGATAACAATGGGAAGAATATTCAGAGTGGGAGTGATGCTATCTCTGCAGGCCACCTTCAAATTTCCATCCTTTTCCCATCCTTACTTTCCTGGACACCTATCCTGATACGTGAGAAACCAGGTTTGCATAACACATTTTGGGGGTTGGGAGGGGGTCTGTTCATAAGGGGTGAAGCCGAAAGAGTCCTGAAGCACTCAGAAAGCTTCCTTCCGGCCATTTCTGCAGAGGATGCAATTAGGATTCTAACCCAAGCGCAGAAAGTGGTCACAACGGTTCCAAATAACAGCCCAGGCTTACGTATGGCGGTATATCTATATTACCTAATAGTTGGCGACGACTAGTGGAGTAAAATCCACAAGGACTTCTTTGCTTACGGCAACAAGGGCCAGCTCAAGCTCGGTAAAACTTGCCTTACACAGAGATTGGAATAACTCAGTTGTCCACACGCAAGTCAAAGGGCGTTAATGCACCTACAGTCAAAAGGTGTACATCTGCCTGGAAAACAGTTGTGTAAGACCGGCCCCCTGCTGAGAAGGCCTATTTGCTAAGTGAAGGAAAGACCAGGAGGCTATCGCAGCTAATAAGTGTTTCATTTATTTAGTGACCTTTCAGAGTTACAGCGGTACTGGAAAAAGTGACTTATGACCTTATTTCCCCACACTTATGACCACTGCAGCATCCTAATAGCCTCGTGATCACAATTCAGGCACTTGGCAACTGGCTCGTATTTATGATGGGGGTTGCATCGTCCCGGGGTCACACGATCTCCTTTAGCGACAAGCAACGTCCACGGGGGAAGCCAGATTCACTTAACAACCATGTGGCTAACTGAACAAAACTGCAGTGATTCCCTTAGCAACTGTGCCAAGAAAGGTCATAAAATGGGGCAAAATTCCCTTAACAAATGTCTCACATAGCAACGGGCTCAATTGTAGTCATAAATCAAAGACTACCTGTACTTAAAATTAAACCATGTTAGCTCCTTTTTCTGCCATTGGTCCTAACTGTCACGTAATAATAATAATAATAATAATAATAATAATAATAATAATAATAATAATAATAATAATAATAATAATAATAATAATAATAATTAATAATAATAATAATAATAATAATAATAATAATAATAATAATAATAAGAAGAAGAAGAAGAAGAAGAAGAAGAAGAAGAAGAAGAAGAAGAAGAAGAAGAAGAAGAAGTTGGAAGGGACCTTGGAGGTCACCTTCTCAGGATACAGATAGCAACGGCCTGGAGAAAGAAGTCAAAAAGTCAAGATGGTAAGTACAAGTGTGCAAAGGCTTTTTCTTTGTCACAATCACTTGCTTGAGCCTGCCATCTTGTTCTTTTTCCATCCCTCACTCTCGACGTCCCTGTCTGATTGCTACAGCTGCCGTCCTTCTCCCCTTTCTCCAACATGGGAAACATATAAACCGGGGGTCTTCATACTTGGCCCTTTCATGACTTGTGGACTTCAACTCCCAGAATTCCTCAGCCAGACACGAGGAATTCTGGGAATTAAATTCCACAAGTCATAAAAGGGCCAGGTTTGAAGACCCCTGATATAAACCTATTTCATGGATTCCTCCTTGACAGATCACGTTTGCATTTGTTACTGAAGCCACGTATACCGCATGCTAACAAATGGTTTGATAAACATTAAGTATTTTTATCAGGGCTAATCCTAGAAAAGGAGAGACAGCAGACAAATGACGTGCTATCTTGGGCTTGATTTGTTCTTGGTTGGAGAGAAAAATGCAGGGCTGACTTGATGAGGGACACATTTTACTTAATTAAAGCACTTTCACCTCACTCGGTAGCCAAAAAGCCTTCCAGATAGAGTCGTAGTGTAAATTGCAGTCTTACAATATAAATGACGTGTCACAGATGTAGAGGTCGAGGGAAAGAGAGACAGAGACACACAGAGAGAGACAGAAAGAGAGAGAGAGAGAGAGAGAGAGAGAGAGAGAGAGAGACAGAGGGACACACACACACACAGAGGGAGAGAGAGAGAGAGAGAGAGAGAGAGAGAGAGAGAGAGAAAGACAGAGGGACACACACACACACACACAGAGAGAGAGAGAGAGAGAGAGAGAGAGAGAGAGAGAGAGAGAGAGAGATCAAACTGGTCCCAATTCCCAACAAAACTGGTCCCAGTTCCCCCCTAACACCCTTTTAAAGCAACGAAAAAGAATACAATGATCGGCAAAGATGTTTTTTCAAGAATAGACATGATTTGGATCATAATCTGTGAATTAGGTTTATAAAATAAAGGATTTTTTTTAGATGGAAACTAAGTGAAACAATAGAAAGAAGGAATACAGGTGGACCTCGTTGTACAATTATAAGTGCACATAGAATTGCAATTGTAAGTCATTGCGGTCGTAAATTGAGGTATCATGTGACTGGATTCAAAGTTATGACAATCCATTTTCCCCAGTGGGCGAGAAACTGGAAGCAAACACCAGAAACCAGCAAAAAAATGGCCATAAAATTAAGCTGGTTACCAAGGGACCAAATTCGATTGTGGACAATTGTCATAACTCTGAAAACAGGTGGAAAGAATCTGTGGGAAGGTCTGTCATAAGTTTAAACGGTTAAATTAAAATCTTCCTTTAATTCAAAGGAAACTGGAATAATTTTTGGAAAATAATTTAGGTGAAGTCCCTGATTTAAGAATGGTTTGAGATGCAAGTAAAGCTTTTATCAGAGGTTAATTTATCCAGCCAAACAGTGAACTGAAAAAGAAAAGGTGGGACAAAACACAATGGATGAAATAAAAAGAAGAAGAAGAAGAAGAAGAAGAAGAAGAAGAAGAAGAAGAAGAAGAAGAAGAAGAAGAAGAAGAAGAAGAAGAAGAAGAAGAAAGAATTAAATTTCCAGAGGAGACACGTATTCCTCAACAAATTAAGCTTTTACAATGACAATTATCTGTGTTAACCGCCAGGGAAGTGGAAAGGAACATGAATTATCTGAAACAAACAATTTGGAGTTTGCAAATAAAGCAGGGAAGTGGCTGTCGTATGAATTACAAAATGAAAAAGAAATGATATTGGAATTATAAAAAGGAGATTATTAATGATCAAAATTATACATCTGGTGCAGCTCTCAGGTTTCTGATTTTTTTTTTCCCATTACCACACACGTACCTGCAGGATTTTAAAAAATTTCTCTTCAGCACCTCTCGACCTCCGGGCTGTATAACCATAATGTTTTTCATTCCACTTGAAAACTAACCCCGGTTTAATCCTGACTGGGGCTTTGTCCCTGCAAACAGTCCAACAAGCAATCATCACCCATCTTTCTTGCCCAAGTCCTGAGTATTGCAGAACTGGCAACCAATGATGGCTTAGCAATTTAGCCAGTAACTGAAGTCTCCAAATTCATGGATAAATCTACATACCCTCTGATTTAAAGAAAAATTCTTTCTCCAGGTATGATTATGGCTCATGGTGTAGCTCTTGGCATATTGGGAGATCAGATTTGGCCAGGGACATTTGCACCAGGAAACAGGACCTCCTTTTTCCAATAATTCTGACCGCCCTAAAAATAATCAGAAAATATTAGAATATTCCAATATGGAGTGTTCCAATATTTGAGGGGCTGCCTCAAAGAAGAGGTGGGGGGGTCAACTTATTTCCCAAAGCACTAGAAGGCAAGACGAGAAACAATGGATGGAAATTCATCAAAGCAGAGAAGCAACCTAGAACTAAGGAGAAATTTCCTGACAGTGAGAACAATTAATCAGCGGAACAACCTGCCTCCAGAAGTTGTGAATGCCTCAACACTGTGCATTTTAAACAAAAGATTGGACAACAATTTGTCTGAAATGGTGTAGGGCTTCCTGCCTGAGCAGGTGTTTGGCCTAGAAGACCTCCAAAGTTCCTTCCACAGGAAGGATTCTGTTATCTGGGATCATGTGGTCAGCAGAAAATCATCTCAGTCTTGCCTTGGAATTGCATTGCATTCCTGCTTGGAAGATCTATCTATCTATACATACATCTGTATATATCGTATGTATGTATATTGTACATGTAGATATATGCAGTGGTGGGATTCAGCCGGTTCGCACGACTTTGGCAGAACCAGTAGCTAATGTTTTGTTGCCCAGGCCCAGAATGGACTTCTGGAAGTGGCATCCACATGGAGAACCGGTTGTTCACATATTCAAATCCCACCACTGGATATATGTATATATCTTTATGAATATTATATATTGCCTGGAGGCTAAAAGATATAAAGAAGGGTTGCTGGAATTCGGTATGTCTAGTTTGGTGAAAAGAAGGACCCGGGGTGACATGGTAGCCGTATTCCAATATTTGAGGGGCTGCCACAAAGAGGAGGGGGGTCAACCTTATTCTCCAAAGCTCCTGAAGGCAGGAGAAGAAACAACGGATGGAAAATAATCAAGGAGAGAAGCAACCTGGAATTAAGGAGAAACTTCCTGACAGAGAGAACAATCAACCAGTGGAACAGAAGTTCCCTTCAGAAGTTATGGGTGCTCCAACACTGGAGACTTTTAGGAAGAGACTGGGCTGTCAGCTGTCTGGAATGGTCTAGGGGGGTGTCCTGCTTGAGCAGGGTTTGGACTAGAAGACCTCCAAGGTCCCTTCGAACTCCACAATGCTGTTGTCTTCCAAGCAGCAATGCAATGCAATGCAATTCTAAGTCAAGACTGAGATGTTTTTCTGCCAATCACATGATCCTTGACCAGGTATCCATCTGGATCTGGAAATCTCATAGGATTTTATCTTATTCTCCATGACCATGTATACATACCTATGTGTGTAGTGTGTGTATACATGGAAAATAAGATCCTGCGGGACTTCCAGATCCAGATGGACAGATAGGTACTGGCTAATCAACCAGACATCATGACAGTACACAAAGATCAGAAGAAAGCAATTTATATATATAAACTCGCATTATGCGTCATAGAGGGTTATATGCAAGAGAAGCCTAAGTGCTGCCATCAATGCACTATCGCACATCCACGCAACCAATTTTCAGGGTGCCGTTTAGCATTTTATTCTGGGACGTTTTAAAAAGCAACAATTGACTGTTGCTGCTCTGGCAATTCTTAAACAAATTGGCTAAGCAAAAAAAAAAGCCTCGCAAAACAATAGAAAGGGGAATATATTGAATAAAGGCGGAAAAATAAGCTTGTCTTCCTCTTGAAGGGAATCAAATTGAAGCTTTTTAACCTTCCCGGTACGTTCCGCACCGTTGCCTTTTAAAATCAGTTGAAAATCATTTAAAATCAAATTGATTTTGGCTTTTACATTCAGAGGCACTTCAGCTTTTCCGCTTCCCGGGTTTTATCGGAGAAAGAACTTCAGCCAAGCTGGGTCTCAAATTGGCTGAAAATCAGCTCGGCATCTTCTGCTGCTTAGCGGAATTGTCTTATTTTTATTTCATTGCCAGCCAATCGCCCTCAGATTAGCTGGCTGTAGCATGGGGCATATTTCATGGGTCTTTTAACAGGGAAATGGGTTGCAATACAACGAAACATTTGTTTATAACAAGTGGCAAAACCGATATCTACAAATCTCAAAAGACAGGTGACTGGGGAAGATCTCCCCTTCCCTTGCTGTCTTCGGAGGGGAAAGCAAGTCAAAGCACCAGAATATATTTCACCTCCTCTGTCCTTTTCAATATCAAGTAATAGGTGCCCAAATTGGACATTCTCTCAGCTCACCTGTTCCCATCTTTTTATGAAGGGCCCATTTGGATCCAGAAACCTCAAAGCCATCAGGTGAAATGGTCCCACGTTAGAAGCTACGCTACCGAGCTCTGACGTCACTCAAACCCACCTGCGTTTCTTTTCGAGACAAACAGATTGAAACCTGTAAACAGCTTTGTTTTTAACAAGCTGCTTCATCTTTCTTGGCGTGCTATTTAATATATACAGACCTCGAGAAACACCCTGTTGTGGAGCAGAAGTAAGAGTTGCACAAAGCAAACGTGAATATTTAATCAACAGGCCACCAGCAACTTTTGACTCGTTGTCAAAATAAACAAATAAATAAAGTTGTGTTGGTTTTTGAGAATGAACTGGCCTAACGGGATGGGATTTTGTAAGTTTTATCGTTTTGTAAGTTTTATTGAAGAGGTGTTTTTTTAGGGGGGGAAAACGTTCAAAGGTAAACTTGAAACAATATCAAGAGTTAGAAAGATAAAAGAGAAAGACAAAAAAGGGATAAAGCAGAAGAAGGCAAAAGAAAAAAAGAAAGCACAGAAAGATAGTTAATAAAACAGTTTCGGATCTTCTTCCCAGCTATTATGAATAGGATATTGGTGGAGCAGTGGGCTAATGCCTCCTTAAGTAACACCAGCTGCCTGCAATTAGTGCAGGTTCGAGTCCCACCAGGCTCAAGGTTGACTCAGCCTTCCATCCTTCCGAGGTAGGTAAAATGAGGACCCAGATTGTTGGGGGCAATAAGCTGACTTTGTAATAATGCCGCTTGGGGTGTGTGTGTGTGAAAGCCCTAACAAGCAGGCGTATACATAGAATGAAGGCTACTGCTAAGCTTGTAAGCCGCCCTGAGTCTTCGGAGAAGGGCGGGATATAAATGGAATTAAAATAAAAATAAAATAAAAATGGATCCCTTCTCCACCTATTCTGCCAGTATGAATCAGTAAAATCAGAAATCATCCATTCATTTCTTCAGCCAAAAAAAAAATATATCCATAAAGGGTGGATTTGCCCCTCTGATCAGAATAGGAAATACGGAGTGAGCGTCATTCATTCTGATAACATTAGCAAACAGCTACAATTGATTAAGCAAAGTGCCGGGGGGGGGGGCTGTCGTCGTTCCTAGCATGTGATCCCTGACTGATTGAGATCACTCAAGGAATCAGGAGAGGAGAGAAAATTAGTGTGAAGAACAACAAAGAGGAGAAACAGCATGAAAACAGGGCCCGGGGGAAAAAAATTGCAAAGAAGCTATGGAAAGAGGATGATCAAATGGTTTGCGGCAGGCCATTTTTTTCCTAAACTCTCTACTTTAGGGAGGTGGGAGGGAGAGAGAGAGAAAGACATCATATATTTGTCTCGGTCCTAGACGTGCTTTGACTCGCTTTGAAAGACTGCCAAACCTCACACGAGGGATCGCGTGAGGGGATCCAGATGAGGTCACCTCTTTGTAGCTACATTTCTAGTGGACGAGGTGAAGTACGATACATTTGATTGGTAGTTCTGTGCCACCGTGCACGCTGTTCGTGTAAAGGTACACGGTGTGCATTTTGCTGCAAATAACACAATAACACAGTCAGAAGGGACAGTGGTGGGGTTCAAATATGTGAACAACCGGTTCTCTGTGTGGATGCCGCTTCCAGAAGTCCACTCTGGGCCTGGGCAACACAAAATTAGATACCGGTTCTGCCGAAGTGGTGCAAACCGGCTGAATCCCACCACAGGGAAGTGACCTTGGAGGTCTTCTAGACCAACCCCATGCTCAAGGCAGGAGATCCTATACCATTCTGGACAAATGTCTGCCCGATCTCTTCTTAAAGACCTCCAGTGATGGAACACCCACGTCCACAGCTTTGCTATCACTCCTAGTCCTTCTCTTCATCAGACTAGACATAGCTAGCTCCCTCAATCCTTCATCACATGGTTTAGCCTCCAGACCCCTGATCGTCTTTTTTCAGGTCTAGAATTTCTCACATGACTTTTCCCCACCCTCACCCAAGACAAAATGAGGTCTTCTGAAACCCTTATTGAGATGAACCTGTACTGAAAAACACCTAGGCATAGGTTATGTCAATAAATCAGAATAGAACTGGAAGGTCTTCTGGTCCCCCTGCTCAAGCAGGAGACCCTAGACCATTCCAGACAGGTGGCTGTCCAGTCTCTTCTTAAAAGCCTCCAGTGATGCAGCCTGGAGGCAACATCTGTTCCACTAGTGAATTGTCCTCACTGTTAGGAAGTTACTCCTTAATTCCAGGTTGCTTCTCCCCTTGATGAGTTTCCATCCGTTGTTTCTTGTCTTCCCTTCTGGTTCTTTGGAGAATAACATGCCACATTCTTTGTGGCAACCCTTCAGCTATTGGAACACCGCTATCATGGCATTGTGAAGGATTTGGGGCCAGGCCCCATATCTACCTCTGGCGCTGTAACGTTTGCTTGTGAGACCATACAATGCTGCAAACAGAGGGTAAAGTGTAGTCAGGACTCTTGGTTAATCAAAGAGCTATAAGCTTTCTTCACAGCTCCAATTCATCCATGGAGGAATGGTATATACAGGTGGGAGGACAAGAGCTTTCCTCCTCCTCTTCTGTGCATTTCCTCGATGGAGGAATGGTAGCCATTTGCGTCCTCTTGAATCTTGCTCCAGATTCTGCACAAGGAGAGAAGCAACCTAGACCTAAGGAGGCATTTATTGATAGTGAGAACGTTGATCCAGTGGAATGGCTTGTCTTCAGAAGTTGCGGATGCTCCATTCGGGAAGTTTTTGAAAAGAGATTGGACAATCTATTTGTCCAGAATGATGTAGGGTCTCCTACTTCTGCAGGGGGGGCTGGACTAGAAGACCTCCAAGGTTCCTTCCAACTCTGTTATTCTGTTAAATCAGGGAACTAAAGAGTAAATTTCCCACTGCAAGAGTCAGCCCAGCTTGAGGAAAGAGGGAAAGACTCATACAGGTTGCATATAAATATATAAATCAAAATAAATAAATAAATAAATAAATATCCTTATGTTTTGCAGGCTCAGTCTGGCATCATAACATACTCATAATTTTTCTCCATCATGTCACGTTTGGTGAGCTATCCTACATCAAGAACGATGGCCTACCCAAAAAAACAAACAGCTCTCAACTTCTTACATTATAACCAGCACTAGTGGGGGGTTTTTGTAAAAAAAAATCCCAACCGCAACCAGCTGACGAACACCTTTGAGACATTTTGATCTCTTAATGTAAAACTTTATTGAGTACATCACTTTGGTGCTAATGGGTTTGGCCAGACCCCTCCCAAACCTATATAGTAAAAGCATTGAATTCCCCCTCCTCCCTCTGGATCAGCTCACGTTGCCCAATCAAGCAGGAAAAATATTGTTATGAGAAAGCGTCTCTAGGTCTGGCCAGACACCTGGTGTAACGTCCTTGGGTCTCATGGTCTGGCTTCTTGATCTTTGAGGTCTGCATTCCAATTCTCTTCCCTCCCCCCAAGTTCATTGGCAAGCTGAGAAACAATATTTGTTGCACCAGCAAAACTGCGCTTCGAAACTTGACAGCCACACAACTAGCTTTCTTAAACAATCCCATGGAATCACAGTATAAAAAAAATAGTATGCAGTTGTTTTTTGGACTGAATGAAAGGACAAAGTGATGATTGCCCCCTCCCCTCCCCAAGATTAATCCCTCCAGCTCCTCTTTCATGTGACAGCCATCATTATTTACAATGTTTTATAGCCTTTTATCAAGACAGGCAAATGCCGAACAGAGCAAGCGCAATGGAGTCTCCCCATTCAGGGAAATCGGAAAAGGAGAAACACCAGAGTACTGATAAATATTATGAAGGGAAACTTGCATGTGGAAATACTGGAGAGTGTCTTTTCATCATTCTGTTTTGCATCTGACAGCTTGATGCTGTTTTAATGAGTTTCAGTTCTTCCACCCCGCCTGGCCTCGCCTTCAATTCTACAGAAAGAAGACACTAGAGAAGTGGCTGGAAACAACAGCCAGGAAGTCGCCGTTAACTGAAACATTCTGGCACTGACATGCCACCAGTTGGGTCTCTCAGATGTTCGTTCCTAACCGCCTGGTTTCATCCAGGTGAGAACTCCTTTTTCATTCGGACAGAAGCAAAATTAGATGCTACCGTCACATCTGCCCCCACCCCTCCTTCCAAGCAAAGAACGTCACCGCTGGGAGTTTAAAAGGGCTGCGTGCAACCTAGTCTCTTCCCATCATGGCGAAATGTGATATTAATGTCATTCTGTTTGTATTAAAATTTTGCTTTCAACCCCAGCCTTCCTCTTCGCAGTCATGGTGCCAACTTCAAAGGGCAGAAGCAACGGCCCATCTTTGAGTTAACTTCCCTTCACCTGAGGGACGTCGGGAGGATCAAGTCGCACTGTCTCTTGGTTGACAATTGTGTGACTTTGACTCAACGTCACCCGGGCAGGGCCGAACCATCTGCATGCCAAATCAGGCACTGGGGGACCCTGCGTTCACCCCTGCATGCCAAGAGTTTAGCACCCCACGCCGTTGACGGTCACGCTGTCAAGGCAATCAAAACCAGGTTTTGAATGGATTGAAGGGGACGGCCAAGTGATGGGGGAAAAGTTCAGAGAGCTTTTTTCCTCTCTGAATTTTTATAACAGCTGCTACACCAACATCACCTTGAAAAAAATGAGATGAGACAAATGAAGGGGTCCTGTTTAAGAAAAACCTTCCCCTCCCTCTGCATTTCTGATGGATTGTTAGTCAGAAGCTCAACATCACTGCTCACAAAGAGGCATTAACTAGCAATCGCTACAAATTCTTGCTGCGGTGTCTCTAAGGACTACAAGCCTGCATGAATAGTTCCTTTCTTTCATCCTCGCAACAAGCCTATGATGTAGTTCACCCAGGAAACAGGTGCTTGCTGTCAGCCAATCAGAACTTTCCATTCTTGGCCAGTCTTTGAGCCCCGAGGTGTCCCATCCTGATGCTCACAAACAGAACGGAAGGCTTCAACCCACCCTTAAAGTCTGGGAGACAAGTTGAGCCAGGGAGGTAACAGTACAATGCAGTGTTCACAAATTATACTAGCTGCTTGTAAACTACATTCGTTGTTGATGAAAACCTCTAGATTGCTAGAAGGAGGAGCTGGGACCTCCACCGCGTGATCACCAGGGAAGATTTCAACTCCTCTCTAGAAATGACCCACATTCAACATTTTACCTGCTTGACAGACAACTATGTATAGAATCGTAGGACTGGAGGGGATCCTGAAGGTCTTCTAGTCCAACCCCCTGCGCAAAGTATAGGAGCCATCCCAGCCAAATGGTTGTCCAATCTTTTCTTGAAAATCTCCAGTGATGGAGCCCCACAACTCTGGGAGACAAGCTGTCCCATTGATTCATCGTTCTGCCAGGAAATTGCTCCTATTTCCAAGCTGGACCTCCCTCTGGTGAGCTTCCACCCATTCCTTTTTCTCCTGCCTTTGGGTACTTTGGAGAATACGTCAGTCCCCTCTTCTCTCAACAGAGGGGGAGGGATACGACATCATCTATCTCCAGTCTACAACAGAGTCCTTTCAACAGCTCCAAGAAGGCTCCATAACCATTTGCACCGCACAGGTGATCTTGAGGAGACAGCTAAACCTCCAAGTGGCCTCAAGGACTCTCTAAGAGAAGGCAAATGACCAGCCGTCTGCAAGGAGTATAAATCCATCCATTCCCCACCATTCACCCAGCACTGAAGAAGCTTCTTGGATGAGAAGTGAAACATCTTCAAAGAAAAATAAGGAAGTCCAGTTGCCTCCTGAAAAAAAGCACCTTTGGGAATCCCCTCTTCTGTGTGACAGCCCTTCACATATTGGAAGACAGCTATAATATCTCCCCTAATCCTGCTCTTTCTTAGGCTAATTCCCTTAGCCGTTAATCATACGATTTAGCCTCCTGACTCCTTATTATCTTTGTTGTTCTTTTCTGAACTCTTTCTAGGACCTCACCATCTTTTTTCATTATACCAATTCCAGTAATCAACTGATTTCAGCTTAATCTTTAATCTAACCCATAATACACAGAGGAATTTTCATCACAAATTTTGTCTCACCTGAAATTTTTTGCCTTCCCTACTGAAACCTCAGCTGCATTTCCTACCTTTGATATCAAGGACATCCTACCTTTAACTCCTCAGGGCCCATATTTCACTCAAATCTAATTTTTAAAGGTTAGGAATCAACCACAGGATTGATATCTACCCTTCCAGAATTAATCTCCATCAGAAATTTGCAATACAAAAGCCCTAATTCTAAACTCATTTGAAATTAGATTTTTACCTGGCATGCCCTTATACCTACATGTGGTAGAAGCGAAACTATAAACATCATATAGTTAAGATAAGCCAGTATCAACAGACACAATATAACGATCAATATAAAACTTCATCTAATCAAGGCACTGCTGTAATTTAAGTCAGTATCAAGTATTGCTGAGGAAAAGAAAGTTCTCCCAACTTGATCCTGACAAGCGAAGATCCTGACACATGGATCAAATCCCAGGGTCAAACTCCAAAAATAACTCAAGGGAGACTCAATTCTACAAAAAAACCCAAAAACCCAGAATTCCATAGATGAGCAAGACCCTGAACCACGAGATGGCTGTTCTGCTATGAAGGAAAATTAAATAAACTTAATTACATGGAAGAGTCAAGAACACACAAACATTGCCATCAAATTCTTCGGCTCAAAAAAATCAGCGTCCTCAATTTAAACTGATTGTGCTCCCAAAACTTGGTCAGTGGAAGGATTGATGGAAGGAGGATATAAGGGTGAACTCTTGAGGCCTGGACCATGAAGATCAGGAGCTAAACCTTAACTCCTGGATGGAGAGCAGAGTCAGGAAAGCTTGCCCACAAACTACCAACGAAGAGAGTCTAATGAACAAAAAAGGACAATGGGTGACATGATAGCAGTCTTCCGATATCTCAGGGGTTGCCACAAAGAAGAGGGGGTCAAGCTGTTCTCCAAAGCATCAGAAGGCAGAACAATAAACAATGGATGGAAACTCATCAACGAGAGGAGCAACTTAGAACTAAGGAGAAATTTACTGACAGTGAGAACAATAAACCAATGGAACAACTTGCCTCCAGAAGTTGTGAATGCTCCAACACTGGAAGTTTTTAAGAAAAGACAATTTTTCTGAAATGGTGTACCGTAGGGTTTCCTGTCTGAGCAGGGGGTTGGACTAGAAAATCTCCAAGGTCCCTTCTGTTATTCTGTTATCTGTCTAGATCAGGGGTCTCCAAACACGGCAACTTTAAGACTCGTGGACTTCAACACCCAGAATTCCCCAGCCAGCCATGTCTAGGAGTTGAACTCCACAAGTCTTAAAGTTGTCAAGGTTGGAGACGCCTGGTTTAGATAACAACATTTGCAATGGGAAATGTGGCATACAGACCATAATTCAAATCTAAGTCTTGGCCTATTGAGTGGGAAGTGGTTTTTTTCCTAGATAAGTGAGGAATAAGACCGCAGCCTGAATCATTTTTAGACTGTACATCAGAATAACTTATTAATTCACCGTACATATAACTCATTCCCAAGACAGAAAGATTTACAATAATGAATGATTCAGTCATTTATATTACTCTACTTTGTTGGGTTGATATCTTATGACATCCTTCATTACATATTAGGCTTCCAGATACCATTTCTTGTAATAAATCTATCTCTGCACTCAGTTATTGACTGTATCTTGTTTGAAATTAATTAATATCAAGTTGCTTGGAAATTTACTTGCTGGAACACCCATGACACTTATTAGGCAGTGTTTATTTAACTGGTCACCTTCTATTTTGTTTTTTAAAAATGCAGAACTAAGAAGCCGCTTTAGACTTTTACAGCGACTGTGTACACCTTCCCTTCAAAATGAGAAATATCTTCCTTGCCAAACATCTTTCAAACTTAGGCTAATAATAATGATAACAACAACAAAAATAATAAATGACCTTTTGTAAGCAGGCCAAGATTATGCACACCATTTTTTTTTTATAACTTTAATCTGACATTAAGCCCCACTGGACTTTAAAAAAACTTCACTGTAAATTATAGCCAGACTTGGGAAAGGTTGGAGGCAATTTCAAAGACAGGAACCGGAATGGTATCAACTGTTTGCCATGACTTAGTTCACCAATTAAACATCCAACTGTTCTAATAAATTTAAAATCTGAACCTCCACTGAATTCAATGGGAGTGGAGGAAGGGCTTGAATGGGACTGTGTGGTGTGCATCTATCTTCCAAAGCTGGTCCCACTAGATTAAGTGAGGGTTGCTTCCAAGTTCACGTGTGTAGCACTACAGCTGTGAAATTACATTAATAATTGTGAAAGAAAACAGACGGCCAACATATCCAAAAAGGGAGAGAGAAAGAGCATTCCCAGATTGTCTTCAAAGCACAATCTTTGGCCCAGTTCCACTCGCACCTGGCAAATACCTGACATGAAAGCGCCACAAAATTTGCAAACGTTTAATATTTCCCTTCCCACGTCAATAAAACCAGCTAAGCTCCTGTACTGATTAGCATCAGCAGAGATTTGAAAGATGCATCAGCCCAGCATGAAACAGCTGTAGAAGGCTACCTTCTAGTCGGAAGAGACACCACCACCACCCAAAAAAAATATTTTTGTATTTGACGATGTGTGTGCAGGAGTTGTAAAGCTCCTTTGATACCACCATCAGGCTAATGAAGGGATGTACAAATGACATTGGCGTAAAGACACCGTGCTTAGGAGGGGTGTGTTGGTCTGTAGGTTGTTGGTGTGAAGATGGTGACAGTGTTGATCAGGACATAAACAGTGATATGCTGGATTGGACCCTGACCAGCCTAGGCCAGTTGTAGGCAACCTTGGCTCTTTTATGACTCGTAGATTTCAACTCCCAGAATTCCTGAGCCAAGGAATTGAAGTCCACAAGTCATAAAAGGGCTAAGTTTGAAGACCCTTGTTCTAGAGGCTGCCTCATCACCCCTTTTGCAGTTCAAATCTATTGTATTTGGGTGACAAATGGGGCTATTAAGATGTTGAGACTCTAGAAAGAGGGCAGAGAAGAGCAACAAAGATGATCAGGGGGCTGCAGGCTAAAACATGTAAGACACGGTTGTAGGAATTGGATATGTTGAGTTTAATGAAGAGAAGGACGAGGGGAGACATGATAGCCATCTTCCAATATCTCAGGGGTTGCCCCAAAGAAGAGGGGGTGTCAATCTATTCTCTAAAGCAACCAAGGGTAGGACAAGAAGCAACGGATGGAAACTAATCAAGGAGAGAAGCAACCTAGAACAAAGCAGGAATTTCCTGACTGTGAGAACAATTAACCAGTGGAACAACCTGCCTCCAGAAGCGGTGAATGCTCCAACACTGGAAGTTTTTAAGAAGAGACTGGACAGCCATTTGTCTGAAATGGTATAGGGTTTCCTGCCTGAGCGGGGGGTTGGACTAGATGACCTCCAAGGTCCCTTTCAACTTTATTATTATTATTATTATTATTATTATTATTATTATTATTATTATTATTATTATTATTATTATTATTATTATTATAGTAGAGAATTCAGGATTTACTGTATTTGTACATTCCTACGTTCCCGAATCCCAACATTCTTCTTAGCTTTTTAAAACTTCAGCCTTACAGACGTTTATCTGGAATCAGGCGTGGTTGAATTCAACGGAGCTGACACCAGTGCAGAAATGCCTTAGATGGATTTAGCTGCCAGAAGTTCCTCTGAAACCCCCACCCCACCCCCAATTCCTTGCTTTGAGGTTTCGAAAAGTTGACTGTGGCAGTCATCTGGAATAATCTTCTTTTTATGTCAATGAAATATAACGTTACTTACCAGCCAACATAAATTAAACCTTCCTTACAGTTGTTAGAACAGGATTAAAAAAAAAACACGACCTCAGACTACTGAGTCATGTGTGCTTCCTTCATTTAATTCGTCTGTTGCCAGGAGCTGCAAAAACCATCAGCCTTGGGACTTCGGTTAGCTTTATGGAGCCCAGGCTTAGTCGGGTTTTCATGTTTCTTTTTTTTAGTTATTTAAATTGTTATCAAATCTGATTCTCTGTACCACTGTGAAGTTTAAGTAAAATCATTTGGGGCTTGGATAATTTATTAAGACTTTGCACATTTTGCTGCTGGATAGTAATATCCTTTTTTTTCCTTCCTCTCCCCCAATAAACTTTACCTGGTACTTATTTGCATCCTCCCCTTTTCTCCTCTCAAATTGCAATTGCAAACCTGTAGCCACAATTCTACCTGGAAAGGAAAAAACAGCCTGGTTAAGAGGGGTTTTATTGTTGTTCCAGGAACTGTCAAATGAAGGGAGCGGAATACAGTCAGGTTATTTTTCTGTCGGTTGGTTGAAAGTCAGTTCTGATGGGCCCACATCGTTCCCCGTGTATCCTCGGTGTTTTAAGATTGGCAGATGATTGTTGGGGATGACCTCCGGGTTTAGGGAGGGATCGGAGACTGCAAACATTTTCCCTGTGAAAGCATCCCAGGTGATTTTTTTTTCTTCCCGAGGTAGTATCAGGTGCCTGACCAACTCAAGCAACAAAGAAGGAGATACCAGCCAGGCATAATCAACCCCACCACAAACTTACAACTGCCTATTCTCAAACGCCCTTCTCGATCTGGTGCTAAGCAGAGGGGTTATAAATTACAACTTCTAGAATTTCTAGCCACGCTGGCTGAGTTAGAGTTCCAGTAGGGCACCACCTCGGGGAAAACAGTTGCCTTGCATACCAAAATGCTAAACTTCTGGAAATGAGATGATCCCAGGAGCCAGGCTGCATAGCTTCAACTTCTCTTCCATACCTTAAGCCTGGACAGTGTTTATTCTGACATAAAAACCGTGTCCAGCATTCAAGGTTCAAGGTTCCTTCTCTCCCACCCAACCTCTTTGTTCTTTCCGTCAGGTAGAAAGTCACTATTGGGGTTGAAAGAACCACGTATCGCGAGAACACGGGAAATGTGCTAATGAGGAGGAGAAGGAGGAAGAGTTTCAATTCTCCACTAGAATCATCAACTTTCTTTGAAGAATCGGATCCTTTTCTCTTCCACCATAACTCGAGGAAACCCCCACCCTTTTGAAATGTTATTAAGGCAAACATACTATGATTTATGTAGAAATAAGGTGCTACTCTAAAGCACGGAAAAGCTGGAAAGTGACGGTCTGTCTAAAGCAGAAAGTGGTACGTCTAGATTAACTATCTCTGGCAAAATGAAGCCAGACAGAGTGAAAAGCCACATGTGTCTTTTAAAGTGAACGGTTTACATTCCCCTGTCAAGTGTCTTTCAATTATTTCTCTCTGCTAATTCACAGCTTTGCCCTTTACTTTCCAACTGCAGGTAAGAAAAAGTCCACCTGCCTGGCTGGAGAACGGCACTCTGACGAGAAGCACCACCAGGCCTGGCCTTAGCAGAAGCAAAGCGCTCTGGAAAGCATATTTTAATTGGAGCCAAACAAAGTCAGATCGACGACATCCATCTCCGCTTCCAGGATAAAAGTGGAGGATTAGAATGTTCAGAGAGAGAAGGAACGCATCAATCTGACTTTCATGTTTTATGTCCTTCGATCTAAATGCAGCTGGCTGTTTTGGTTTTAAGGGGATGGGATTCTCTTGAGGTCTTGATCGATTTCACAGAGACTTTGGGGTGATCATAACTGCACGAAACAGATGCTCCCCAAAATTGCATTTACCCAGGGTGGGGGTGATTCCTGGAAGAGAGAAAAAGCTTTTGGGGATGGGAACTGGATTTTTAAAACAAATTCTTAATCGTGCCTGCAAGGTGTCTCTCCAGTCACCACATTTCTGCCCAAGAAGCGTCTAATTCTGAGTAAATCTTGCCATTCTTCATATGTTTTACCCTCCAGCCCTTAATCATCTCTGTTGCCCTTCTCTGCATTCTTTTCAGAGTCTCAACATCTTTTTTATAATGTGGTGACCAGAACTGGATGCAGTATTCCAAGTGAGGCCTTACCAAGGCATTGTAAAGCAGTACCGGAATTTCATGTGATCTTGATTCTATCCCTCTGTTAATGCAGCCCAGGATTGCGTCGGCTTTTTTGGCTTCACACTTCTTACCACCACAGTGTAGGTCCACATGTGGGTTCAGACCCTGAGCAGCTCTTTATTCTTCGCCACCATGGTTCTCATCACCTCCTCTCTGAATTCAGTTCCGGAAGGACCATCTCTGGATCCGCAAGTACTGAGAAGCTACGCCGCCAATTAGTTTTGGGCTGCTCACTCCATGTCTACATGCAACACTTGAATCATTTCTCTCTAGGGAAGTGAATTTTTACTTGTTACATATTAAGGCAGGGGAGAAACCAACAACAACAACAAAAAAATATGCCAGTCTGAACAAAGTGCTACCAGCTCCACAAATTCCTTCACCCGTTGCCCCACGGTGGCCTTCATGTGAGAAACTGCTTATTTGGACTTCTGACAAATGTTGAAAGGCATGTAAAATTTCATCGTCACTTTGCTTTGTCCCAGAAGTCATAATGCTGTGTCACATTTAAGCCCTGAGTCTGGAAAGGGAAACCATTCATCAGTTATTCAATCTTCAAACATCTAACTCAAGAACACAGCCTGTTTTAAATGTGTCACTCTTCTGACACCAACACCTTCCATTCCACTGCAACTTTGGCCAGACCGAGAGACAACAGGACTGATACGTGATGTAGAACGTTTTGCTCTGCTCTGCGACTTTCATCCAGTCCCCCTTGCATCAGAACTGTGCTCCAGTTGGAGGCGTCTGCAGGACGACAACGGTAGCCTTGTGGGCCAAAGGCACTTTTTCAGGAGGCAACTGTATTTCCTTGTTTTTCTTTGAAGACACTTCGCTTCTCATCCAAGAAGCTTCTTCAGCTCTGACTGGATGGTGAGGAATGGGAGGATTTATACTCCTTGCAGACAGCTGGTCGTTTGCCTTCTTTTGGAGAGGCGTTGAAGCCATTTGGAGGCTCATCTGTGTCCTAAGGGCCACCTGAGTGGTGCAAATGGGTGTGGAGACTTCTTGGTGCAGGATGTTTTTTCTGCCCTGGGTCCCTTTCCTGTCGAAGACAGGTGCAAGGGCTTGGGGATGAGTCTGTGGTGAGTCTCAAGCTGAAGCACAAATGGTTCCTGCAGTCGGCAGTGTTTCCTGGAAATCCGTTCATTCTCCCACACCCTTCGATTCTCCGTCATCCAGGTACGGTTGTCCCAAAGCTGCTTTTTCAGGAGGCAACTGGTCTTTCTTGTTTTTTTATTTTTAGCTGCTTGCAAGGAGTATAAATCCTTCCATTCCCCACCATCCAGTCAGAGCCAAAGAAGCTTCTTGGATGAGAAGCGAAACGTCTTCAAAGAAAAACAAGGAAGTCCAGTTGTCCATGGGACAGCCAGGAAGTGACCTCCCATCACAAGAACCATCACAAGGCCCTCACCTGAAGTGACCTACCCATCACAAGAACCATCACAAGACCCTCACCTGAAGTGACTTCCCCATCACAAGAACCATCACAATACCCTCACCTGAAGTGACTTCCCCATCACAAGAACCATCACAAGACCCTCACCTGAAGTGACCTCCCCATCACAAGAGCCATCACAAGACCCTCACCTGAAGTGACCTCCCATCACAAGAACCATCACAAGACCCTCACCTGAAGTGACTTCCCCATCACAAGAACCATCACAAGACCCTCACCTGAAGTGACTTCCCCATCACAAGAACCATCACAAGACCCTCACCTGAAGTGACTTCCCCATCACAAGAACCATCACAAGGCCCTCACCTGAAGTGACCTCCCCATCACAAGAACCATCACAAGACCCTCACCTGAAGTGACTTCCCCATCACAGGACCCATCACAAGGCCCTCACCTGAAGTGACCTCCCCATCACAGGACCTACTGACCACACGAAGCCCTTATAAACAGAGGGACACTGACACTGATGGCCACTAAACTCCACTGAAGATATTATCTAGCCTGGTAAAGGAACATTCAGAAACCAACCCACATGCTCGGAGAACGAACCTCCACCCTCAATTTTGTGATGGGTTCGGCTACGACCCCTATCACCCCCGCCATTTAACTTCCCACTTGAAGATTGGGGAAACTGCAGTGTAAAGTGTGTGGAAAGTGCCAGGTTGGGAAAATGCCAGGGAAGGAGGAAAAAGAGGGATCAGCCTAGAATTCCTATGTAGCCACAAGGGAACTACATCCAACCTCCCCAGAACTCAGGTTACCCTTATCTAAGGAGATTCTTGTGCATAGCCATAAATAGCAATAATTCAGTTTCATTGGACCTTTACACATGGACTTGATCTTTCGCACCTGACATTAATCTTCTCAACTAACAGTTAGTACCTGTTTGGGGTTGGATAAGGGTCAATGTAATTCAAGGGAGTTGAGCTTAGTTTGATTATGGCTATGTAAGGATTCTAGGCTGATCCCTCTTTTAACTCCACCCCCAGGTTCAGCTGCTTCTCCTACTGAAAAGCATTTTAGAGTGAAATGCTAACAGCAGGTATCTTGAGAAGATTTTTATTTTTTTATTTTAATCCCATTTATATCCCGCCCTTCTCCAAAGACTCGGGGTGGCTTACAATCTAAGCACAAATCAAATGTGAAGTTGCTCTCTGGATTACTTGGCTGCTTGACTGGAGATTTTTTTCCCCCAAGCAGATTAGCATTATTTCTAACACTGTCATAGGTACCGATGAGGCAATGTATTGTATGAACAATTTCTTATTACACTTGGAAATTGGTGGGAAGTGGTAGAATACAATATTTCCAATATTGCAGTATTTTGGAGCAGTAAAAATAATATTCTGCCATGTAACCTCAAACTTACATGCCAGCTTCTACTGGGCTCAATAACAACTCCACTTGGCTTCACCCCCTCTTGGACCTACCAGCACCCCAACTAACCACAGTCCAGTCTGCCTCTGCCTCCCCCCCATTTCTCCAGGCCCTAATGACTCCCATCAATGGGGGGGGGGACTTTGAGGCACCTGCCACATTCACCAAAGGCTGCCTGAAGTTGCTCAGGCCATCTGTCAACGTGAGACTGGAAAGTAGGCTTCAAAGCCAGCGTGGCGTGGAAACGCACCCTGAGCCAACCTGAAAGGGCCGGGGGGGATGCGCTTGTGGCCCAGAGGCGGCTGTCAAGCCAGAGCACTGCCCCCTCTGATGCTGTGACACCTGCTCTCCCCCCCCCCCTGGGATGATGAGATTTGGCTCCTCCGAAGTGTCCATGTGTGATAACAGCAAGCTCTGCTGGAAGCAGGGCATCGCCATCACTTTGCAGTAGGTCCTGATGGTTTCAACCATTAGACACCTGTCCTTCTGGCAAGTCTCTTCTGGTTACCAAGGAGAAGCAGGAAGGAAACTTCTTTATCCCCTCCAATTTGCATCAGAATTGCATCATTAACATTCAAGGTAGTTTTCCTGCAGTTAGTTACAAGTTGTTCCAGAATAGAATATAGAATATAGAATATAGAATATAGAATATAGAATATAGAATATAGAATATAGAATATAGAATATAGAATATAGAGTAGAGTAGAGTAGAGTAGAGTAGAGTAGAGTAGAGTGTAATGGAATAGAATAGAACAGAACAGAACAGAACAGAACAGAACAGAATAGAATAGAATAGAATTACAGGACAGAATAGAATAGAATAGAATAGAATAGAATAGAATAGAATAGAATAGAATAGAATAGAATAGAATAGAATAGAATAGAATAGAATATAGAATAGAATATAGAATAGAATAGAATAGAATAGAATAGAATAGAATAGAATAGAATAGAATAGAATAGAATAGAATAGAATAGAATAGAATAGAATAGAATAGAATTGAATTACAGGACAGAATAGAATAGAATTACAGGACAGAATAGAATAGAATAGAATAGAATAGAATAGAATAGAATAGAATAGAATAGAATAGAATAGAATAGAATAGGAATATAGAATAGAATATAGAATAGAATAGAATAGAATAGAATAGAATAGAATAGAATAGAATAGAATAGAATAGAATAGAATAGAATAGAATAGAATAGAATAGAATTACAGGACAGAATAGAATTACAGGACAGAATAGAATAGAATAGAATAGAATAGAATAGAATAGAATAGAATAGAATAGAATAGAATAGAATAGAATAGAATAGGTCCCTTCCAGCTCTATTCGGATTGACCGAACTTGCAGTCTCCTCTTGCTTAGCATCTTTCAGTGGGTTTGAGCTAGGACACCTTGAAGACTCATCCAGGATAGCAGAAGGCCAGGAATTCTGGGGAATGAATTCCCACACATGTATCAGGAATACACCAGTTTTATAGGAAACCTAACAACTCGCTGAAACCGAAATGAACTGGACCGAGAAAACCAGTTTGAGTGGCACCCCTGCTTGAACACTTCATGTCCCCCTTCACCCTTCAAAGGCAGGGGGAAAAAGGCGTTCCCAAAGAAACAGCTGCAGAAAGGAGCAGAAAGAGAAAAGTAGTTCCTCAATGTTGACTAGTTTCTAGGGAACAGAGTTCCTGGGGCTCAGGCACATGCATTTCATGTTTCCTGCACAAATCGTCTTGACAGACTAGCCAAGTAACTGATTGATCTTTTACTGCCCACCCACCACAGGATGAGGGCATTTGTCCATTCCTGACCATCCCAGCTGGTCAGGAACATATGGGCTAAAAGCCTCCTGGGACCCATCCTTCAACCTCACCCGGACAGGCCAAGATCAACTTAGACACAGGAAAGAGTAGGCAATGCCCTTATGCTATGGAGTAAGTGAAGGAACAGCATCTACTACCAACCCAAAGAAAGCAACGTCTCTCTACTCAAAGGCAAGAGGTTGAACACAATAGCTTGTGATCTGTACCATGGGGAAACAGCTGACCATTTCCACTTCATCCTTGAAACGACCTGTTTCTAACAAGAAACCAAGGGACATGTTCCTCCATCAGGATACAAGAGTTCATGACCACATTTGTTCAGGTTTTCCATGCTCCATTTGCAAAGAGCTACTCTGCCCTTAGTATGACCCTATGCCTTGGCCACGTCTCCTTGCACTAGACTAATGAAAACAATGAGAAACATCCTCTACTGCTCACTGATGACTTTGCAAGGAGGTTTTGATTTGGGCCTTTCTCCCTTCTCCTCATCTTGCTGTTTTCTGTTCTCATCAGTCCATCCATCACGGGGTGGACATCACACTTTCCCTCCAAGCCTGTGGAAGTGCCATCTGGCTGTACCCTGTGGTATAAACATTTGTAAACTGCAGCCCACCCGTGCAGGGACAAGCTGTTTGAATCATCGTGAACCTGGGGACCAAGCAGCTGAGAATTCGATGAAATTCAGCCTTGAGGAGGAAAAAGAACCAAAACCCCACAACTTTGGCTGGTCAGAAACACATAACTTTAGATTCCCTAGCTAAATGAGTCCATCATTACCTTTAGGTAATGTAGAAGACGCACTACAATGGCTTTGCTTTCTTCCTCCCATTTTCATTTGTTCCACCTGAGCCATCATTTGCAGGAGCTCCTGGGTCCTCACCAGTCCCACATGCCAGTTGGCCTCTTTGGGGGGTGTCATGTTGCTCTGCAGTGACACCTGGCCATTCAAGTTTAATTGTACCCCTGTTCAGACAACCCTAGACTGCCTCCATCCATTCTTCTGGGCTCTGGCCACCTGGCTGGTGCCAAGGATCTGTCATGTCACGTATTTGAAAACTTACATCCCACTCAGTTCAGTCCAAAAGCTTAGCAGAAGGAAAGTCTTTTAACCTTTCAAAATGTGGAACAGATTCCATTTGGCTGACTGAGGGACTTCATAAATAAAGGACTTCTACAAGCAAAGTGTCAGCATTGGCAAGATCACGTTGGGTGGGTGCAGCTAAGCTAATCTCCCTCTTAAAAGGAGAAAGGCAAGAGAATTGTACAGAGAAACAATCTGAACTTAGATTGTTCATCTACCCTGCCTTTCTTCGCCATGGCTTCTCCGCCTTCTTCCACCCCCATAGAACAGAAGGAAGGAAAACAGGCTGCATCACAAAGAGAAAGAGAGTTGTAAGAACATCTTGCTCCTTCCCAAGCTAAATCTGCCAATGGTCACACAAAGGAGATCCTTAAACAAATCCCCAATAGAACAGTTTTATTTGTGTGACCAGGTCAAACTTCGGCTGTCTTTGCACAGAGTGAGAGCTGATGGATTACACACTGCACTGTGACTTTTGCAAGCTACCACGGGATCTCTAGTTGTCTTCAGCATGTCAACGCTGCTAGCATCGGATGTCCTTGCTTTGACAACAGATGAAAATGCAGCCATTTTCTCTATTGCTTTTAGAATTAGTCGATGCTGGGAGGGGGAATAGGGATGAGTTCAATTAGTCGTAACAATAATAACTCAGCCGTGGGAACCCAAGGACATTGGGCCCAGAGCTGATAGTCTTTTGGCGGGCTGGAGAGCTGGGGAATGTGATTTATGACTGTTTATTGGAGGAGGGAATTGTACTTTGTATCCAGGGGAGGGGAATTTAGTTTTTGGTTTCAACTATGTAGTGCAGATACTTTGTTTCTCAAATAAAAGATTCTTTAAGGAAAACAATGCCTCAAAGTTCTTTTGAAGAGTTTCATCTGTTGGAAACATGACACATCACTTTGGAAAGAAGAAAATGGATGGGGAAATAATCCCTGCCATGTTTAGGGGTGGGGTGAAGTGGGAGGCTTGGATCACATAGTTGTGGACACAATTTGTCCTCCACCCCATCTCTGTCTAGATGCCCCAGCTACTTCTGATTGAATGCTCCTGCCCTTTGACCCCCCACTCCAAATTGGTGGGGAAGTTCTTTCAAATTCTGAGAAGAAGTTCCAAAAAATGTAGCGTAGCACTGATCATCAGGAAGTCAAATTCTCAGTTAGGCATTTGTTTACCTTACCACTGCCAAGCCTTAGAAGAAAACCAATGCTTTCTGTTAGGGAGCTTTTGTTGTGATTCAGGGTCAGCCTGTGGGTTCGGCAGTTGGGTCGGACGAATCAGAGGAGGAGGGGGGTGTTGAAGACCTTGCTGAGGGGGTTGAAGATCTTGCTGATGATAGCCCTCAGGCAGGCCCCTCCCACTTGGTCACCATGGAGACCCAGCTGTGTGAGCCTGACAGTGTGGATGAAGATGACCCACAGCTGGCCCTGTTCAAGGACGCCCGACGCAGGAGGCAGTCAAGTAGGAGTAAACAGAGGAAGGCTGTGGGGCTTCTCGGAAGGAGGCAGAGAGGGGCCACGCCCTGAACTCTTTATAAAGGGAATGTTTGGGGAGGGCTGGTTTGCTGAAAGCAACCGCTCAGATAGTGTTTCAAAGCTCCTGTATCTTGGTACGTGTCTTGTTTGTTTTTTGTAGTAATAAATTTGGCAGACGTCATTCCAGCCTCTTGCCGTTTATAAAGGGGTTGCCTTTTCTGCAGGGCCGGTAGCAGGCTGGTACAGAACAGCTTTTTCCCTGCAACCTTTCCATTTCCATTGGGTTCTTCGTAATGTGCAATAACCCTAAACTGCCTTAGCATCCCAGATGTGGTATCTGGCATCATGACACCTCAAAAGCAATGTTTTCTTGCAGATGTTTCATTACCCAGACTAGGTAACATCATCACGCTAGTGGCTATCACTCACCAGTGACTAGCACCGATAATGTTACCTAGTTTGGGCAATGAAACATCTGCAAGGAAGCGGTAATATGTCTGCTCTGAGAGTCTCTTCCATCACCTGTCCAAGCTGATGTGCTACAGTGGAGTCCAACTGGGGTCACAGATGGGCAAAGGAAGAGTCTTCAGCCAAGAAAGGATAAAGATCTGTTAGGAATGAAGCTGTTGAGACAGGATCCTGTGATTTCCAGACTTGAGAGAATATTGCAGCCAGATCCCATGGCCTTAAAGAGAGCAGTGTACTATCCGTTGAATCAGAAAAGCAGGAGGGAAAAGCTTGGGATTTAGACTCTAGAGAGAAAATGCAGGGATCACGTTGGACAGCTGCAAATTACTGTGTAGGAAGCCAACACCTCCCCCCCCCCCCGCAGAGAATGAAATATTTTGGGGAATGTTAGAAAGCAAAATAGCCTTGAAGGAGATATGGAGAAAAAAATCTTAGGCAGAAACAGCCCCAATCTCTCTTTTCCCAGGCAGAAAACTGAGGAGGCCACTCTGTAGAAATGCAGATTTGGTAATCCATTCAGGAAGACTGGGGCACAGTATTCATAACACCTACAACTGATGGGATTAAGAATTTACATTCCCACACTGAGCTCCAAGGACAGGGCAGGACCTTTAGGACATTATAGGATTAACCCACCACCGAAAGGTCACACTCAAGCTCAGCTAAAGTACATTTTACAACAGGCGGCTCCAATACAAAGCCTGGGGAAAGTATAAAAACCCACCTGCTCTCAACTCCATTCGGTCAGCTGTCCAGAACGGCATGTGGTTGCTGGTTCTGCTCGTCAATAAACAAACCTTCTTTGCTAAGCAGCCTCCATTTTTATTTCCAGCAACTTACCCTCCATTTTATTTACTCCCAGCTTGGAACTGGACCTGATTTTTCTTTCAACAACTGTAAACATGGTTTCGTCCTGGTCTACAGTAAACAACCTTGCCAAATCTTGTTTGCAAATCTTCATTTGAGAAGCCATTTCCTGAGAAGATGCCGCACCTTTGGAAACCAAGATTTTCAGCCTAGCCGGGGAAGCCCATCAGCCCCAAAACTTTCCTCCCTCCCCCCCCAGAGAATCGCAGAGAGTTGCGTCAGCCTCTAAACACAGTTGCACAGGAGGGAGACTAATTCTAGGGACAGCTAATCCTCTTCTGTCAACAAATGTTCAAGTACTGAAGGTCAACGTGAGGCGAGGTCAACGTGATGGCGGCAATATCAAACGAAGCAGAACTTTTTGTCTTACTTCACGCACCCAGTTCCTCCTGCAACAGACGGGGTCCTGACCATACAGTTGCCAAGATACCATCTGGATTGGTCCTCAAGCAGGTTGAAGACCTGTGGTTCATTGCAGGGACCTCTCTGTCTCGATGGCACGAGAAAAGTAGACGTTAGCTTGAAATCCACAAGTGACATTCCCCCAAGATCTTCAGCCCTCACCTCAGCCTGGTGATTCTGCCAGCTTGACTTGTGTCCAAGGTTTACCTTCTCTGTTTCCAAATTATAAGCAAAAACACCGCCACCAATGTACTGCCTAAACAACTTGGCTGAAGAAGCTGCATCAACCTTCCTTGCTGTACTCGGAACTCAAGTACTCTTTCATAATCTGTCATTTGTACTTTCGTAGAGTAAAGGTGACAGTCTAATTCACATATGACCAATGCCGATAAATCACACTGGGGTGGGGTGATGGGGGAGGAAAGAGAGAGGAAACGTTCATAAATCCATATCAAACGGCACCCAAATTATGACAAATGACACAGCAGTCATAAAACTGCACAAGCACAACTCACCAAGTCATTAATTTCATGGCCGTGGAAAATAAACAGACACTCTTTTTTTTCCAGGGCCCTAATAAATTTTTTGGGGGAAAAAACAACCCTCAAAGAATAGTCCATCTGTTTCAAATAATTTTTAATTTCCTATTCTGTCTCATTCCCATTAGCTATTCCAGGGAGATGCTTGCAACATTCTTTCATTTGCTTCCACCCATCTGTATTCAATTACCTTTTTTCCCCCAACCGGACCCAGCTCCCTCCCTGCCTCTCCTAAAGTATATCCCCACCTGTATCTTAAAGCGAGTGTTATGTGTGTTTTATTATCTGCTAGACTCTATGAGTCATTCCACCTCAATTGCCTGTGCTGGAATACTTGGAGGGCAATCTGATTTTGATGTTTTCTGGCTTTGGTGAAAAACACCTGCCTAATTTTCGTACCTAATCTATTAACTTGGTAAATGCCTCGGCAGATGTTCACGAACCGGCTAGGGACGCAAGCCCATTCTTGTGACAGGCCCCGCTTGTAAGCTTGAAATATTTAAATGTTCCGAGTTCAGAGGCCAATGATGCGTTCGGGGGTAGGAGCTTTCACTAAATCATATTTATTCTGCACTCCCCCTGCCTCAGCCTGCTTCATCTCTGGGGGGCAATCCAGATATAATAAGTGGCTGAAGCATTTTGGCAAAGCAGCCTAGCTGGAGGGGCCTCCTTGAACTTTGAAGGGTGTGGATTTCAAGGCAGGATGGAGCTGAGGCTGTTCCCGTTCAGCCTTCAAGGTTTCCTGCGTCCTTTTCTTGTCATCTTAATACCGTCTGTTCAAGAAAGCAAAAATGGAAGGTCTTCTCTCCCTCCACTCAACTCTCTCTGCTTAATCCCCTCTCCGCTGGAAAATGGACTTCCTACGTTTTAATATCCCCCAATTTCACAAAGACCACGATGTTAACTTCTAAATTTCTCCAGCGTAGGGAACCTTCTAAGGCCCATGCAACAGAATGAACGCTAACCATAAAAACACAGCAAAACGTAATATGAGGGTGAGGATATGTGATGTTTCCTCCCTCCATATAGTAAGCTTACTGCTAAGCTTGTAAGCCGCCCTGAGTCTTCGGAGAAGGGCGGGATATAAATGGAATAAAAATAAAAATAAATAAAAAATAAAAAACCATAGAAGAGCTGCTGAAGGAGAGGAGGTCCTAATGGCTACAGACATCACTCCGGAAAAATGTAGATGTCCTTGAAGATTAGCCTGAAGACCCCTTGCTTGGGAAGTGAGGGTGGTCTATTTCATTTAAGGCTTTCTGCCGTGGCTTTTTTCTTCCTCTTATCAACGTTCCTTGATGAAGGAGCTGGAGAATGAGTCAGTGTTTGTCAGGTGTGAAGAATCAGGACTGGCCCAGTAACTGATTTATTGCTCATGCCTATACACAAGAATCTCGTTAACTAATGGTTAGCCTTAAACTGATGCCAGATAAGAGTCAACAGAATTCAAGGGAGGTTGAATTTAAGTCTAACATAACAATTCCAGGCTGATTCCTCTCTTGACTCCACCTCTCCTTCTCCAACCGTGCCCTCGTATGTGTGTCGATGTCATTGTGCACGTGAAACCAAGAATGGGAAAATGATGGGAATATGCCAGTGCAAGGTCAGGCAATGTTACAAATGGGTTGCCTTATTTTACAAGCAATTGATTTTAATTAGTAACTATTAATTGACTTAGTGTGCTTTTTTTAAAAAAACAACAACATTCTGCTTGGAAAGCAAACATGGATTCCCACAAGGATGCATTTGCTTACTTCAACACAAAAGTACAGATTTATTGGGATGAAAGATTGCTTTTGGATGGAAATCTTCCCTTTATTTTTGTCGGATTATCGTAAATTTATCATAGTCTTCCTTTTGGGTGAATACATAAAGACCAAATTAAAAAAAATGGATTACCAAGTGCTTATCTCCCTTACATCTCTCTTTTTTCTTCTTCTTCTTCCATTTCATTGTGTCTGATTCTTGGAGGTTGCTTGGAGAAAACTCTGAAGTCCTTTTGGCAAGGTTTTTCAGAAGTGGTCTGCCATTGCCTTCTTCCTAGGGCTGAGACAGAGTGACCAGCCCAAGGTCCCCCAGTTGGCTTTATATCTCAGTCAGAACTAGAACTCCCAGTCTCCCAGCTTCTAGCCTGGCAGGTCATTTCTGAAATCTTTCCAGGAAAATTGATGGGACTAGACAGAGTAACATGCAGAGAAGTTGTTGTTATGGTTTGAATCAAGAAAAAAGTGAGTGTGGGTTAGGGTTTTCTAGTTATTGATGGATGTTCCTCAGTGGCACACCCAGTTTTACTTCCAACAGAATTAAGAGGGAGATGCTTTTTCCCAACCTTTCAGTACAGTAAAGAAAAAACTTTTGTATGGTTCTTTTAAAAAGAAATTTATGGATTTGTTTCTAAATAAGAGATAAGATATAGGAAGAAAAGATCATTCATTGTGTTTTAGAGGAAAGCGATGTATTAAAATTGATTATATTTCTTGCGATGAGGGTGAGAAGTCACTTTTTATATATTTCTCTTTTTTACTACTTTTTTTCTTTCTCCTATTTTTCCTTTTTCCTTTTTTGCATCTTTTACTCTTTTTTTCATTCTTCCATTTTTGTCAGCCTGCACTAGTTTTATTTATTGTTTACAACAATTTATTTATTGGGATTAAAACATGGGTGAGACTCACCTAACAACCGCAGCAGAAACTGTGGTTGCAAATTAAGGATTACCTACCATGCTAAAAGACAGAGTCAAGTTAACAAAAAAAAGGGTCACTGTGAAAATTATTATGAAAAAGCAAATCTGCAATGGAAAGTTGGCAAGTGGGTTTCCACATTTATTATTCATTAATGGGGTTAAACTGAAGGCTCCAGAAACCTATCTCTATTTTTACCATTGAAAAATGAGATTTCTTTTCAGGCTGCTTTGAAGTATTCTGCCAATAATAAATCTCTCCCTCTACGAACTAACCACAGTGGAGAGTGTAACGGCATTAGTGGATCAAATCCAGAGTCCGTGGAGTTGCTGACAGCAGCCATTTTCACATGCTGGAGTGAAGCTGTGGTACTATAGGACCTGGGAAGAAAACAGACAACTTTTCAATCTTTCACCCAAACTTGCTGAGGCCTGAACAGTGTTAAGTCAGAAACATCGCCACACATCCGGATATTCATTGGGCCTTCTCTACTGTAGGCTAGTAGTCCAGAGGGGATCTTGTAAAGTGTGAGAAAAACACACCAGTCACAGGACACCACAACAAAGAGAAAATCACAAATAACCAAAAGATAGTTCCAAGAAGTTACTTAATTATAAATTTTGGGGATCTAAGAGCAGGGGTGACGTATTCTCCAAAGCACCGGAGGGCAGAACAAGAAGTAATGAGTGGAAGAGAGAATGATGGAGAAATTTTCTGACAGTGAGTACAATAAATCAGGAAGGGCTTGCCTTAAAAGTTGTGGGTGCTCCATCAATGGAGGGTTTCAAGAAGAGATTGGACAGCAATTTGTCTGGAATGGTATAGGGTCTCCTGGTTGAGCAGGGGGTTGGGTTAGAAGACCCTCAAGGTCCCTTCCAACCCAATTATTCTAGGTTCTAGGCTCTATCACCAATCAAAACCCAAGTGAGCATTTACATCTTCAAGGAAAACATAAGAAAATCTTGTCAGTATAATTTATTTCACTTATATTTATTATATATTTCAGAAAGAAAAAAATATCCTGTTTAAGAAAAACTCACTTTCAACCTGGGGGTTTTATGTGTCTATGAACATAATGTGGACAAATGGAATTCTCTTTCAAATATGGATTTAATTGCTGAATACTCAGTAACTCTAAACTAGAGAGTACAACTAATTGAACAGAAATATTCCCACATTTATTTAATGGATCACTATTTATTATACTAATTATTTTTATCTTTAAAATATCACACTTATCTTTTTCTGTAAACAAGGACCTCAAGAAGAATTTTCTACACTCATCAAAATGACAAAAAACACATGGCTTCATTCATCAGCTTTTATTTTCTTTTTCTCAACAATGTTGTGAGGCTAAACAAAAGTCTTGTGGGAAATGAAGCAATACTCGCTGGTAAACTAAAAGGAAAATTAAAAGTTGTCTAGAGAGACCTGGATATTTTTAAAAATTTACAGAGAACATGTTGTTCAATTAAGACAAAACATCTGCCAAACTTAAATTATGAACTAGACCAGGGGTGGGGAACCTTGCCTCTTTTATGACTTCTGGACTTCAACTCCCAGAATTACTGAGCCAACATGGCTGAGGAATTCTGGGAGTTGAAGTCCACAAGTCATAAAAGAGCCAAGGTTCCCCACCCCTGAACTAGACAGTTTAGTTAGCTGTTTGTTTCAAACCACTCAGGGAAGAGAAGAGGAAGCCAAGATGGAAACTGTTATATTATTACTGTTAACTCTCCAAGTTCAACATTCTCCCTGTTGTTGGGTCAGGAAAATGTATCCTGTTTTCTGATGTACTTTAGTACCATTTTTTCTGACAGCCAGGAAATAATATAAGTCAGGGATTTCAAACTTGGCCCTTTTATGACTTGTCGACTTCAACTCCCAGAATTCCTCAGCCAGGCACACGTGGGAGTTGAAGTCCACAAGTCATAAAAGGGCCAAGTTGGAAGACCCCTGATATAGGTAGTCCTACAATTAAGCCGAAAACCGTCCACGGCTAAACCAGGCGGTTATTAAATGAGTTTTGCCCCGTTTCACGAGCTTTTTGGCCACCTTTGTTAAGGAAGTCGCTGCTGTTGTTAAGTGAACCATGCTGCCATTAAGCAAATCTGGCTTGCAGAAGAAGTCAAAGTTGTTGGAGATAGTTAACTGCTTCTGCAACAAGCAACAAGTGGGGAATGAGCCAAAACTGGTTTTTCCCAAGTCGATGGCCTCCATCATGTTGAGTTTTAGCAACAATAATCGCTATTATCAATTGATTTAACAAATTGAGTTAGTTTAACCCGTACAAAAGAAGTTTTGAGTCTGTCCTTTGCACCTCTGTATCTTTCTGGTTTGGCACAGCAACCAAACAAGACGCACACAGATTTCAACGGATAGTTAGGACTACAGAAAAAATCATGGCTATCAGCCTGCCTTCCATTGAGGAACTGTACACTACACGAATCAGAAAGAGGGCTGAGAAAATATCTACACACCCCCTCACATCCTGGACGTAAACTATTTCAACTTCTTACCTCTGGAGGATGCTATAGGGAACAGCACACTAAAATAACTAGATACAAGGACAGGTTTTTTTCCCCATAACCATCACTCTGCTAAACAACTAATTCGCACAACACTTTCTTTGACCTGGGATGTCAAACCACCTAGTAGGGCTGTATAACTATTATCCTTTTTCATCTTTCCTATTACCTATTTCCTTAGCTTCTCAAGACTATAACTTTGTTGTTTGTATCTTGCAATTCATGCGGATTGCTTTTATTTAGTATCCTATTTTTGATTTATGTTGACTGCTTATTTGGTATCCTATGCCTATCACTGAGTGTTGTATCTTATGATTTATGATGAATACTTTTTTATTATGATCATGATTTATCACTTGTTGCTTGTATATACACTGACAGCTTCTGCACTGGAGATAAATTCCTTGTGTGTCCAAACACACTTGGCCAATAAAGAATTCTGTAACTTAAATTATGGGCCAAGTCCAATACATGCAAAGGACACTAAGAAAGAAATGGCTGCTTTGCTAGCATCCATTTTTCAGTCTCAAGAGTAAACAGTACATAAACTCAGCATAAACTCATTTTTCTTGATGAATATGTAAGTTGAATGAAGAAGAAGAAGAAGAAGAAGAAGAAGAAGAAGAAGAAGAAGAAGAAGAAGAAGAAGAAGAAGAAGAAGAAGAAGAAGAAGAAGAAGAAGAAGAAGAAGAAGAAGAAGAAGAAGAAGAAGAAGAAGAAGAAGAAGAAGGTTTATTTGACCAGGGTTAAAATGGGACATGTCTGTTTAGCTTGTTCTTTCAGAATGCTGTTGTATTTGCTTACATTTAATATAGTCTTTAAGCTTTTCCCCTTATAGTGACTTTATACATTGTAATTTGATAGCATTTAAATGGGTTCCGTATCTAGCTGTATTTTTATGGAAGTTTTGTGGATTTGGATTTTTTTAATGAGAAATTATCTCTTTGCTATATTAAATCTCAGTCTTCTAGAATTACTTTATATTTGCTAACCGTTGATTTTTATACAGTTTAATATAGTTTAGAGATGAGATGTGGGATGTCTATTTATGTTGTTATTTGGGATAGTCTTGTTTGGAATTGTTGCCATTTGGGTTTGAAAAATGTTGTGTATTTGAGCTTGTCTTGCTCTAAAGAGGGTACCTCTTTGTCATGTTAAAGAGGGGTTTTCTTGTTTGTTTATACCAGGATATCGGGGACCATCTTATCCTTTTAAATGGTTTTTGCTTACAGCTAAGAGCTGAGATGCGGAATGGCGGGTTTTATATATATTAATTAGTCTTATTATTAATAATATAACACAATAATATTATTTTAGAACTCTGGAATTTTTGCTGATAACTGGAGTGGAGGAGATGATACTTACTTGATTTGTTTATTATTAAGAGGTGAGTTGTGGGATGAAAAGCTTTATATTCAGGTGAAGAGATTGTGAAATTGTTTATGCTTGTGACGAGTGTGAAGATTGCTTCATGAGAGGGCTTGCGCTTTTTTTTGCACTGGTTTTTCTTTTGCTTTTTTTCTACTATCTTTTATTGTCGCAATTAAAAAGTTTCAGTTTAATTTTAAGACTTAATGGTTTCAGGAGAACCAGGGGGACCTCAGACCACTGTTGAGAAGATTGTGCAATAAAAAAGAAACCAGGATTCTCATAAACTTACTTTATGTATCTTACAATCCTCTCCTCCTTTGAAAGCGACCTCTTTTTCATAAAATGAATGAAAGGGGGGGGAAGGAAAAACAGCAGAATAATTTACCTTCGTGGCACTAAGTAAATCCACATAGTAGCTGAGGGAGAAAAGAGCCGTGCTTGACCCCCACACACACACACCACCAGTTAAGGTATAGGGTCTTCTGCTTGAGCAGGGGGTTAGACTAGAAGACCTCCAAGGGTCCCTTCCAAGTCTCTTATTCTGTTATTCCGCTAACTCGAAACTTGACTTCCCCGTTTAGCTTAAAATTGAGATGCGTCCGCAGCTCAGCTTCAAGCCTGAAGGGACTTGTCATAAGCCCAGTATTGCTCATTGCTACTCCTGTGTAAAACTTCCACGAGCGCATCAGGCAAAGGATTCAGCCTTTTTATTACGAAGCAGAGGTGTAAGGTGGGTCCTTGAAAAAAAATCTGTTTCTGTCCCTTGATTTCTCGGGGTGGGAGGGGGAGGCGGGGGGAAGACAGACATCCAATATAAAATGAATGTGATCTACCATGTGGCAGAAGGATTCCAGCACATCCTTTATGGAGATAAATGATTTTCTGTGACAGCCAAAATATGACAACGAAAGGAAGACAAATGCATTTCCCGAACTGCTCAGCAGTGCTGATTAAGGCCGCCTTTCCCGTAAAGGATTAGGTAGGACAAGCTGACATGATCACCTGGAATTACCTAACCCAACAGGCATTATGTGTGACAGATAAAACATCTGTTTAAAGAAAATAAAGTGCACTTAGCCTCAGGGATTAAGAGTCGGACCGACACCAGATCAAATTAAAAAAAAAACACACACACAAAGTTTTCTCTCCAAAGAAACCGTTGAGAGCTTGCAAACAATTTATAGTTGAACGTGGCCTTTTCAGCCCTATTGATTATCTACTGGACCTGCAGCTCACTTGAGCAAGCTAATTGTACAATCCACAAAGAAAAAGACCCAGGGATGAGTGCTCGGGTTGCTTAAAGGCAGCCTAAGGCAAGGTTAAACCAGAGTCATAATAAGCCTTTCCTCCGTGCCGTTTGCTGAAATCCTAAACACAAGTCCTAAAATGCTACATTTCTCCTCACTACAGAGGCGCTTCAGTGGGAATTTTCCCTTCCCTTTTCATCAGATGCAATGAGAGTCACCCTTTTCAACAAGAGCGGGATTTTCAGGAATAATTTAGGGCATCTTTGAGGCTCACCCACCCATCCGTGGGCCAAAGTAACAGTAGCAAGATAGCGATTAATGCTGCCTCCATTTTGGATGTTAACTCAAGGAGATGCTTTAAGTTGCTGGCAAGGAAACAGTTTGTGTTTGAATCCTGAAGACTGCGTTATGTACCCTGAAAAGGGCATACAAATGAGGCACGTGCAACTAGGCATTTTAAAAATAAAATCCGGATTCAGCCTTTGAATAGTTCAGACTGGCTGGCGACATTAGCTGTGAACCCTTGGCAGAAAAAAATCTAAATAGAAACAGGAAAGCATGCAAGTTGTCAAATGCTGTTAATTAGATAAAAAAAATACCACCAGATAAAACAAATCAGCTAAAATGAAGCATTCCTAATCAGATATAGTCTAGAACTGAATATTGCTTCAGGTCAAGTATTAAATGCTGCAGCACGCCATCCAGGCTGTACTTTCGTGTTAAAATTAAATATCAAAGAGAGGTGGATACATCGAGTATTTCACTTGTTCTCTCCGTCTTTGCCCACAAGTAAGTATCAAAATGTTCATCAACCTGAGAATTAGAAGGAAGCTCTAAGATGCATTTTGCCCTAATGTACAAGGAAAGTGCCCACCCAGTGAAGAAGGTGTCGACAAAGAGACAACACAAACGCAGTACCCTCTGGCAGCTTTATGTTGCGTTGCCTCAACTCAGATGGAACGCTTGTCAATGGAGTCCGTTTACACTCGGTTGCTAACCATTCACGCAGAGAAATCAAGGCACACTCAAGTCTGTGTGAAATAGTTCCTTGAGTTCCGAAGTTGTTGTTTCGCTGGGTAATTGATCAGCACAATGACTTCTCATTGACCCTGTCTTTTATCCAGATTGCTGATAGAAGATGGGAAAGGTTTTCCAACTGATTGCACCATAATGCCAGGACAAGAGAAGCGGGGGGGGGGGGGGGTTGAATGTGCCTGCCCAACAGACACGGATGAAAAGCAACTGAACAGCAGAAGATGGAGAGTGGAAGGATAAATGAAGGCCAAGATGGGTAAAATGGATGCATTTGTAAGAAAGGAGAGACAGTCTTCCATCCAGCCACTTCAAGTAGGGGAGGAGGAGGAGGAGGAGGAGGAGGAGGAGGAGGAGGAAGAAGGAGGAGGAGAAGGAGAAGGAGAAGAAGAAGAAGAAGAAGAAGAAGAAGAAGAAGAAGAAGAAGAAGAAGAAGAAGAAGAAGAAGAAGAAGGGGAGGAGGAGGAGGAGGAGGAGAAGGAGGAGGAGGAGGAGGAGGAGAAGGAGGAGGAGGAGGAGGAGGAGGAGGAGGAGGAAGAGGAGGAGGAGGAGGAGGAGGAGGAGGAGAGAAAGTGATCAAGGAGGAAGCAAAATATAAAATCCAGCCAGGTGACCACATTTTCAAAGCTAATGCTTTTTATAGAGCTTTGGAACCACATACGTGCAGAATACTAACTCAAATTCAGATTTGTAGAGGTGAAACACAGATATATCGACATCCACACCACAAGAAAGTCACCTAAGAGGAGGCCACGTATGCCTTTGCCTAGCCAGTTTGGTCTAGCGGTTAAGGTGCCAGGCTAGAAAACAGGAGAGAGGCAGTTCTAGTCCTGCCTTAGCCATGAAAGCCAGCTGGGTGGCTTTGAGCCAGTCACTCCCTCTCGACCCAACTTACGTCACAGGGTTGTTGTTGTGGGGGAAATAAAGAGGAAGAAGAAGTTATGTTCTCTGCCCTAAGTCATCTGTTAAAACAATAAAAGCAATAGCCAAATAGGTAGGTAGGTAGGTAGGTAGGTAGGTAGGTAGGTAGGTAGGTAGATAGATAGATAGATAGATAGATAGATAGATAGATGGATGATAGATAGATAGATAGATAGATAGATAGATAGATAGATAGATAGATAGATAGATAGATAGATAGACAGACAGACAGACAGGGATGGATGGATGGATGGATGGATGGATGGATGGATGGATGGATGGACAGTGCCCCCCACCCTCTCCAGGCCCCTTGACCCATTGGTTGAACCAACTAATTGAGAGCAAGTGGAAAAGCTAACATTCTCCAAAGTAAGAGTCAGTCTTCTTGAGAACTTTACCCATTAATTAACTATAGAATTTCTCCGGAAATTTACTGTGTACAGCTTTGCTCAATTAATTTATGTTTTTTCCTGCTAAGTTCTATTTAATTTTGATTCATTTGTGCAAAGATATGGAAAAAGATACAAGAGGCTTCTCTTTTGCTAGGGTCCTTTGAGTTGTAATCATTTACTGTTTTTATTGTAATCGTTTTATTAACACAGCTCTTGTTGCACTCTAAAACTAAACAAATATATTTGCGTCTGATTCTGTACACATCTAATGGCTTTTCTGAACTCTGGGCTGCCTAGCATTTCAATGGAAAAAAATCTATGCATATAAAGTATTTCGCCCTTCAATAATGACTAATATGAAGAGCCTCTAAGTTCAGGGTCCAGTTTTCATCGTTTCTCCCACTCCCTTCAAAAGCCACAATGTCACAGGAATCCCCCACGTTAAAAGATTAGTACTGTGCAGTATGTTTAGTCACATCCGTTGCAGCCTTTTCTGGACAGGGAGGCTCTCTGCTCAGTCACTCGTGCCCTGCTCATCTCCCGTATGGACCACGGCAACATGTTCTACATGGGGCTACCCATAAAAACTATCCAGAAGCTTCGGCTGGACAGAATGCGATCAGGTGGGCAATTTTGGGCACAAGCAAAACCTTTGCTCCACAAACATCATTGGCTTCCGACTTGGTGCTACAAGCACCAAAGGATGTATTCACCTATTTAGAAAGCATCACGTCTCCAACATGCTCGAGGTTTTATCTTCTGTTTTGACATAAAAAAGTGGGTCTTTATTTGGTTGGTTGGTTTTGTCTTTGGTCCACAGGACCATTTAGAATGCATTTAATAAAATGTATTGATCCTCTGGAGTAGCACTGTTGAGTACAAAGGTCGAGAACAATTGAAGCCAATGACGGAAAAGGTAGAGGCATTCAGGATTGCAGTTCTAAGTCAAGAGAAACGGAAAGCGTGTGAACTAGAAGTCAAATCACTAGTTCATTGACCTGAACCAGATGTCAAGTTGTTTTTCCTTCATGGTTCTTGTTTTCAAATCTGGGAATAGAACCCAGTAGCCCACTTTGCTTCTCTACAACCAAAGTAGAGGGACAATTTACACATTGCCATTATCCTGTGTTGAGTTCCATTGCGACAGTTGCAGAGGAACATCTCAAGAAGATGGGGCATCTTCGGAAGGAGCAGAAACTCAGGTATCTGGAACGCACATCATCCGTAGATCATGTCTGTTCCGTAGCAGTAGAAACATCTTCTGTACTTGAATGGGGACCACTCATGGTATCACCCATCCATTTTGGGCCAATGGAGTGGATGGACTTCTTCAGAATGGAGAACAGGAGGGGGAGATTTTAAGGAGTCCGTTCCATGTTGTTTCTTCCTTGTTGATCAAAGAGGACAGTAAGCAAACAAACGCTATCATTCAATGAATTTATGTGAACCACAGGAGGAAAACTGGATTAAATTATTAGGGATATTTTAAAAGCTCTTTTTAAAAAAAAATGCCTGAAAGCAAGCGTAGGCTGTTTTACACTTTGGAAGTTCTGCTTCTCATCACCGGCAGGATCTCTAGGTATTGCTCTGCCATATTTTAAAATGTAGGTAACATAATAGCCTTGTGAATATCTCCATGTCCAAAGGCCTGCGTGAGGAGGAAACCAGGCATCCTTCAGCTCAGCAAGGCTGGTCCAGCCTCATTGACCTCAGGAAAGCCAAAGAGCTGGCTTGCCTCAGGCCAAATAGGCTTCAACGCTAATCGTCCTTCTGTTTCATCTTTTCCTGGGACACATCATTTTGTTGTACTTGAGGATTCACACACTCCCGTGGCTGTTTTATTTCACTCCTCGCCCCCATGCAAAGCAGAACGAAAGCCAGAAAAGATGACTTGAGCTCTGCACACTGTCAACGGGGCATACGTCTGGCTGTTGTTTCCGTATGATGCCTTCAGTTTTATCCAAGGATTAGGCAGGATGGGAATAAAGGAAGATTTACATGCCTAAATACGGGTCAAATGAGAGAAAACACATGTCTTCCAGCTTCTTCACCTGTGTGCAATTCCTGGGAAACTTTCCTTGAGGAACCTTCTAACCAACTCTTGCAAAATCTGCTGAAGGGAGCTTTCTTCTGAAGATTAACTGAAATGGAGTACGTTTCAAAGTGCTTTGTTTTATTTGGCACGTCTTCATCTGAAACTGGATCCAATCATTTGTTAAGAGGGCCGTCACATTCTGCTATCTCCTCCTATAATGAGACAAACAGAACGGAGGGTGTGTGGGGTGGGGGGGCATAGAGACATCTGCTCTGAGGTTTTGAAGTAACTGAACTAGCTTCCAGGGCCTTTTCCTCCCTAAAACTCCATAATTTGCTATCAGTCTGCAGCAGCATTTGGTGGGTGGATTAATTTACAATAGAGACCCACCGTTATGGGTGACCATGGGGACTTACCTGGTCTCAGAATGGCTGCAGTAGGGGTACTGCCAGTTCAAAATGTGTGTCTATCAGATGTCAGCTTGTACAATTGTCCCTCTCACGTCTGTTAAGCCCATCTATGTACTCGGTGTGTGTGTGTGTGTGTGTGTGTGTGTGTGTGTGTGTGTGTGTGTGTGTGTAGGGCAGGTGAGTGCACTTCCTGCCAAAGCAGTGGACTATAAGCAGGGGTGTTTGGGGTGGGGTGGGGTCATCAAAGAGAGTCAAGATGGAGGCCAGAACCTTGCAACTGAATCCCCCTTCCCTTTTAATTTTTTATTCAGTGACTGATGCAATCCACGTAAGGCATCCATTGATACCTCTGTGAATATTATTATTATTACTATTATCTTTTATTCATTAAATATGGACCTCAGTCAACTGAATATTCAAATTGACTGGTCCTGATGGTTGACACGGGTTGCTGCCAGCATCCTAGGTATCAACTACAGTAGGTACCTCCTTAAAATGTATTATTATTGTTGTTGTTTTTGTTATTGTTATTCAGCAGTATAAAAGGCGACGTTTTTCTAAGAAAAAGTGCACCATTGCTGAGACAGCTTACTTTGCCCAGCTGTCTCACCTTTCCTAAATGCCGAACATATACTGTATAACGTGCTGAAATTCACGCTGTTTTGTCTTGGGGGGAATAAATTTTCTCCTGGAAAAAAGGAGACAAATGCCTTTCCCACAGTGACAAAAACTTGGGCTAATTTAACTTGCTTTAGTTGCATGATAAATACAGGATTGCCTCCTCAGCTTTACCAGCAGCAAATTATTCACTCTTCAAATTTCTGTAAAAAGCTATCCGGTCTCATGCTGCGGTGCTTGGTGCACACTTATGCTGAAAAATGAACTAGGGCTTAGTATTTGATCATTACAAAACCAAAACGAAAGTTTCTGACTAGGGCCAAACAGCCATTACTTAGCAACGAGCTGATTCTGAAACTTTAGGATTGCTCCACATGTTCAACAGTGCCAAAATGGACTTTGTCTGGCACTGAACCTCATTCCAAATAACAACTGTGTGTACATGATCCAGGCATGTTCAGTGTGGCTACTTTCAATCCTGAAAAAAAAAACGAGGCTAAAAATTGCCAGCCCCAGAGGTGACTTTCATAGACTCTAAAGAGGCTGTGACCAATGCTTATTGAGTTCAGCCACACTTTTGAAGGACCTCTCCGTTTTCAAGTCAGCTCTTCTTGAAGCAGACAAGGGCGTTTTACGAAATGTTGTTATCCGTCTGGGGTATCTGTGTTACTCCACTAAAACCTTACTCACAGAAGTCCACGTGCCACCTACCCCTAAATAAATCTGTGAATTATCGATTTTAAAAGCTCTTTAATTGAATCGAGCTGATTATTATTTCTTCCTGGAAAGATAAGCGAGTGTGAGATTTCCTTCTTCCCTAGAAGGTTGAAGTCCTGTGCACCACTCGCAAATCTTTCTAGATAATCTTTTTCTTGGACCAGAAAGGAGCGGATGCTTCTGTGGGCAGTGATGGATGAAGCGAGGATCCCTGCCACATAACCACTTCATCAACCTCATCCCTGAGAAACTGATTTGAAGCTAGACAATAATTTGTGCTAAAGAAGCTTGTCTATTTCAATTATAATATGTAATTTGCAAGGCTCTATAAGTGGGTATGAAAGGGGGAGAAAGGACTCTAAGCGTTATGTCAGTGGTACGCACAACAGCCACCTGTCTTTTGTCAAAAAGCAGAGGCAGATCGAGAACATTTTGAAGCCTGGACCATTTGTATGTTGATAAAAGGGATTTAGAGCCTCTGTTTTGGGCTGGCATCAGCCTGCAGAGAAAGTTGTTCACTGCACGTGAGAAGCGGGGGACTGGCCACTGGTTGGCTTATTTTGAAACCTAGAAGTAGGGAAAGGGATGTTTTTTCTCATTCTAAAACTCTTTCAGAAGAAGAAATGATTGGATGGAGGCGCTCTCTGCTCGGCGCATACTTGTGCTTGTGAAGGGAAGGAAGAGATTTTGCATCTCCCTGTTTGCTTTCAAACTTTTGGCTTCATCTAGGAACATAGAACATAGAACAACAGAGCTGGAAGGGACCTTGGAGGTCTTCTAGCCCATCCCCACCCCGCTCGAGCAGGAGACCCTAGACCAGGGGTGTCAAACTGCCGGCAATGCATCATAGCAAAACTGCGCCCACCCCATTGCTGGCAATGGAAAAAAAGTTGAGATGTGTTGTGACACGTCACGTGACGTTGCAAGTTGGACATCCCTGCCTTAGACCATTTCAGACAATGGGTTGTCCAGCCTCTTCTTAAAAACTTCCAGTGATGAAGCACCCACAACGTCTGAAGGCAACTTCTGTTCCACTGGTTAATTGTCCTCTCTCTGTCAGGAAATTCCTCCTTAGTTCCAGGTTGCTTTGCTCCTTGGTTAGTCTCCATCCACCTGTTTCTTGTCCTGCCCTCTGTTGCCTTGGAGAAGAGGTTGGCCCCTTTTTAATAGTTTACCCCTGCTTATTTTCCTTAAATAGAAAATAGGATCCTCTGTTTAAAGCAGGCCAAACCATGCAATGCTTTAGAAAGCAACCCAACAGATTTAGTTGGTTTTGAGTCATGTTTGAGTTGTGTAGAATCCACTGGGTAATGGATTCTACGAAATATTCTATTTTCAGTGCTACAGATCCCCATTGAAGCTTTTTTTTTATTCCAGATACAAGAAATTATTAACAATGATTTGAGTAGGGATCAGTATCACGGAAGGATGAGAAAGTTTAGTCTTCAACCCTCGAGTAGTTCTTGACTTACGGCCATTCATTTAGGGACTGTTCGAAGATACAACAGAAGTGGAAAAAGTGAGTGATGACTGTTTGTCACACGACTGTTGCAACATCCCCATGATCAAAATTCGGATGCTTGGCAACTGACATGTACTTATGACGGTCGCCATGTCCTCAGGTCACGTGATCCCCTCTGGTGATCTTCTGGCAAGAGAAGTCAATGGGGAAGCCAGATTCACTTATCAACCGTGTTATTAACTTAACAACTGAGGCAAGGATGGTCACAAACTGGGGCAAAACTCACTTAACAACTGTCTCACTTAGCAACAGAAATTTTGGGCTCAGCTGTGCTCATAAGTCAAGGACTACCTGTAAAAGAAGGTTTAGGCTTTAACTTATTGTAGGACTAAATCCTCCCCTTGATACCCAAAATGAGCACCTTGCCTGCTCCAATCCTGCTCAGTTTTCAACTACTTCAATGGGAGCAAGTAACGTTTGCTTTAATTAAGTTGCCTACCCGTTCATAAGAAATATTTGTATCATCTAGAAAATGGAAATGAATAGTTCTTCCTTCCAACAGGAAAGTCCAAAGTCGAAAATAATCATAATGTCAACGCTGCTAACGTTGGATGTTTTTGTATTGACAACAGATGGAAATGTAGCCGTCTTTTTCCTTTCGTTTTTAGAATCAGATGATGCTGGGAGGGGGGGATGTGAATGAGAGTCCAGATAGACATAACAACACTGAACTTAGCGTGAGAATCAAGGTTACTGAGCCCAGAGCTGATAGAGAATTGGCGGGATGGAGAGCTGGGGAAGAAGCCCGTGCTTCAAGCTAATTGGGGAATGTGATTTATGACTGTTAATTGGAGGAGGGAATTGTGCTTTGATACTAGGTGCCCCGGGGGGAGGGGGGATTCAGTTTTTGGCTTTCATTATGTAAGTGCCGATGTTATGCCACTCTAATAAAAGATTTTTTAAGGTAAACAATGCCTCAAAGTTCTTTTGAAGAGTTTCATCTGTCGGAACCATGACACATAGCTCAAAAAAGGAAATAAACCGTAAACACGTCCCCCCAAAACCAGTTCTGACTCAAATGTGATGTAATAGTTTGAGCTGATGATGGGATCTCTTACAGTAAGTTCGAGACTTTTACAGGCCCTCCAGTGGTGAGAATTGTCACTGCAGAGTTACAAAATCAAGAATATTAAAAATGTTCCACTTTTAGCTAAAGATGTAAGTTATTATTGTTAATCTGGGCTGGGTGGCCAGAAAAATCTGGTTTTCATTCCTTTTCCAGCAAATAATGGCAAATGGAAGATTTTCTTTTCAAAAAGAATATTTAAACATGGGGCATTGAAAATGATCTTCCTTCCTTCCTTCCTTCCTTCCTTCCTTCCTTCCTTCCTTCCTTCCTTCCTTCCTTCCTTCCTTCCTTCTTATTGCTTGCTTGCTTGCTTTGAGAATATTGCACCACTCCACAAACAATTTACAACATTAAAAAAGGGATAAGAACCATCATTGTTTTCATTGTTTTTGCTACTTGCAAGCTATTAATAAAAAAGGAGGGAGCGTCTTAATTACTAGGGGGCGGGATATCAGAAATGTCAGCAAGGAGAGAGAAAGCACAGGCCTCTAGATAACAAGGTGTTGTTGTATCTGTTGGGTCAAAAGAAGCTCCGTCTTCTACCAGCAATTCAAGACAGCCACTCCTGCTCCACCTTCTCAAGTAAATAAATAAATCTCCTGGTTATTTCGTGGTAGCTTTCTGATGCTTACAAGACCAATTTGAGGAAGATTAGACTAGCTGTTGCGGCACACTCACGGCCATTCAGAAAGGCAAATTCTCCCAACCAAGCTATCCGAGAAACTACGTTGGCTAAAATGCTTCCTTTGGAAACTTCAGTTCGATTCATAGAAGTTTTTTCTTTATTTGTCTATTTCCCCCCCCTCCCTTTTCTTGTAAGTCCTTGACTTACAACCATCCGTTGAGTGATTGTTCGTAGTTAAACATGGCACTGAAAAAAGTGACGGGTGACCGTTTTTCACGCTTATGACTGCTGCAGCGTCCCCCCCCCCAGGGTCAAGTGATCAAAATTCGGAGGCTTGGCAACTGACGTTTGTGACCTTCTGACAAAGCAAAGTCCAGGGGGGAGCCAACTGCGGTGATTCACTTAACAGGTGAGGCGAGTAAGGTCATAAAATGGGGCAAAAGTCACTTAACAAGTGTCTCACTTAGCAACAGCAGTTTTGGGCTCAAATGTGGCTGTAAGTTGAGGATCGCCCGTACTGGAGCGGTATGTGGGGAATGGCAAATAGGAGGAAGAGCCTTGGGACAGATCACTATCAACCAAGATTGAGTTCAACCTTTGGACGTAGTCTGGACAAGAAGCACAAACCAGGATTACTAATGCTAATTTCAATGTCAGGTTACAGTTGTAGAATCTGGTGAGTCTGAAAGTACCACCCCTCCCCTCTTAATTTTACTTTCCAGAAAACTAGGGTCTCCTCTGAGACCCTTCCCACAGCGTGCTTCCCACGTCCCCTCTCCTTCTGTGGGCTGGGATACCCTTTGCAGCCTGGCCGTACTTTCTCCTGCCTCGCCAAGTCATTCCCACATACCGTGAAATCTGGTTACATACGTGTGGTCACCGTTACGTACATGTGGAGAGGAGGCCACTAGGCGATTCCAAAATAGACGTGGATACTCCTCGCTTTGGCTAAACGGAGAGCTAAAACTAAGTTCAAATTCTCTAGAAATCACCAGTAGGAAATCAGACTTGAGGTCCATAGTCTTGAAATAAGTTTTCAATGGGGTGATTAAATCTAGGAGCCCACTTTCAATCATTCCTGAGCTGGCCAGTTTAAGCTACAGTTGTCTTTCCAGACTTGCAACAGATTCTGTTAAAGTAACTTTGCAATGAAGATAATGTTAGTGCTCGTAGCTTGTGCTGCTCGTTTAAACTGCCTTGAAGAACTAACACCAGGTCTGACCCTACTTGGAGCAGATGACAGCTTGAAGGCAAGCCTGGCTGATGAAGAGTGCTCCAAGCAGGGTCAGACCTGGTGTTAGTTCTCCAAGGTAGTTTAAACAAGCTTAGGGCACAAGCTGTGAGTACTAACATTATCTTCATTGTAAAGTTATGTTAGAGAACCTGTTGCAAGTCTGGAAATATTTCTCCCTTCCTCTGTTTTTCCAAGGTCGTTCCATATCACAATAACTTCGTTCATTGCTCTGGGAATCAAAGGCACCCTTGAATGGTGTCAAATGGCATCCTGGTGACATCACAGCGGTGTTCCAGTATTTGAGGGGCTGCCAAGAAGAAGTAGAAGAAGGGATCGACTTCTTCTCCAAAGCACCAGAAGGCAAGGCGAGAAACCACGGATGGAAACTAATCAAGAAGAGAAGCAACCTGGAATTAAGGAGAAACTTCCTAACAATTAACCAGTGAAACAGCTTGCCTCCAGAAGTTGTGGCTGCTCCAAGACTGGAAGTTTTTAAGAAGAGTCTAGACTACCATTTGTCCGAAATGGCCCAGGGTCTACGGCTTGAGCAGGGAGTTAGTTTAGAAGACTCTTCCAACTTTGTTACTTAAGTCAGATTTGGCCTCCACCATGCAGTCTCTACTCTGCCCTTCTCCTTCTGTGTATCTTAATTCCCGATCCATGTACAGTAGGAAAAAAGCAGAGTTTGAATAACGTGGTCCTGGCTGCCATCTTGACTTTTTTGACCCATATCTTACAGACGCCTCTGCTGGAAGTGTCGTGCCATTTAACTTATCTTGAAGTATTCTGCAAGAGTGTGAATTGCTCAGCCTGATTTCTTCCCAGCCTAAGATTTTTGCAAGGCCTCTGGAAGATAAAAATGGGTCGTGTAGATAAAATGCATTGCTCTAATTCACTCTTGCCTTGTTTAAAATTTCAAGCAGTTTTACCTTGGATTTAGGCATCCGTCATTTTGTTTTCGCTAATGATTGATGAGGTTCCCAGATCAAAACCTTCAAGTGAATCACCGGAGCAGAACGCTCAAGTCTGCAGAAAATACATTAAAAGCCAAGTCACTGGGAACAGGACTGAGATTCTCTATTAAGTGTCTTCTTTTTTTTTCAGACCTGGGAGAGAAACAATCTAAACACCAGGACTTTTCTAGAAAATAAACATATTTCAGAGGTGGGGGCTGTTGAGGACAACAAAGGAGTTTGACTTAAGTATTACTTGCATATCCACAATATATTGAGGAACAAAAGGAGAAAGATACTGGATTTTAAACGAGTCAGGAATATTTTGGAGTCCACGCAGACTCCATGGGTTTTAAGCAAGGGGATCTCTGGCCACATCTGCTCAGATTCCCAGCTGTCTCACCAAATCTGCAACTCAAAAATTTCGCTTTCATTGCGTTTCCTAAAATACCGTTGGAAAAATGACCCCCAGCCACTGCGTTGTGTCAAATGGCTTGCCATCTATAGCTATCGCCCTGCCAGGTTTTTTTTTTTTTTTCAAAAAAAAGAGAAATGCCTTGAGGCTACTTTGCAAGTGAAGAAAATTGCAGCAAGAGAGGAAGATGATGAAAACCGTGTTTCGGCATGTATCCATACAAAAGGGGGAAAAGGCATGAAGATTACAGGCAAGTAAGCCTGGGACACATATTAAAACATTTGGGTTAACAGTGTTTCCTTGACCGGTAAAGGTTAGAAGTTCTGTTGATCTGTAGTCACCACCATAATTCAATCATACTCTGATGAATTTATTAGGGGTGTTTTTAATACACCCCCTTTCTCCCCAAGTGGGTTTGGTGAAGGGAAGGCAGTTTCCTGGATTATGGCTTGTGAATGCCAGATGCTTCCTGTTTCTTCCTCACAGAAACCTCCTCCTCGGCTTTCGTCCGTTTTTCCTTCCTCCCGTTCGCAAGTCGCTTATTCAAAGCTGAGTTTTATTCTGCCACATTGAAACTGCTCGGCAGAATGGAAGGGATGTGTACCTTTCAACCATCTGTGCTGCTGACAACAATACCCCGGTGGTGTCTCTCTTCTGGATTGATAGTATCCTGAGGGCAGAAGAACATCGTGTTTATGATATAAGCGGGCCGAGAGCCTTTGAAGTGGCTGCTTTGACGGGTTTGCAGGTTGGAGATAAAAGAATTGGGGAAGTCCTCGGCGAATGTGGAGAGCAAAGAGGAAGACGCAGAGCGTGTGATGGGTTTGGGTATCCACTACCAGAAACCATAAAGATTTGATGTTCTTCAGTCACCAAGCCACGTTTGACTCTTCATAACTCCATGGACCACAGCACACCAGGAATGCCTCTCTGTCCTTCACTGCCTCCCAGAGTTTGCCCAAATTCATATTCCTTGCATTGGTGACGCTACCGTGTTTCCCCAAAAATAAACCCCAGCATGATTTTTTCAGGACGCTCGTAATATAAGACCCCAAAAATAAGCCCCAGTTAAGATTGTCAGCCAGACGGACGCATTTAGCACCGTATTTCCCCGAAAATAAGACCTGATGCATCTTTGGGAGCAAAAATTAATATAAGACCCTGTCTTATTTTGGGGGAAACACGGTATCTAGTCATCTCATCCTCTGCTGTCCCGTTCTCCTTTCTCCTTCCATCTTTCCCAACATCGGGGTCTTCTCCAGTGAGGTCTCATTTGAGCTTCGCCTTCAGTACTTGTCTCCGAAGGATGGCCAAAGCTGACTTCTTTTAGGATTGACTGACTGGATCCAGCCTTGACAGCCCTTGCTTTCTCTAAATTCTTGGAAATCCAGTACCCCAAAATGATTTCAAGTGAATCGTTTGTGTCCAAAACCCAGGAGAACAGCTCCAGCTGAGAAGGCTTCCCAACCTGGGGTGCTCGTTGTTTGCATTTTGTCTGTCTCTTTAAAGATAGTCCATGACCAAGGACAAACAACAGGGAACAGTAATTCCATTGCCAAGCCAGGTGGTTGATAAGTGACCGATGTCCAATTTTACAACCTTTTCTGGCTACAGCTGTTAAGTGAATTACTGTAGTTTGTTAAGTGGATTGTGCGGTCGTTAAGTGAATCCGGATATCCTCGTTGACTTGGCCTGCCAGAGGTTGCGCAGAAAAGTTGTAAATAGGACACCGCAACCATCACAAATATAGGGGGGGTCTTCTCTGCTGTGGCTCCTGCCCTCTGGAACATCTTCCCCTCCCCCCGATGTGAGGTTGGCCCCCAGGCGCCTCCCCTTTCGTCAGGGCCTTAAAAACCTGGCTGTGCCAGTCAGCTTGGGGCCCCAGTGGGGTGATGGCACGATGGAGCTGGTTGATCGAGTAAGCTGAGGTGATCCATCTCAGGAGGTTTCCAAGAAGAGATTGGAGAGCCATTTGTCCAGAATGGAGAACGATTTGTCTGGAATGGGGTAAGATCTCCTGCTTCAGTAGAGGGTTAGACTAGACCAATCCTATTATTTTAATGTCACAGAGAAAACAGCACTGCCTTTCTAATTTTTATATCTAATTATAAATGTCCGTAACCGCTCAGCATTGCTACCGACCATCCGGTCTTCCTAAGTCTTACTCGGACGTACCCAGAACAACTTGTCTGTCCAGCGCATTTCTCCCTTCTCCAACTTAATTTTGATTTCATTTTATTGAGATCCGCCCAGGTCCAACCAGGAAATTTAATGACCAGGACTGGTTGAGGAGAGCACACCTCTGCCTTACTTCGTTCCCAGGAGACGAAAAGCTGGAGGGAAGTCAGCCCAGCCTTCAGCTCGGGTGTTTGAAAACATCTCCAGGACCGGTGGCCGAGGCAGGGAAGTGGAAACAGTGTCCAAAATAGCAGGTTGCACCAGCTGTTCTTCCCCAACAGGAGGGTCCTTGTAATCTGCTTCTACTTCCTGTGTGGCAAGATCTTTGGTCTTTTTATAGCTTCATTAACCTCCTCCAAACAGTTGCTCTGGGCTCCACTTCGCTGCTTGCCAAAATCCTGGGGAAAAATTAGCTTCGCCCACTAGTTGATTTATTTACGTATGTAAGAGGCCATTTTCCTTTTTCCAGAAGTTGAATCCTCCTTTGATTTTTAATTTGTAAGTCATCGGGAAATTGGGCCACCGTAGAAATATGAGTTATAACTAAAGTCAGGCCTAGATACGCTAGGTAGTCCTCAGGTTATGACTATAGTTTGAAGCTACAAGTGACTTACGACCATTTTCACACTTAAGACCCTTACAGCAGGAGTCCTCAAGCTTGGCAGGGGGCTGGACTAGAAGACCTCCAAGGTCCCTTCCATTATTCTATTCTATTCTATTCCATTCCATTCCATTCCATTCCATTCTATTCTGCATTCTATTCTATTCTATTTTCCAAATTCTATTCTATTCTATTCTATTCTATTCTATCCTGTTCTATTCTATTCTATTCTATTCTATATTCCAAATTCTATTCTATTCTATTGTATTCTATTCGTCTAATCTAAATGTCCATACTGCTCAGCATTGCTACTGTCCAGCTGTTCTTCCTAAGTCTTATTCAGACATACCCAGAACAAATTGTCCAGTGCATTTTTTACTTCAGCAAATTAATTTTATTGAGATCAGCCCAGATCCACCCCTTATTTGTTTCTTCTAATCAACTGCAATTATTTTTTTGGAAATGGAAAGCTTTGAAGAACACACAAAGCAGCACCCTGCTGATGATCTTTTTAATCCCGACTAATTTTCCAACAACTTTTTAAAAAAGTATCTAGGATTAGCAAACGAAAGAGTTCAACCCACCCTTCCCCATTGTGTCTCATCCAGCAAGCAGTGCTAAGAACGTGAAATAATGTGTTTCCGACTGAAGAATTGTTTTTAAAGACACCTACAGATTTTACATGGGAAAGGAAAATTTATTCTTTTGTTCTGTACGGCTTGATGGGAAAGAACCAGTTTTACAACTTTGCCTTTCAGGAGAAATGATCTAGACTATAAAATGCTTTGTGCATTTTTTCCCCCCTCAAAAAAGGAGAAGGCATGCCGGATCCAATATATTCTATTCTACTCTACTCTACTCTACCCTACCCTACCCTACCCTACTCTACTCTACTCTACTCTACTCTACTCTACTCTACTCTACTCTACTCTACTCTACTCTACTCTATTCTATTCTATTCCTGTTCTGTTCTGTTCTGTTCTGTTCTGTTCTATTAACATTGCTCAGAAAAATACCAATGAAAAGGGAAGGTTTTTAATCAGGAGGTGATGCTACGTGTAAAAACAAGTCCTACATTGCTTGATCCTTCTTTAAAAGTGCTGAATGTTGTCCTGATGTTGCTTTACATTTTACATTCTTATGGCTGGAGTCAGAGTGCCCAAAACATCACTTCTTTTACCAAAGTGAAGTAGCATGAATACATCAGTGGAGGTCCACAGAAACCTGGCCTAGGCATAACGATTTAAATAGAGAGGACTCCTATTTTAACAGATACAAAAAAATTGCACCTTTCTGCTTTGTCTCTTCTTGGCCACATGCAATCAAGATGTGATTAAGCTACTTTTTGGGCAGCAGTTTCCAAAGCAAATTATAGCTTGAGGTTTTGAGGTTCCTGCTCATTGCTGACTCCACCAATCTCTTCATTTTTCTTTCTTTCTTTTCTTTTTGGCCCGAATTATTGGCATACCCAGAGACTTTTTTTTTTTGGACTCACTGTCTTTTAGAAATGCCCTTGAAGGCCTCTTCTTAAATTTCTGTGGCCAAATTGTAGGCCCAAAAGTGTTTCATCAATGTGGATCTGAAGCACGTCAGAAGTCAAATGAAGTTTTCCATCAGATGGACGTTGTGTTCTGAAATTATTTCTGATAATAGCTTTGGCGGCGCTGATTCCGTGGGCAGCCTTGGTTTCCGAGTCTCCATGAGAGACTTGCCTTGGCATGAATGAGGAAGAATTTCAGAGCTTCCCAACTCATTTCTTTGGCTTCCTCCATTTTCTCCTCCATTTCCTTTTCTTTGAAAAGCTATTATTAAAGCTATGGTTTTGTGGCTGCGAACGCTTATTTGATTTAGAGGATTAAAGTTACAAGAGGAACGTTGAGAACTACAATTGGGGCATGCAAGCTGGGATATAACCTGGTATTTTAGTGGTATCTGCTCCCTTGCTCACCCACCAGCTAATGCTGGCCACTTGGTTGATGTTGCCACTACCCAGTTGGAGAGGCAGGAAAGACCAGGAAGTGAGCAGAGGCGGAAATATATCCTGGCACACTTCCTACGTTGGTTGGGAGAACGCAGAAAGGACGTTTGTTGGATGACGGGATATCCAGAGAAGGTGGAGAATGGTTGGTCCTTAAAAAAACAACAACAGTGTCTTAAGAAGGGAACATAAAGATAGCTCAAAGAAGAAAGACCAAGCTTGCATCAAGATAAGGAATGTTGAAAGGAAGAACGTTAGGATGCAAAGGAAATAAAGTGGGGAAAAATAACAGATATATCTTGTAAAAGATATATATTGCATTATAATGCTATGCAGGTAGTCTTCAGCGTACAACTGGTTGCTTAGCAACCACTTGAAATTGGGACAAACCCACAGTGACCCACTTCCGAAGTTCCCATGGCTACCCCCCCCAATCATGTGACCCGTTTGGGCGCTGGGCAACTGGCCTGCATTTATGGGCGTTGCAGCATCCTGCAGTCACGTGACCACAATTGACAACATTTTTTGCCAAAGAACAATGTTACTTAGGGTAAAAATGCCCCAGATAGCAAACAATGGGTTCCCTCAACAACCGTGCATTCACTTAATGAGCGCCACAAAAGAGGTTATAAAGTCGGGCCCGGTCACATGACAACCGGCTCACCGGCCATCTTGACTGACAGCCGTAATGGCTAGGCTCCACGACAGTTTCCATTTGAGAACACTGTGCATGTGAACAGTGTTATATTACATATTATATATTATATATTTATTTATATATATATATGATCACCAACGTCCGATAGCGGATATGGCACAAGAAGAAGTGCATGTGAACAAGAATGAGAGCCAAAAGTCATTGGTTTAACCAAAGCAGGTTTAATCTCCAGGAACTGACAAAGCATCCATCACTCATCCAAGCTGGTTTCTTTCATTGGTCTCAGGTGGGTTTGTAAAGGAAGATTCAAAACCTGAATATCTGCTTTCTGATGATTTGGCTTTGCCTATATCCCTATCACATGTTTCCTATAACTAAATCTCCTCTTTCCTATAGTCAAAGAATGCTACAGCTGGAAAGAATCTCGGAGGTCTTCTGGTCCATCCCTCAGTCCAAGTCGGGAGACCTTATATCATCCCAGACAAATGGCTGTCCGATCTTTTCTTGAAAGCCTCCAGTGATAGAGCACCCACAACTCCAGGAAACAGGCTGTTCCGTTGATTAATTATTGTTACTCTCAGGAAATTTCTCCTTAGTTCTAGGCTGGTTTTCTCCTTAACGATCTTCTACCCATTATCTCTTGTCCTGCCCTCAGGTGCTTTGGAGAATAGGTAGAGGCCCTCACCTTTGTGGCAGCCCTTCAAGTGTTGAAAGACAGCTATCGTGTCTTATCATGTACTCATCAAAAACCCAACTTCACTAAAGCTTTCTTAAACACTGAACCATAATCCAGCAGGTGACGGAGGAGGAGGAGTGTTTTGATATGAAGGCCCACCTTCCACATGGCCTGTCCCATGTCAAAGCAAGAAAACATTCAGGAGTTCAAGCTAGCATGGAAAATTCACCAGATTAGGAAAGTAGTAGAGAAGAATTAATAAGGAGGCACTGTGAGCAGAAGAAATCCAATAAGAGCAACTGTGTAAATGCTTAGTGGATACAGAAGATCTATGTCTGTTGCAAATGTTGCAAATAAATCTTTACTCCATGCCAGACCTCTGACATCTGTCTTCATAGTGGAGCCTTGCGGTGCCTCCAAACTGAATTCAATACACTTTGTAAAACTGTAGACCTCTGCCCACAACACACATGCTTTCCTCATCCTTGGGGACATTTGCCAAGAACTTGGGGGGGAGGGGGAGAGAGAGAGAGAGAAATGAAATGAAATATCCAACACCTTAGAAGATGTGTCTTCCACTTAAATGTAGGGGAGAAGGAGGCAGGGGAAGGGAAGGGAAGGGAAGGGAAGGGAAGGGAAGGGAAGGGAAGGGAAGGGAAGGGAAGGAATATAAACTTGTTTAGCCCTTGCATCTCAGCCATTGGTCCTCTTCTTCTCCCCCGCACATGTGTGCTAGTCGTTTCCAACTCTAGGGGCCGGTGCTCATCTCCGTTTCAAAGCCGAAGAGCCAGCGCTTGTCCGAGGACGTCTCCGTGGTCATGTGGCCGCCATGACTAGACGCCAAAGGCGCACGGAACGCTGTTACCTTCCCACCGGAGTGGTCCCTATTTTTCTACTTGCATTTTTACATGCTTTCGAGCTGCTAGGTTGGCAGAAGCTGGGATGAGTAACAGGCGCTCACTCTGTTACGCGGCACTCGGGATTCGAGCCGCAAAACTGCCGACCTTCTGATTGACAAGCTCAGCGTCCTAACCCACTGAGCCACCGCGTCCCTTTATTGTTGGGTAGCTTTCTACATTTGGGATTTGCAGAGCTGAAGCAGCTCCCTTGAACCCAGAGCAAAGTTAGCTTTCTTCTTAGCAACACTGCAGCTCCATCAGCGTTACACATGAGTTGCTTCCCCACTTGCAATCATTCCTCCCACCTCCCCGCCTTGGCTCTTTGCCCTAATAGCATTCGTCTCCAATCCCACCCCCAGTTGAGCTTCTGGGTCCCTTCCCAGCTCTCTGGCTGCAAAAAGCACCTCGTTCTCCTGTGTGCAACCGCGGTGACCAGCACTGAGAGAGAGGCATCCTAACATAATAACTCGCCAGAGGCTTTTTCAAGGCAACGGGGAAATGGGGTCTTTCTTTGCCTAACAACCAATCCTGGCGTAACATCTCAGTCTTTCCCCTCTCTCAGTTCTCTTTTTCCTCGAGCTACAAAGATCCACCCATCCCAAAAAGTGCTCCGACGAGTTTACGGAGCCCATAAGAAATGAGAATTTTATCCTAACGAGCATCTACTCGTGGAAAAGAAGATGGACACAAATGCAACTGTCGACTACAAACGTAAACCATTCTGAGCCCTCAGAAGCTGGTTTCCTTCCTTCCTTCCTTCTCATGCAACAATCAAGAAAGGGATAATGACACAAAGGTCAGGAGGAGGCCGTCTTGACAAGAAACAAACACACACACACACACACACACACACAAAAACCACCACGACTCAACTCAGAACGAGTTAAAGTGAGTAAACAATGCTAAAAATAAGAAGCTGATGGGAGGGAGACCTGGCACTGCCTTTGACCTCCCCTGATAGCCTTGCTGAGCCTCAACCTGAGATGCTCAACACGTCTAGCACGCCAGGTGGCAGGACGTAGCGCGAGGGTTGTTCAAACCACAAGAAGGCAGGTGAAGCCACCCGGAAGGTCAAGAAAAGGTCCTAAGAGTAAGAGCAATTTCACAGCAGAATCCACAATCCAGATTGTCCCTGATTGGGGGAGTTCAAATACTGGAAGAAGATTCTGAAAAAAGATGGGGATTGTGAAATGTGGAGATGCCTTAATTTTAATATTGGTTCTTTTCAGCCAGACTAGGGTTGGAGAACTTTTGGCCTAGCACCCATCCAACCCAAACCAAGACCTCTCTGATCCTCCCAGACAAAGCTTCAGTGACTGAGCCCCCAGGACTCCAGGAGGGAGGCTGTTGACGTGGCTGGATAGCTCTCGCACTCAAGACCTTCCTTCTTATCAGCAACAAAGAGGATCGGGGCACTGGAGGCTGAAACATATAAAGAACGGTTGCAGGAATTGGGCGACTAGTCTAACAAAAAGAAGGACTGGAGGCGGAGGACGGGAAATGATAGCAGTCTTTCAGTATCTCAGGGGCTGCCCCAAAGAAGTGGGAGCCAAGCTATTCTCTAAAGCGCCTGAAGGCAGGACAAGAAGCAACGGATGGAAACTAACCAAGGAGAGAAGCAGCCTAGAACTAAGGAAGAATTTGCTGGCAGTTAGAACAATTAATCAGTGGAACCACCTGCCTCCAGAAGTGGTGAATGCTCCAACACTGGAAGTTTTTAAGAAGAGATTGGACAACCGTTTGTCTGAAATGGTATAGGGTCTCCTGCCTGAGCAGGGGGTGGACTAGAAGACCTCCAAGGTCCCTTCCAACTCTGTTGTTCTGTGTTCTATATTCTATCTCAAATTTGAGTCTCCCTTCGTAAAGCTTCCACCCACTATGCAATTTATGAAGAATAAATCCATACACCCTCTTCTCTTTAACAGCCCTTAAAAGCTGAAAGGCTGCTATCCTGTCTCCCCTTAGCCTTCTCCTTTTTTTAGGCTAAACATACCCAGTTCTTTTCACCATTCTCTCAAAGCTGCTCACTACATTTGTTGCTGACTTTCCGAAGCAAGGATTTCAAACCTTAGATGTGTACCTATTTTTATTTCTAAAAATAATAAAGTTGGGGTTTTAAAAAATGGCCCAGCCTGAATCTGATCAGTTTTATAGCAACCGAGAAGGCCCTGTGATATCCAGGCAAACAAACAAAGGTAAGGTCAAACTGAATATAAAACTATTCTCATTTAACAGTTTATGGAACAAATGCGATAGTTTTAATGTTAAGTCTTGATTCCGCTTCCGTTATTCAAATAGATTTATCCTTTGGCTTTGTTTTATATTTTCGCCCAGGAGTGGCTTTCCAAATCTTATTTACGTCATACAATTAACATTTTACAACTCTAAGTAGGTAAGATTTAGAGTCGCTTGATACAATTTGGGATCGTTTTGAATTATCTGTATCTTCTTACCAGCAATATCTTCTGGATGTATTCACCGTATGCTTAAGTGTATGTTTACGTTAATGATTTTCTATCAAAAAAAGGTTGGAATAGGCTTAAATCCATTGGTTTTAATGGGCTTAAATGGAAGAAACTCTATTTGACGGCAACCACTAAGTACGTAATTCTATTAAACAGGAATCTAAAGGGTGATATATATCTATTTATTCTGTTTGGGTTCTGTATTTTTTTTTAAAGGGAGAAAACATTGCGTTTGATGCCATTATTCTTCAAAGATTTTCAATCACGCTGTAAAATATCACCCTCTGCTGGATACAAGGAAGAATACCGTACACCTAATATCTCAATATTTTTTCCCAAATGTTCCAGTAATAAAGTGTGCCTGGTCCAAACAAGAGAATCAGGACCAGTATTTAAACCTCACAAATTTGCTCAAGAGGATATTTATAGAAGCTTTGACTTTATAGCATAAAGACTGGATTGGTTTCTGTAAAATGTTAGGACTTACAGTAGCACCTTCTTACATTTTCATTATATTTGCATCCACCAACTTTTTTAAAAAAACAAAAACTTTAAAACAAAGACTGCCTCAAGAGAACAACTTCAGAGAGATTTCAATTCATTCATAGTTTCACCCAGTGCTACTTTTATAACACAGTTTCAGGTGTATTTAAAGGTAAAGGTTCCCCCGCACATGCATGGTAGTCGTTTCCAACTCTAGGGGCCGGTGCTCATCTCCGTTTCAAAGCCGAAGAGCCGGCGCTTGTCCGAGGACGTCTCCGTGGTCATGTGGCCGGCATGACTAGACGCCAAAGGCGCACGGAACGCTGTTACCTTCCCACCGGAGTGGTCCCTATTTTTATACTTGCATTTTTACGTGCTTTCGAACTGCTAGGTTGGCAGAAGCTGGGACGAGTAACAGGCGCTCACTCTGCTACGCGGCAATCGGGATTCGACCCGCCAAACTGCCGACCTTCTGATCGAAAAGCTCAGCGTCCTAACCCACTGAGGTGTACTTATTTATATAGAAAAAAGCTTTCCAGAGCTTATTGAAACATGTGCTTGTAAATAATAATAATAATAATAATAATAATAATAATAATAATAATAATAATAATAATAATAATAATAATAATAATGTCAGAAGGGACCTGGGAGGTCATCTAGTCCAACCCCCTGCTCAGGCAGGAAACCCTATACCATTTCAGACAAATGGCTGTCCAGTCTCTTCTTAAAAACTTCCAGTGTTGGAGCATTCACAACTTCTGGAGGCAAGCGGTTCCACTGGTTAATTGTTCCCACCATCAGGATATTTCTCCTTAGTTCTAGGTTGCTTCTCTCTTTGGTTTGCTGGGTGATTTATCAAGGATTCTGTTTCTAACAGTGCCCAGTGATCTCTCTCAGTTTTCTCAAATCCTCTTGTCCAGCGTAGATTCTCCTAGCACAAAGATCTGCACAGATATTATTCCATGAATTTGTCTAGTCGTTTTAAGGTGTTTTAGTCCAATAGCCATCCACATCCTGTAACAACGAATGTCCTGTTAATTCTTCTCACGCAGAAAAAGCAACAAGGCACATAGCTTGTTTTTGAGTATCGCTAGTTTTGTAGTATGAGAGCCATCATAATCACCTCTACATTAAAGGCATCATTAGTGCAGCACGTAGCTGCACCTCTGAATGGGTCCATAACTCTCCGCTCATTCCGCTGTGTGGTTTCTTTTACTACAACAGTCGAGTAACTCTTTTTACATCACAACTTCTGAAAAAGAGGGTTGTCACCCTTGTCTAGTTGAGAAGATCTTTAGGAAATGACTTTGTCATCAAAGGCCTGGCTTTCTGGCGATTCCATACTGTGTTTGGTCCTCCTTCTCTCGGCATTTAGAAGTGGTCTCTGTCGTTTTGTATTCTTTGTTTTTAAACTGGGTTCACCATCTTGAGTACTTACCAAGTAGCAAAATGGCGTACAAATCCAGTAAGCAAATTAGCAGCAAATCTGGCGAAAGCTGTCCTCCACTGAGCTAATGTGACCACAGGATGTCTTTCCAGTTATAATTCCATAACTGTGTTCTCCCAGACTGCCCTAGGTCTCCAGACTAAGATGATGGGAACACTCTAACTACGCAAAAGTCCATACAGAGGAACAGTTTGATCAAGGGCTGAAGGCACCAGGAATGGGAGAAGAACCTGAGGGCAGAGTTAAAAGAGGGATCAGCCTAGAATCTCTATGTAGTCACAAGCAGACTAGGTCCATCACAACCATCCTTGAATTCTGTTAACTCATAGCAGATGCTAACCACTACTTGAGAATATTCACGTGCATAGGCATGAGTAGCAATAAATAAGCTTATTTGGTCCGCCATGTGTGGATCTGATCTTTTGTTCCCCGACAACAGGCTAGAAATCAGGAATTCTAGTCCTGCTTGAGGCATGGCAGCCATAATCACTCTCATTCAATCCCATTGTTGTGACAGAAACAGGAGGAAGAAGTATTTGGTATGTTTGCCACCTTGATTTATTTATAAAAATAATAACTCTGGGATAAATCTAAATAAATAAACAGAGCTAACTGAAACTTGCTTTTTCTTTGTCCTGTTACATTTGAGGATATAAATTCCCTGGTCCGTACAAGAGGCATAATATGTCTTTCACACTGAGAAAATCCCAAAACATTTGTTGCGTGGGAACATATTGTTTCTCAGAGAGGAGATACAGTCTCACGTAGGTTTCTCCTTTTTTTTAACATTAACTTAGAATATATAAACTGCAGCTTCTTATAGCCATCGACAGTCCTGCAATCCTGATCTTGGATTTTGGAAGAATATTCTACACAAGCCTCTAAATTAATGAGAAGTTGTGTAACAGAGTTAAAAAAAATGTACATACTAGAAATAGAGTTTCACAAGTTTTAACACTGGCGCCGTAAGTGGATGAAACAAGGCCTTTGAGACTGCTCTCCCTTTGCAACACAGCAGAAATTCCTGTGGCCTTTTCAGGTATTTCAACTATATTTCCGTCTTTGCAATTGCAAATGAAAAAAAAAGAGTAAACTACAATTATGGGAGGACCAGGTAGTCTGTCAGGAGCAAAGAATCAGCTCAACCCTTGAAGGTCCAATTAAGCTGATTTGTTGCTAAAAGGCCCATGCACAGAAATCTTCTCAACTAATGGTTAGCACCTGCTTGGCGTTAGATAAGAGTCCATGGAATTCAAGGTGGGTCAGATTTAAACTGCTTGTGGCTACTTAGGGATTCTAGGCTGATCCCTCTTTTGACTCCACCCCCAAGTTCGTTGAAGTTCTAAAACTATGTATAGATTGGGTTAGGCTTAAGCCTGACCCTAAGTCTAATTTTAACCCTCAACGCTCAACCCTCATAAACCAGAATCTCCTGTGATTGAATCCATAAAAAGAAATCCTCACCAGTAAAGATTGTGGTTCCAAGAAAAAGAGTAACAATGAAGATGAGTATCCTTAACCATGACTATAGGGTTTTTTTAATGTCTCATTTTTAATGTTTAGTGTTTTTTTAAGTCTCATTTTTATTATTTTTGGTATTGAGAAACAATTAGTTGGTGAAGCATCCGTGTCTAACTCGGAATGAAACAAGCAGAGAAGAAGTTTACATCTTGCACACACACACACACAAACAGGCCTAAAATGGTATAAAAGGAAGCATTTTTTATCAATACTGGGCTTGCAAATTATTTTAAAATTTAAAAAATAATTATAGCATAGTAAAAGGAGAAAAATAGAAGACAGAAAATAGAAGACATCTAGTACATGGCCATATTTTGAGTCAATGGACATGTAACCTTCAGTAAGGCTAACATACATGTGTGTCACTAAATTGATCGGCGTTTCCCTCTTTTTACCTGAAAGCATGAACGATCATAATAGAAAAATACGGCCTTGGAAAGGATATCACATGGTCCAAAAATGTGTATTTTCTGTATGTTCTGATTTAATTCTACATTTACCAATGAACAAATAAGAATTGGAGTTCTCACTGAAGATCGTTAAAGAGAGATCCGTTCTGCAACTAAGGAGAAACTTCCTGACAATGAGAACAATTAATCAGTGGAACAATTTGTCTCCTGGAGTTGTAGCTGCTCCATCACTGGAGCCTTTCAAGAAGAGACTGGAGAGCCTTTTAAATGGGATAGTCCAGTCTCCTGCTTGAGCAGAGGGTTGCACTAGAAGACCTCCAAGGTCCCTTCCCATCCTATTATTCTCTTCTGTGTTCTAATTCTGCTCCCAGACTTCCAGTTTTGAGGATTGGCTCCAAATAAAACCCGTGTTGTTGTTGTTTTTAGAAAGGCCTCGTTTCTGGACAAGAAAGGAAAAACATGCTAAAAATTCTGCCTAATGATATTCTGTCTCCATTAAAATAGGTTCTTCGTGGTAATAGTTTTTATTAGCAACTAGCAAATGTTAGCACTGCACAAACATCTTTTTTACAGCAGATGTCTGATAAGCTCTAATCTTGCTCAATTGCCAGAACAAGGTGTACTTCAGAAGCAAAACGTCGGATGCCTTATTTGTAAGCACTTAAGCATCAGAAATGTTGAAAGGGATGTATTTAATTCTGGGAACATCATCCTCAAAAACAAATGCAAACCATGCAGTGAATTCTTGGCTGTTTTTCTTAACTTCTGAACAATCCTGGGGTCTCCTAGCTGTATAGGCGGAGGGGGCTGAATTACATATGCAAAAGAGGCACATATAAGTTTGATAGACCGCGGACGCTCCATCGGTGAGACATTTTCTCATTTCCTATTTAAATGGTGGAAAACATTTATGAAAATTTTTCAGTATATCCCCATTTGGACCAGAACAAGTTTCATCAGAGAAGCAAAAATTATTCCTTGCTTTCCCTCTGCAGGAATCCTCCAGGACATCTGTTGAACACTCAACCCAAGTTTTTTTTCTTTCTTTCTCTTCCTAAGTTAATGGTTGACCTGCTCCCCTCTTCCGGCTTGGCCTGTTCAACTGTAAAGCTAGCATCATGACACCCTCATAATTCATCTGTAGACTTTTCAATTCAGCAGTTGGAGGCATAACTAATGGTACTTTGGGGAGGCTGAGAAAACAGGTGTGGGTCTGGGCAGAAGGAGAAGGGGGGGGGCAGATGAACCAAGCAAGGCATAAAGGTGAGATCTGCCAAAACAAGTAGGGAAGTAATTGGCAGCCGGACTTATAGTAGGAGAAAACCGCAGCTCATCAAACTGCAGAGTTCTGCTAGAAAGAGTTTGGAGTGTACCATGTACTGTACATTTACTAAGAAGGAAGGAAGGAAGGAAGGAAGGAAGGAAGGAAGGAAGGAAGGAAGGAAGGAAGGAAGGAAGGAAGGAAGGAAGGAAGGAAATTTTCAACAAGAGTTGTACATTCAACTGCAAATTTTAACTTGGTGAGTAGACACAAAATTATGGCAAGAAACATGCAAGCAATGCATGGGACAGAATAATCTGGGGATAGAACATACACATGAGAGAGAGAGAGACAGAGAGAGTGAGACACACACACACACACACACACAAAAACACACACGCAGAGAGAGAGAGAGAGAGAGAGAGAGAGAGAGAGAATGCAGATTGGTGCTATAAATAATGGCACAAGATCAGTTCTAAAAACAAAGCAGAATTGAAACTTAAGTCCAAGGGCTTGCTCAGGTGTTACTCCCCCCATTGAAAAGCAAACACTCTACACAATGAAGTTTAGAGTGTGATGAAGACTCTCGGTGAAAGTTGTCAGGTGGGCAACCTGTCTCCTAATCTACCTCGCAATCCATCTTCAGATGCCAGCTGGCTCATGCAAAGGCCAAAGTGTCTGCCTTGGGCCGTATCTTGTTTCCCAAACTCAGGGCTGCAGGAGACAAAATAAAGACAACTCAACCAGCCAGGAAGGAGAAGCAACTGGTCAAGAAGATAATTTATAGCTAATGTAAACCTTCTTGACCGGGTTGCCGGCACACTGATATGCTTGCGAGCATGCCTGAGTGGCATCTGATGCTAATGGATGCTAAAAGTGGCTCCCCGCGATGAATGAGGGTAATTAACGGAAGGATTAGGCGGAGGGCAGGTGTTGGGCCACCCGAAGTCTGATACCGCAACAAGGCATTCAGAGCTCCTGGGGCTCTTTGTGCTTTCCGTACCAAAGGGCCTTTTTTTGCGGAGGAGAAGAATAATTACCGTTAGAAGCGAAACATGTTGCTCTCTGGAATTCAATACAGCCTCACACATATGCTCTGGGTTGTTGTTGTTGTTGTTAAAAAAGGGGGGTGGGTTGTTTTCCTCCCAGCACACCCATTCAGACTGCGCGAAATGTCCATAGAAGGGGTCCTTGGGATGTGACAGCACCACTGTGATGTGGTCAAGGGATAATTAGGGAGCAATTATGCTCAATAATGAACCGTTGCAATGGGCCCAACATGGGGGGAGGTGGGTTGTTCTACTTCTTTCAGGAAGAGAAGCAGGGGAAATTATTAGGGTATTTATCTCATTTGGCCACTTAGAGGTTTTACTCCAACTTTATTCAGGAAACTGAATCAAATATAACAAACCATAAAGCATTTTCCAGGGGTCTCCAGCCTTATCTAATCAAATTACTTTTAGAAGGCATTGTGAACAATTAGGGGAGAGAGAGAGAGAGAGAGAGAGAGAGAGAGAGAGAGAGAGAGAGAGAATGTGCTATGCTATGCTATGCTACAACATATATACTACATTACACTACACTAGATACCAGACAGGACAGGACAGGACAGGACAGGACTAGACCAGACCAGACAGGACAGAACCAGACTAGACTAGATGACTAGACAGGACAGGAGCAGACAGGACTACACCAGACCAGACCAGACTAGACAGGACTGGACTAGACCAGTGACCGAAGTATCCGGTGTTTGTAGAGCCCAACTTAATCTGTTGACTTTAACCTTTCAGGCTTAAGATGTGGAGGGAATCACTTCTCCAGGGGGGTCCACAGGGCACTCAAAGCCCCACCCCTGTGGTTGTGTGTCACATATGTAACGCCGATACAAAAGAGGCAAAATGGACACCCCTGCACTGAACTGAGCTGACCATTGAAATCTTCAGGAGAGCTTCTGGGAAGGTGAAACCATTGGTTGGACATGGGGGGGGAGAATGCTCCTTCTCCTGCTTTACTCCCAGGCTATGCAAATGTGCCCTCCACTTTCTCATTGTTTAGAAGCTCCTCTTCACAGCTAGTCCCACTTATGACTGGGTGCCTAGCAATTCTTCGAAATTATGACAAAACTCTCCATAGGTACTTACACCCCGATTTTGAAGTTCCAATAGTTGTTTCCTCCTCCCGCCCCATATGGTCACATGATCATATTTTGGGTGATTGACAAGTAGCTCACATTTATGATCATTTACAGCACTCGGCTGCCACATTGCTTCAATTCACTCTGTCTTTCTGCCGAAAATTGATGTTCATTTCGTTTCTGGCCAAAAAAAAAATCCCCCATTGAATACAACAAATTCATTTAAAGACCACATTTGCTTAATGGTTATTATTACAAAAAAGGTTGCAAAATCAGTCATGATCACATGGTGACCCACTTAACAACTGATGTGCCTTAAGGACATAAGTCAAGGATTCCTTGCGTATCCGTCATTAATTGATTCAGTGTTCATCTTATGTTTTCAGTTTCAAAACCGTACCATTTTACAATTTTGTTAATTTTCCTTGAGTATGTCTTTTTAAAGAGTCAGGCATAAATATTGCTTTTGTGCGAGCATCAACTGCAGGTAGTATTGGGGGGTGGAGATCACCTCATGGTCTCAATTTCCGGGCACCTAGTTTTCATTGTATTTGTCCATGTTGCAATTTTTTATCCACTGCTTCTCTGACAATCTCATGTATGAAAAGGCGACCAAGATATACTGTATGTAAGAAGGTTAGCATGCAAACACCTTTTTTAATGTGGACCTTTATTAAGGATGGGATTTCTCTCTTTCCCAGAACTGGGTAACTGGAGCAGTCCTGATTAACTTCTGTTCTACTATGACTTATTCAACCCTTTGGAGCGGGCAAGACAGCCGGGCTTTGGAGAAACCTTCCATTGGATAATACCCAAAGGTCTTTTATAAGGGAGGAGGGACTACGTAAGGCAAGCTTGCACCAATTTTTCCTCCAGTGTAGGATTGATTCGCAAACAAAGGAACAGCCAAGATTGTTGAAAACTCACAATCTCTGAGAGGTGGTTTGGGGGGGGGAGTGGGAGGGGCTCGGCATCTCTCTTTAAACAGCCTAAAATGATTTTTGAGGGTGGATGGGCAGGAGATGTCACTCGACAGTCAGGAGGGCTGTCTGTCACCAGCAAAACCCGGTACCTGCCAGTTTGCACCATCTGAACAGGCAGAGGGCGGGATCCCCGTAGACCCATTTCTGTAATTCACTGAAGTGGAAACATTCAGGAGCAAATGGAAAGCGGAGATCAATGGCTCCCCGTGGCCGTGTCACCAATTACGCCTTTTTATGGCATTAGGATGAATTTGCTGCTTCGCCTTGGTCGTGGTGGGTCTATCGTGTAAGGCGATATCAGACATAAGATGTACGGGAAATAAATTAATCACCCGGGCTTTTGAAATTGAGCGAGGCAGGGAGGATAGCTCCAGAAATGCCTCCCAAGTTGGGCATTTAAGGAGAGAGCAGACAGCTGCCAGTTGCAAAAAAGAAAGAAAGGAAACTTCTTTGGTGCAACACGTTGGGCCCTCTATTGTGGGACGGCATTCACCAGCACCAAGGTCACAACCGCGCTATTTTCTGGAGATAGTTTGGAAACAGATGTTAAAAGCGGTATGAGGGGATCGCGGTTCCTCTAAGTACACGGATGCATCTCTGCCGCTCTTGGGATCTTTCTAGTCAGGAAGGCTTTGAGGGCCTTTGAATGTGTTTTATGTTTATGTTTTATGTTTTATTTAATTTGTATACCGCCCTTCTCCCTAGGGACTCAGGGCGGTTCACAGGGCATATAAATAACAATACAATACAATACAAAAGTTAAAACAAAGATTAAATCAATGCCCAGTTAAAAAACAGTACTACAATTCTAAAACAACAATTTAAAACCCAGCTCCCCCGTCAGGCCAGACCGGCTAATTCAAATAAATGGGTCTTCAGGCCACAACGGAAAGTTCGGAGGTCTGATGCCATCCGGAGCTCCACCGGCAGTTGGTTCCACAAAGCCGGGGCACCCACAGAGAAGGCCCTCCCCCTGGGGGCCGCCAGTCGGCATTCCCTGACCGGAGGCACCCTGAGGAGGCCCTCTCTGTGGGAACGCACAGGGCGGAGGGGAGTTGAAGCCGGCAGCAGGTGGTCCCCGAGGTAGCCCGGACCCATGCCATGTAGGGACTTAAAGATCATAACTAAGACCTTGAACCTCACCCGGAAGACAACTGGTAACCAATGCAGCTCGCGGAGCAAAGGTGTAACATGGGAGTACCGGGAAACTCCCAAGACAACTCTCGCGGCCGCATTCTGTACCAGTTGGAGCCTCCGAGTGGTCTTCAAGGGAAGCCCCATGTAGAGAGCATTACAGTAGTCAAGGCGAGAGGTCACGAGCGCATGAGTGACCGTGCACAGGGCATCCCGGTCCAGATAGGGCCGCAACTGGCGCACCAGGCGAACCTGGGCGAAAGCCCCCCTAGTCACGGCCACCACATGATCTTCCAGGGTAAGCCGTGAATCTAGGAGGACTCCCAAGTTGCGAGCCCTATCCACGGGGGGTAAGAGCTCACCCCCCACAGAAAGAGATGGAACATTTTGAATGTCCCGGGATGCCGGAATGCACAGCCACTCAGTCTTGTCAGGGTTGAGCTGAAGTCTGTTCCTCCCCATCCAGACCCGAACCGCCTCCAGGCAACGGGACATCACAGCGAGGGCATCACTGGGGTGGTTTGGGGTCGAAAAGAAAAGTTGGGTATCATCGGCATATTGATGATACCCAACTCCAAAACCACGAATGATCTCACCCAGCGGTTTCATATAGATGTTGAACAGGAGAGGCGAGAGAACCGACCCCTGAGGAACTCCACAAACGAGAGACCTAGGGGCCGATCTCTGCCCCCCTGCCAACACCGACTGCGAACGTCCCAGGAGATAGGAGGAGAACCACCGAAGAACTGTGCCTCCCACTCCCAATCCCCTGAGACGCCGCAGCAGGATACCATGGTCGATGGTATCGAAAGCCGCCGAGAGGTCTAATAGGACTAGGACAGAGGAATACCCCCTATCCCGAGCCCTCCAGAGATCATTCACCAGAGCGACCAATGCCGTCTCCGTGCTGTGCCCGGGCCTGAAACCCGATTGGTAAGGGTCCAGATAATCCGCTTCATCCAGGACCAAAGGGAGCTGATGCGCCACCACACTCTCAACAACCTTCGCAAGAAAGCGAAGGTTGGAGACTGGACGAAAGTTGTTCAATACAGCTGAGTCCAAGGCAGGCTTCTTGAGGAGAGGTCTCACCACCGCCTCCTTCAAGACGGTGGGGAAATAACCCTCACTCAAAGAAGCAGATATAACCGCCTGGAGCCAGCCTCGTGTCCTCTCCCTAGCTGCATAAACCAGCCAGGAAGGGCACGGGTCCAACAAACATGTGGAGGAGCTCAGCCTCCCCATAATCCTGTCCACTTCATCAGGGGTCACAGAATCAAACTCTTCCCAGATAACATTGACAAGACCGCTCGTGTCCTGATCGCCAGACTCTGCCCAGTTGGAGTCCAAACCGGTCCGAATCCGAGCGATTTTATCCGACAGATGTTGACTAAATTCCTCGGCACGACCCTGCAAGGGATCCTCCCTCACCTCCTGATTAAGAAGTGAGCGAGTCACCCTAAACAGGGCGGCCGGGCGATTATCTGCGGACGCAATGAGGGTAGAGAAGTAGTTACACCTCGCCACCCTCATCGCTGCGAGATAAGACCTAATATAGGTTCTTAACCGCAACCGGTCGGGTTCGGATCGGCTCGACCTCCAACAGCTCTCTAGGCCCCGTTTCCGACGCTTCATCTCACGGAGCTCCGCAGAAAACCATGGAGCTCGCTGGGATCTGCGCCGGGTCAGGGGCCGCAAGGGTACAACCCGGTCAAGTGCCTCAGTGGCTGCCCTTTCCCAGGCTTCCACTAAGGCATCCGCCGAGCTGTGAGCAATGGAGGCAGGTGGGGACCCCAGCGCCGCTTGGAATCTATCAGGATCCATTAAGCGTCTGGGGCGGTACCATCTGATTGGCTCCGTATCCCCACGGCGGGGGGTGGCAAAACGGAAGACCATCCGCAGGAGATGATGATCGGTCCATGACAGGGGCATAATGAATGGAGAGCCCCCACCAAGATCATCCAACCACCGTCTAGATAAAAAAATCAGGTCAAGGGTGTGGCCTCCCTCATGAGTTGGTTCAGAAATTACTTGCGTCAGGTCCATGGCCGTCATGGAAGCCATGAACTCCCGAGCTAGCTCAGATGAGCCTCCCAGGGATGGTAGATTGAAGTCTCCCAAAACTATAAGTTTGGGAAACTCAACCACCAACCCTGAGAGGATATCGAGCAGCTCGGGCAGGGCTGCCGCTGTACGACTAGGCGGAATGTACACCAGCAGCAAGCCCAACTGCGCCCCAGAACCAAATCTCACAAAGAGAGACTCACACCCGACTATCTGAGAAACGGTGGTCTCCCGCGGACATAAGGTCTCCCTAATAGCAACCGCCACTCCCCCACCCCTACCTTGAGCTCGTGGCCGGTGCAGCACCCGGAAGCCTGGTGGGCAGAGGTCAACCAAAGGGACCCCACCCTCTGGGCCCAACCAGGTCTCCGTGATGCAGGCCAGGTCCGCATGCTCACCCTCAACTAAATCCCTAACGAGAGGAGCTTTGTTGACCACGGACCTGGCATTCAGATACACCAGCCGGAGCTCAGGAGGCTGCACATCCTCGCTCCCGGAACCACGGGGAAGAAGCAGAGGGTCGGAGCGCCTCACCGCTTGCAAGTAGCAGAGATGGCCCTCCCAGTAGCGATACGGCCCCCTGTCTATCCGCCTGCTGCCATTCCCCGTCGTGGGAATTGGTAATCGAATGTATTTATTTATTATGAACAAAAAAGTTGGAAGGATCCTTGGAGGGAGAATAGAAAATTACATTAAATTGTTTTAACAGTCTGAGTAATCTCTGAATTAACAAACTCCATTTGTTCTTTTAAGAATTGAAAAAAGGAGAAAGAGAAGTGGGGGGCGAGGAAACAGGGAGAAAGAAAGAGTAGAAAGTAAAGATGGAGGTGAAAGTGAAGGAGGAGGAGAAGATGGAGGAGGAAGAGATGGAGGAGAAGATGGAGGAGGAGGAGATGGAGGAGAAGGAGGAGAAACATTTCTAAAATGATTTTAGTAGTTTCTACTTAATGTCCGAGTCTTGACAAGCTCCGCTAGGTGCTACCACTCTCTATGAGACGAACATGGGATCAACAATCACCCTTGGTAATCGGGATCTCAAAGCCCAATGAACAGCGTGGGGGGGTCACCTGGGACGGAAGGTCCCAGCCGATTCCCGTACAAGCAAGAGCCTGGGCACCTGTCCCGCGATGGACCCGTGAGCGCAAGGGGAAAAAATCCCTGAAAGCCGCTGCACAACAGGAGCTACAAACGCACGTCAGGAATGGGCCTGCGAAAGGGGAGGGGGCTCGCTCGGTGTGTGTGTGTGCATGCACACAGAGAAGGGGTGGGGAAATTACAAAAACCAATTTCCTAATAAACATTTTCTGTCTTGAGTGCCAAGCCGGAGACTAAGTATTTCTAGAAACACAACTACTAAGACTGCACTTTTCAGTGTCAGTAAATTCATTATTGCATTAACTAGGCCTAAATTATTAAACCTTAATGATGTGGTTCTTTGAATGTGCCGGGCTTCATTTTCGCACACAGAATCAATGTTAAACATTACAGTATAAATTAAGCCATACTTTACCGGGCCTTGTGGCTGCTTTGAATTGAGTTAGAACGGGAAGATGTATATTTGCGACTTCAGGGTCTCTCCCGCCTTCTAGCGAAGATTGTGTAGTTTATTGTAACAAATGAGGCGCAGAGCTGCAACGGCTTAAGTAAGGCATCCATTTTTGTCAGAGGAAAACGTACGAGCGAGGACACCGCACTGCTTACAGCAACCAAGAGCAGACGGAGATCTCGTATTATAAACATAATTTCCACAGAAGCCCGAGGGTCCGACACCCTTTCCAGACCGTAGAAGCGTGACATGTATCTCAAAATGTTGGAGGGCAGGGAAATAAATAGAACTTCCATTCAGACTCAGAATGGGAAAGGGGTCATTTTAACAAGATTACGGTTTAACCCCTTTTGCATTTGAAAGAGAATTCCAAAGGGTGAAAAGATGAGCTGAGACACATCAACCATTTAGGAACTGTGGACCTGTGGACTTCAGCTCTCAGAATTCCTCCATTCCCGGCTCAGGAATTCTGGGAGTTGAAGTCCATAGGTCACAAAGGGGCCACAGTTGACCACCCCTGCACTAGAGCAGGAGTCCTCAACCTTGGCAACTTTAAGACTTGTGGCTGAGGAATTCTGGGAGTTGAAGTCCACAAGTCTTAAAGTTGCCAAGGTTGAGGACCCCTGCTCTAGAGAGTGGCTTCTTCCCAAGCACAGTCACCAGTGGTCAAGATGCACGGATCTCCATGAAGAAGTGACACCTCAAAACACATCTGGGAATGGGGGGTAGGAAGGATGGTTAGGGGATCCTTGACTGAACATACATGGAATTGATTTATTTTTAGTAAAACCTAACTGCCCCATTGGACCATTTCCTCTGAGCTGTCTATTGTCCCGAATGACCAGAGTTCTCTAGGTCAGGGTTTCTCAACCTTGGCCACTTGAAGAGGTCTGGACTTCCAACTCCCAGAATTCCCCAGCCAGCAGGCATGGCTAGGGAATTCTGGGAGTTGAAGTCCAGGTGTCTTCAAGTAGGCTAGGTTAAGAAATGCTGCTTAAGGTCATTTCTGGTCCTGCTTCTGAAGCTTCTTCATAGAGTTGATGGCAAGGCTCTTCTCGCTTGTGTTGCCAATGAATTCTTGGCTTCTGGTGTCCAAAATAAGAAGCTGGCTTCACCAAGACTTCATCATCACTTCTTTATTTATTTAGAGAATATTTGCTCATGCAGCTTTCCCATATGGACCTCAAGTACCTTATTTCGTGTCTCCAATTTGCCTGTTGTTTATACCTATTATGTTCCTGGAAATGATTAGATATAATTATATTTTTGCTCGGAAATAAGTGTGTCTCCTAAACTATCGACATTTTGACAAACTAATTAATGACAACACACCGGAATCTATGACTTCAAATGAAAAGAGGTGAAACAGATATGCCATGTCGTATATATATATATATATAGTAATTTAGCACTCTTGTTTGAGGTAGGAAAGAAAAAAAATATTGAGAATACAGAATAATAGAATCAGAAGGGACCTTGGAGGTCTTCTAGTCCAACCCCCTGTTCTAGCAGGAGATGCTACACCATGCCAGGCAAGTGGCTGTCCAGTTTTTTCTTAAAAACTCTCCAAGGATGATGAAGCACCCATAATTTCCAGAGGCAAGCCACTCCACTGATTAATTGCTCTCAGGGTTTGGAATTTACCCAATTCCAGATCCAAAGGAGGCAAATGGCTGAGAAATTCAGAGAGCACCTGCCGCCTCATTTCTTAGCAGTCGGAAGGAATTCAGCCAGTGGTGGGATTCAGCCAGTTCGCACCACTTCGGCAGAACCGGTAGCTAATTTTTTTTGTTGCCCAGGCCCAGAATGGACTTCTGGAAGTGGCATCCACACGGAGAGCTGTTTGTTCCCATATCTGAACCCCTCCACCGATTACAGCCTCGTGTTTCCAGTCAAAGGCGTCCATTCTAACCAAGTGGCCCTGCCAGCTTCATAAGCTCCTAATCCAATGTCGGTAGAACGCAGGCAAATTCCTAAGGCCCCTGAATGGCGAAGCGCCAGTGGAGCCAACTCTAGTGAATGATGGTGCTATCGTCAGGAAAGCGAACAAGAAGCACACAACCGGATTTCCATTTAAATATTCTACTTGTCCTGGAATTACTAGTATTTAGCTATTTCCTCCTGGGTTTCATTCCTGACCGGAGAGGTCTTAAATCTTTGGAACCCTTGTGCAACATTATTTTAATGTAGCAATTCAGGTGCATGGTTTAGCTGAAAGTTCAGAGCGAGCCGCTTCCCCAAAGGAATATGATTTCTATTCACACAGCTTTAAGCACACAGAATGCTATTCCCAGTGAGGTCATCACCAGGCCCCGTTTTTTTGACCTGCTTTCCCGGGAGAAAGTGGGCCTCCTCCTTTCCACAATTCCCAGCGAAAGCAACGGATCAGACCAACCATGGTCTTCCTTTCTGTTCAAAGGAACCTGGCCTATGGTAAATCCAACAAAACCTTCCAAAGGTTCGTTCTTCCGACTGCCGGGTGAGGCACTCCTGGGAGCTAAGAAGCCAGGTCGCCCCAGGACAAGAACGCAATGAAGCTGGAATGGGGTTAGGAGGAATCCAAGGCTATGTTTGGAGAAATAATTTGATGCTTTTACAGAAAGGCAGAAGAACTACTTAAATAGGGAGAAGTGATCCAATCTCAGGCCTTTCTTCTTTTTTCTCAGAGTTTTTCTCAGGACTGCTTCAAGAAGATGCCTCTCATTATCGTTTATCATTTGATTGACTTGCCAGAGGTTTATGGGAATAAGAACGGAATGGAGAATAGAATGGAGTGGGGTGGAACGGAAGAGAATAGAATAGAAAATATGGAATGGAATGGAATGGAATGGAACGTAACAGAACAGAACAGAATAGAATGTAGAATGGAATAGAATAGAATAGAATGGAATAGAATGGAATGGAATGGAATGGAATGGAATGGAATGGAATGGAATGGAATGGAATAGAATAGAATAGAATAGAATAGAATAGAATAGAATAGAATAGAATAGAATAGAATAGAATAGAATAGAATAGAATAGAATAGAATAGAATAGAATAGAATAGAATGGAATGGAATGGAATGGAACGGAACGGAACAGAATAGAATGTAGAATAGTATAGAATGGAATGGAATAGAATAGAATAGAATAGAATAGAATAGAATAGAATAGAATAGAATAGAATAGAATAGAATAGAATAGAATAGAATAGAATAGAATGGAATGGAATGGAATGGAATGGAATGGAATGGAATGGAATGGAATGGAATGGAACGGAACGGAACGGAACGGAACAGAATAGAATGTAGAATAGTATAGAATGGAATGGAATGGAATGGAATAGAATAGAATGTAGAATAGTATAGAATGGAATGGAATGGAATGGAATAGAATAGAATAGAATAGAATAGAATAGAATAGAATAGAATAGAATAGAATAGAATAGAATAGAATAGAATGGAATGGAATGGAATGGAATGGAATGGAATGGAATGGAATGGAATGGAATGGAATGGAATGGAATGGAATAGAATAGAATAGAATAGAATAGAATAGAATAGAATAGAATAGAATAGAATAGAATAGAATAGAATATGTACTGCTAAGCTTGTAAACCGCCCTGAGTCTTCGGAGAAGGGTGGGATATAAATGGAATTAAAATAAAATAATAATACTCTTTCATGATAGGAGTGATTCATGCACCTATCCTCACATGCTGAAGTCAGGACGCAACCATGTGGACTAATCTTACCTACTCTAATTCACCAAGCCAGATCTTGCAAAGTTATTTTGGTCGTTGATGTTCTACCTCTATAAGAACATAAAGAATTTATCCCTGCGGTTCTCTAAGCACAGGCTTAGCAGTGACATTGTCTTCTGTCCACGTGTTCATCGCCCCTGAGGACTGCAACGCTACCTAGTCTACATTTTTTTCTTTCCTCGGCAGAAGATATACTGTTCTTAGTAGACTTCCTCCATGTCCATTCCATGACATCATAGCAGTTCAGCCAATTGATGTGAGGCTTTTAGTGCCACAGAAGTGATAAAATATAGATGCAACATTTTAAGCTGCCTACCAAAAGCCATTGAAATAAATTATTAATGCCAAAGTACATTTTTGAGGTGAATTTGCTACTGGGGCAGAATCATTTTTCCGTCTTCCCTGCCTTCTGGTGTCTTTCTATGAAAGGACCTTTCAGCTGGTTGACATGCACCGTTTATCATGGAGATTAAATTATACATGGTAAGTTAAATTGTGTGTTTATATTGAACTCACTAATCATTTAATACATTGCAAGTTTGCCAACATACATTAACTCTCCAGATGTGGGTATTCAAAGAACATAACATCTGTGTAAAATTGAGCTGAATATTCACTTCTTTTAAAAAGGGCTGAAAGATTCATTTTCACTCAAGAGTTCCATGGAAAACAGTACTCAATTTGAGAGGCCGTTGTGATATCTTTTCCCATAGGTTGCCTTCCATTTTCCATTGCTGGCTTAGTCAATTAACCATTTGTTGCTTCCAGGGGGTCAATACACATGAATGGATCAGGGTTCTAGGTGTATCAAGGCTTGGCAGTTTACTGCAACTGTATTTCAGAGGCTGGGAGAGTTGTTATCTGCCTAACAGAATAACAGAGTTGGAGGGGACCTTGGAAGTCTTCTAGTCCAGGAGACGCTCTATCATACCAGGCTGGATGGCTGTCCAATCTCTTCTTGATCAGATCAACTGACTCTTAGGCTGGAAAGCCGGTGATGCCTCAGCTTCTCGTTCCCGCTGACCTTAAAACCCCTGGTCCTCGCTTTCGTTAATGGGAGCTACTTCTCAAAGTTGGGAAAGCGCAAACAAAATGCTGATGAACATCTCCTGAATTCTGAGATATTACACAAATGCTTTCTCAAGTAAAATCCCATTGAAGTACTCTGCTAATAGAACAGAGCAGTGTTTGTCAGCTTTAAGATGGGTGGACTGCCAGAATTCCCCAGCCAGCATGAGAAACGCTGACATAGAACCTGGGATAGCTTCTCTTATGTAATCCGCTTCATACCTTTTTCACTACAGCTCCTATCAGCTCTACTCAGTATGTCAAAACTGAACACTGCATCTTATAATTATGATGGTTGTTATTTTTATGATTATGATCATGATTTATCACTTGTTATTGCATCTACACTGAGAGCTTCTGCACCACAGACAAATTTCTTCTGTGTCCAATTACGCTTGGCCAATAGAGAATTCTAAAAAAATTCTAAAAAGTCATAAAAGGTGGAATTATAGTCCAAAATTTCCCCAAAAGGAATAAAGTGAACATTAACCAGAGTAGCAGTTATGGAATAAGGACGTCCAGTGTCAAGTTTTTGTTACAAATGTTGATAATGGCCTATATCTGACTCAATGTACAGACCAACATAGATCAAAATATTGTGATTCAAGATAGTAGCACTCCTGTTAGGGCTGATGGCCCTCTTAGAGGCAGTGCAAATCATCTTAAAATCTTTGCAAAGATGCAGAAACGTTTCCCGAAGGAATATTTAGGCTCTCCGTTGCACCAGTATCATCATGGCTTTCATTCTTCTGATCAGAAATAACTCCTAAGCTCCTAAGTGTTACTTTTCTCTTCTGCATCAGAATATTTAGTCTGAAACTTAGCAAGTAACGTGAGCAAAATTTGCAGGGATTTCTTTGTATTTGCTCTCCAGCAAATACCAGACCACCAGGAAGCCTAATTCAAAGTCCTCGTTTGGCAGAAATGTAAAGCGGGCTTTTCCATGTGCCAATTAGCTTTGCTCTGCTAAAATTACATTAAATACTTCGTTAATAATTTATCTGATACAGAAAAAAAATAGGACACGATTCTCCATAACTTTGATTTTTAGAAATGTGCTTGATATATGAAATTATTTGATGTATTTGAACACATTTCTGCCTGTGGTTTATTCATGCATTATTCACTGCAACAACTAAAGAATTTGCTTTGTAATTTCCTCCTTTTCCTTTGCACTCATTCCTCATCTAAGTCATGCAGTATAATTTGCGTGCTGCATGAATCCCCACTTCATATCAAACTGCTTTTCAGATGGAAAGAGGGTTTCTTCTATCTGTAATATAAATCCTGCCCAGAAATGGATGGAGGCTGAAGGGACAATAACATGGTCTCTCCAAACTATTAACAGAGTCTTTCTTTCTTCTTTCTATCTTTCTTTCTTTCTTTTTCTTTCTTTCTTTCTTTCTTTCTTTCTTTCTTTCTTTCTTTCTTCCTTTCTTTCTTTCTTTCTTTCTTTCTCTCTCTCTCTTTCTTTCTCTTTCTTTTCATTCATTCGTTCTCTTTTTTTTTTACATGGCATCCGACAGATCACCAAATTTAGCAATGGGGCAAAAAAGTCAGACTTATCATTTTATTGTTCATCTGAACTGTTTCTCTGCAGGCTTCCTTGATTTCCACTGCAGATTCTGCTGAAGGAAACCAACTGCAGTGGATAAGTATCATTGTCTTTATTGTTCCGTTGTTCACCACGTCCGGCTGAGAGGCTGGTCGTGAAGAGGACGTGTAGCATCCCAGACAATCCTGCAGACCCTGGTCGAGCATCGCTCCCATGCCCTGTCCTGGATGGAAGCGAGCAGACAATATTGTTTTCTGCCGTCCTCACCACTCTCGGCACCGTCTTCCTGGTCGAAGCAGGGATGCTTCCAAACCAGACCAGTAGCACCATTGTTCGGTGAGTCCCGTTTCCCCAGTGACTTTGCTTGTCAGGAGATTGCAAAAGGGGGTCACGTGATCCCGGGACACTGCAACCGTCATAAAGTCTGCTGCCAAGCGCCTAGATTTGGATCACATGACCAAAGAGATGCTGCAATGGTCATAAAGTGGGAAAAACGTTCATAAAGAAAATATATCAGTCATGTAAAACCCTAATCAGACCCGCACCTGGAATACCGCAGCCCATTTTGGTCACCATATCGCAGAAAAGATGTTGAGACTTTGGAAAAAGTTCAGAGAAGAGCAACTAAGGTGATCCAAGGCCTGGAGACTAAAACATAGGAAGAAGAGCTTGGGTTTGGCTAGTCTAAAAAAAAAGAAGACATAGGGGTGACATGATAGCAGCGTTCCAGTATCTGAGGGGCTGCCACAAAGAAGAAGATGGGGTCACGTTATTCCCCAAAGCACCAGAGGGCAGGACGAGAAACAAGGGTTGGAAACTGAACGAAGAGAGAAGCAACCTGGAATTGAGGAGAAACTTCCTGACAATGAGGACAATCAACCAGTGGGACAGCTTTGTCTTCAGAAATCGTGGGCACTTCAACACTGGAGGTTTTTAAGAAGAGACTAGAGAGTCACTTGTCTGAGATGGTAGAGGTTCTCCTGCTCGAGAAGGGGCTGGACTAGAAGACCTCCAAGATCCCTTCCAGCTCTATTCTATTCTAGTCACTCTTCCTAGTGCCGTTGTAACTTTGAACACTCACTAAATGAACTGCTGTAAGTCCTGCATCCTTTCTTTCCAGCTACATCCAATAACACAGAGTAGTTCTACTATCTGTTTACTGCTTGAAGTGGCAACGATACTTTCCATTCATCGAGCGATCCATCAGGAGGGAGGCCCTGATAGGTGTGTTCATGCAGGGGTTTGTTCACTGCCAATTAGATAAAATGGACTGGATTTTAAGGGACCAAAATGCAGATGTAGCCCCAGTAATGTATTGCGAGAGAGCGGCCCTCCGTCACATCCGTTTGTTAGTCAAGGCAGCCGAGATGCAATTTAATGGGCAAGAAATAAGTACAGCAGAGGACGGAGAGGATTAAATTCTGCCTGATCAGCAAGGTTTCGAAGACCGGCTCGCCAGCTGAAGTGGGTGCCATATCTATAAGTCATTTTGTTTTATAGGCCATTACGATCTCTGGAGAGAGGCTGCATAGAGACCGCTGCTTTTTGTTGAAATTAAAATGTCAGAGAAAAAGAAATAGAACAAAACAGGGAATCTGCAATTAATTACAAGGCCATAAAAATTCAATAATCAGGAGGCTGTGCTGCTATAGGCACAGCGGTATCTGATTCGGGCTAACAGGAATAGAATACATTCATCTTTTCAAATTAGTTTTTTAATCTGACAGGGATATATGGTGACGTGTTCTTTTACTGTTCAAGCAGAGCTGCTGTCTAATATATAATGCTGAGTGTCTGGAAATAGGACATCTATAGCCATTTGGTGACTGCAACATTTTCACAGCATTTATTCAGCCCAATCTGTACACCTGTCCTACAGCAATCAGGCACAACGGATTCCAGGTTCATGTCCTGGTCCCAACACTGGAGGGAGGGAGGGAGGGAGGGAGGAAGGAAGGAAGGAAGGAAGGAAGGAAGGAAGGAAGGAAGGAAATGCCAAGAACAAACTCCATAATCTCTAAATCCTAAATCTTTCCCAAATCCTTTGAAGAAAGAATTCAGACTAAACTTCAGAATTTAAAAGGAGAAGGCTTCAGATTGAGGGCTCAAGATTGCCTGATTTCATTTCTCCACACATTCACCCCATTCTTAAAATGACCCTAGTAGCATCCTGTAGGTGAGCATCTGTGGCAACATCTGTTAAAGAGAAGAGGCTGTGTGGATTTATTCTCCATAGCACGTAGGGTAAGACAACAATCAGTGGGTGGAAGCTTTATGAAAGGAGATTCAAATTCGAGATAGAATATACAATAACAGAGTTGGAAGGGACCTTGGAGGTCTTCTAGTCCAACCCACTGCTCAGGAAGGAGACCCTATACCAGGGGTCTTCAAACTTGGCCCTTTTATGACTTGTGGACCGGCTGAGGAATTCTGGGAGTTGAAGTCCACAAGTCATAAAAGGGCCATGTTTGAAGACCCCTGCTTTAAGACATTAAGACATTCTCATCTGACATTTTTGAGCCAACATATTTCTTTTTCTGTTCCTTTTCATTTCATTTCAGGGATGAAGGAGGAGAAAGCAGTACGTTGCAAGCTCTTTTCTTGAGAGATGAAAGAATATCAACCAGCTCCCCACTGTCACTCTTCTTTCTAAATGTACTTGATGTAAAGGAGAACAGGATGGAGCAAAGGAAGCTGAAGAGATTCTGGCTTGGTGCTATTAATCTCAGATTAATACTCTGAGGTTCAACAGCATGAGGGAAAAGTACAGAATAGCAGAGTTGGAAGGGTCCTTGGAGGTCTTCTAGTCCAACCCCCTGACAAATGGCTGTCCAGTCTCTTTAAAAATGGGAGTACCCACAACTTCTGACGACAAGCTGTTCCACCGATTAATTGTTCTGACTGACAGGAAATTTCTCCTTGGTTCTACGTTGGTTCTCTCCTTTGATTAGTTTCCATCCAAGTCCTGTCAGAGCGTGCACCATCTTATTGCATGAGGTAACCCAGGAGTAAACACAATAAACAGTGCTTTGTATTAAATGGTGGTTTATCTTAACACTATCTACAATATCATACACCAGGAGCAATTATTTAATATCATACACCAGGAGCAATTATTTAATAATTAAATTATTCAGGAGCAATATACATAAATGTGGTAATACAGCAGGATCCAACAAACCACAATTACAGCAGGATCCAGAGAACACATCAGGAGAGCCTTCCCTTTATACAAAGGCTCTTAAAGAGACACAAACCCTGCTGAGTCATTCTCATCATTACATCTTACATTTTACATTACATAAGCTGGTTAGCTGTCACAGTCCTGTACAGCACGCAGCCTGAAATTATCCCTGTAAAGATGTTTCCTCTATATCTTGAGGATCAGTAATTGTGCCAAAAATCAACTGAGTGTTGGCCTGTTGATTGGGTGACCTAATAGTTGTTTCCCTTTGTATCTAATTCCATGTCAAAAATGCCACCAAAGCAGGCAAAAATGGCTGGATGCAGCACTTTTTAAATTTGCTAATTCAGTGCTTACCCTGGATGTGGGTCATCCTCTATAATTATCTGGGGTTTGCAGAAGGCTGTGGGTCGCATGGCATCGCTTCTGAAAAGCCTTTTATTTTAAAACTTGGTGACAAGCTTTGACAGAGCTATGACAACGATGACAGAGAATTGGAAATAGAGAGAAAGAGGTGTGAATGCCTTTGTGCACAAAGAAGAAAAGAAAGCGAATGTTACAAAGCTTCTTGTCTATTTGGATGGGTTCCCCCCCCCTTTTCTTCACAGCCTGCACAACACAACAGTGTCAAAGTACATAAACCACAGCTACTAACTTCAGATAGCCTCGGACCAATCCATGTTCACACTGACCATGTATTTTTCTTCCAAGCACTAAAAGATGAAGAAAGTTTTGCAAACAGGCCATACTCTACACATCTGTAGGTCCTCAAAAGCTAGGAAAGAAGTTTTGCTCGTTTCTTTTCTTTTATCCCATAAGGCACTCAGTCATGGAAGGTGTGGAAGAGGGAAACTTCACCAATCTAGAATGATCCCAGTTCTGAAGTCTCTCTAGACCTATTCAAAGAAGTGGTCATTGCTTAAAGACTGCAATGGATTGCTTCTGATCGAATTTTGAGATAGCTGCTTGCTGGTCAGAACCTTTGTTGCTTGGACATTACATTACAATTTTTAATAAATGAATGAGTTTTGGAAAACCTTTGGCTTTTCTGTAGAATATGGAAGGCCTGGGAACATCCTGGCACAAGACCATTTTTTAACCCTCAACAATCTTAATATTAATATTAATGTTATTGGTGTAGGCCAGGGGTCTCCAAACTTGGCCCTTTTATGACTTGTGGACCAACTACAAGAATTCTTCTGCCAGCATGGTTGGTGTAGGCCAGGCGTCTTGAAACTTGGCCCTTTTATGACTTGTGGACTTCAACTCCCAGAATTCCTCAGCCAGGCACGTGTGCCTGGCTGAGGAATTCTGGGAGTTGAAGTCCACACTTAATGAAAGGGCCAAGTCTGAAGACCCCTGGTGTAGGCTTTCACAGCTAGTATTTGTTGGGCAATGTTGAGCTTCATGGTCAATAAACCCTGAAGCCTAACAATGCTGAATTAATGTTATTATTGCTTATTCTTGATATACTAAATTATTGGCTTTTATCTTACTTTTGAGACCTTTTAAGATTAACCATCCAGAGTTTATGGGAGTGAACAGAATACAACTTTGCAAGTAAATTTAAAATAAAGAACAGTAATCTCTAATTAACTTAGAGATTTCTTCAGATTACATCTACCAGATTTCAGGTTTTGGAACTACTATAAGAAACTGCAAAACTGATTTAATTGAAGAATATAAAAGACAGGAAAATTAATTTATACTAGCCAATATTAGCTCTCCAGTTCTGTTCAATGTCCCACAAAAAGACGCCAAAATATTCTTGTGAATGTTGATAGGCAGATAAAATGTAACAGTTAAAATTCACACATGCTGTATATCTCTGGAAAATTGGAAAGAATATTTCAATCACTCACAAAATGCATCCGAGATGTCAACCATCATATAGAGCAGCCAATATTCACTATATTTCAGATGTTAGCTCCAAGACGTTGACTGAAAACCAAAATTCAGAAGAACTGCTAATTTACAGTGAATAAATAAATCTCCCTGTAGGTTTATAATGGTCTCTTCTCCCACTGAAATACAACCTTTTCTGCGATTTACAGAGACAGATGTGAAGGGTGGAAAGTAGCTAATCAGTGAAGGGAATAATCAATTTTGGGAAATTACAGGGAACAGCTATAAGAAATTTATAGAGGAATACAGAAACACACATACAACATCCTTATGATCTTGAGAGTCTAGGTGTCATCCATCCACAAATAAAGATAAATATAACCCCAGATAGTGAGCATTTTGTTGCAGTTAAGAAGTGGCTTATTCAGTCACCTCACCTCCAGCTTCCCAGGAATGATTTACCAATTCAGGACTGTGATTGAAAGTCCATATTTGGGAAGCCTTAATAGAACCTCATTTTGACAGGTCCTCTTTCCTTTTTAAAGAAACAGGAGGGAAAAAAATACATTAAGTTTGTTATTATTTTAGCATTTTAAAAGCAGATTCCTCCCATAGGTGTCCTGACAGTAGCTGACAATAAACCAAGCCGGCATTTCAAACCATTGAACACTGCAAGTAACATCCACAAAGCAACAATCAGAATGGACAAGATGGTGGGTATTATACTGATGCGAGCCCAGTTCTTCTTCTACGTAGGTAGGATGCTGTTTCTGCAGAAGAGTATCTAGAAACACAAAGGAACAGAAGAAACGTCTCTACCTCTGAAGGACAAATGGATGGAGAATGAAGCAATGAATTGAAGTTGGCCTCTGGGTAAACTTCTGTCTCTTTATTAGAGAGGGGGAGGAGAAATTAGCGTAAACGGAGGTGAAGTATTGTTTCAGAATATCCCAGAGAAACCTTGACCCGGGTTGCAGCTAACTATGGCAGATCTAAAGCTGCTCGGATCTACCCTTGCTTTGTGACTCATCAGAACTCAATCGTGCACCCAGGCAGGAAAAATTGGATGCACAGGTATAGAATGGGCAGTAGCAACTGTGAGAGGGATCTAGGTGTCCTGGTGGGCCACGACTTAAGTGTGAGTCGGCATAGTGCTGCAGCTGCCAAGAAAGCCAATGCAATCCTAGGCTGCATCAACAGAAGGTCAGCATCTGAAAAGTGGAGGGGGGGGTGTAGGGAAAAGAATTCAGACCCGGGTCGATAGAAATGCTCTGAACCAGCCAGGCAGCCTCGTCTCTCTAAAAAGACTCTGAGCAACTGCCCGCTGAACTTTTATTCACCTCCTTTTTCTGAATACCAAATACAACATTACATAAACCCCAACCATCTCAAAAAAAAAATAGGATACATAGCGATAATTGGATACGTAGTGAGAACTTCTCAGGTGCCTTTGAGATCATTACAAAAACAAGATACTAAAAGATACATGTGAAAGCTCTATCATAGCGTTTCCCAAACCTCCCACATGCCATCCTGTGCGAACCAGGAGAGTATGCTCATCACTGTAATTCACGTAGAGGCCGAAGAAACGTTTGGGAAAGCTGAAGGTTGGGAGGCCAAAAGCTGGCCGTTCCCACAGGGGGGGTTCCCCCTAAAAGCAACTGGACTGCTTTTTCAGAAGAAAAAAGAAGAGGAAAAGAGGGAGGAGGAGGAGGAGGAGGAGGAGGAAGAGGAGGAGGAGTTGTTTTGCTTCTCATCCAAGAAGCTTCATCAGCTGTGACTGGAAAAAACACAGTCCAGTTGCCTTTGAGACAACTATGACCTGTTCTATGATGCCATGGATAGACAGAAGGATAGCAACGAGATCATGAGAAGCGATAGTACCACCTTATGCTGAACTGGTGGGGCCACCCTTGGAATGCGGCGTGCAGTTCTAGTCCCCATGATTCGAGAAAGATGCTGAGACCCTAGAAAGAGTGCGGAGAAGAGCAACGAAGAGGATGAGGGGACTAGAAGCTAAAGAGGGCGATGGAAGGTTATGGGAACTGAGAATGTCTAGTCTAACGAAGGAAAGGACAAGGGGCAGGGCTTTTTTTGTAAAAGAAAAAGGTGCCGGAACTCACACATGTCATACAACCCGCCTTGCCTACCCTACAAGGTTCCATCCAAAAAAGGTGCCGGAACTCCGCTCTGAGCGTTCTATGAGAAAAAAAGCCCTGACTAGGGGGTGACATGAATGTTCTAATATTTGAGGGGCTGTCACGGAGAGGAGGGAGTCGACCTATGCTGCATGTAAACGGTGAAGGGAACTAGGTCTCTCTCTTTCAATGGCCAGAGAAACAGGAGGAAAGAAAGACCAACGGAAGACTCTGACGGGACCTCCTTCCATGTGTCATGGCTGCAAGTCAAGACCTTTATCTTCTGTAGAAAAGAAAAGTGCAAGAGAAAGATTTGTAGCTTTGGTTCAAAGAAGTCTTATTTTTTGCTGGATGCCTCACTTGTAAGCAGGTCTGGCATTCAGTATTCCCCAAGCCTGAAGTCCACCCATCTTCAAGGGGGAAAAGATGGGAAATACTCGGTTAGCTGAAGCGTCACTTCCTGCTTTGCTCCTATTTGAATTAGCCAAACGTGTTCATTCAGTAAAAAGTCAACATCTGCATAAGGAACAAGCCATCCAAGTATTAAAATCACAGAAAGACAACTGAGTTCGTTCGGGATACAACTCCCTTCAGGAACGGGCACAGTTGTGTTTCTTTTTGTAATCCTAATGTTCCTTTTCTTTGGATGAATTATTTAGTATCTGCTGGATGTATGGGCTTCTGCAGAACAAATGATGGCCCATGCATGACAAAGTCGTCATGGAAATGCCAGAACCTATTTCACCCATGTCATCCTTTGGGCAAAATCTGTCACTCTCTGGAATGCGTTCAGTTCGCAATCAGTTAAGGCAGTGAGTTGCTTTCCTTCCTTTGGCTGTTCCAAAATGCAAAATCCCACAGGGTTGAGTTTGGGGAATTTTGGATACCAGCGTTGCAGCCTGTCAAGATTTTGATCGATCTTGATTCTTCCTGCTACAGTGTTAACTCTCCCTTCCAGCTTCATGTCATGTGCAAGCGTGACAGATTTAACTGTATAATTTCATCCTAGCAAGTTATGTAAATGTCAAACAGCATAAAGCCTAGTAAGATAGAAGGATCTACAAAACTATTTTTGCACTGCTCCTCGCGTTGACATCTACTGGACCATTTTCAACCAGAAGTGGATCCACAGACTGGAACTGTTATAATTTTATCAACTTGCAAATAGGAATATCAAGGGAGACATTGGTAAATGCATTAGTGAGATCAAATCATTGTCAACGGCTTCCCCCCAAACAATATCTCAACCAAAGAAAGAGGTGGAATCACTTCAAGGAAAACATGCTGGCTCTGGATTATTAATCATCCTTTTTCAACTATTCACGAACAGATAATTTAATAATCTGCCCTAGAATTTTCCTTCTATCAGTTTGGGATGGCCAGTTTCTCAGATCTTTTTTTTCCACTTTCTGGACAAATAGCCTCATCCCCCATCTTCTGGTTTTCACATTTACTCCAAGAATTCTCAAGGAATAAATGTGCAGAATCCAATAATAGTGTCAAGAATCTCAGTTTATATCAATGTCATGGGATTATGTTCACTTAATCCTGGATATTTCAAGTTGAAGGGTGTGTTCTGTATGACCATCTCTACATTGGTGGTAGGTGCAGGCCTTTTTTTTAATGAAATTTTTGGTACATTTGCTGGTTCAATGTGATTTCCCTTACGGGAGAAGGCCAAACAAATAACCGTTCGGTAATTCTGTCTTCTGCAGATCATGTCTGGTAGCCAAACCCCTTCCTTAACCATCTCACTGAACTGGAAGACATTTATTCCTCTTTCATAAAGATCATCTGGACCTTTACTTTTTCAGGAAGGAAGGAAGGAAGGAAGGAAGGAGGGAAGGAAGTAAGGAGGGAAGGAAGGAAGGACTAGTATAGCACCTAAGACTTATATACCACTTTACTTTGCTTTACAGCCCCTCTCTAAGGGGTTTATAGAGTCAGCCTCTTGCCCCCAACAATCTAGGTCCTCATTTTACTGACCTCAGAAGGATGGAAGGCTGAGTCAACCTTGAGTTGGTCAGGGTCGAACTCCTGCCAGTGGGCAGAATCAGCCTGAAATACTGAATTCTAATCCCTGCGCCGCCACGATTTCTTATAAGCTATATAATATAAAAGCCTACATAATATAAAAGCGGAAAGGCTGGACCAGGTACAAACGGAATGCAGAGACGAGTCTTTGGATCCTTGCAGTGGTCAGTTGGAATGGTGGAGGCCTCTGAAGAAGATTTTGGAAGGGGACAGTATCAAGTGGGAGGCGATCCAGCCACATTGACAGGATAACCCTCCTTTTGGGGACTTTTCCTTTGAAAACAGCTGGAAATGAGCAAACAGAAGAGGATATTTGAGCTGTGGGATCCTTCATTCTCTCTGAGCTGGCTTGTTTCCTTGCCGACATTTCCTTGCCAACCAGGCGACATCATTGGTGCCAGGTAATCAGCGCTAACACTGATGATGCTACCTAGTGGGCTAATGAAACGTCTGCAAAGAAGCAACCCAGCTCAGAGAGTTGCAAGGACTCCCCAAACAGACGTGTCTACTCTAAACCTTTGAGGGGGGGTTAGCAGACCTGACCAGACCAATTGCTTGCTAACTAGAAGGCTCTCTCTTCACCCTCTGTTCTTTTTGGTAGCTAAAGAAAGTTCTGGGCCTGTTCTAACCCAGTCAAAGTTCATCAAAACAGCCCCTGACATTTATTGGGCTCATGTTAGTCCAGCTCTTAAAATCGGAGAGGAGAAAACGCAGGGAAGAAATATTTTCTAGCGCCATCATTTTTACTTTTTTTTTTCCTTCCCTATCGAGTAACGCAGTTTTTCTACACTTATTTTCACTTAACGTAGTTTTTAAAGCAGCTGAATTATTCTGACACAGTTTCGGAATGCCAGGTGATTTACACATTCAGCATCTCTTCCAAAAAGCATGAAAGAAGGCCTCACTTAATTCTAAATAAAAGTTATTCTGGTGATGATGCTCTTCAGGGAAGTAAGTTTCAAACGCAGCTGCACTGACAGCAAACTTACATTCATTTTACAAGAACAGAAGTTATGAGATCAGTTACACGATGAGTGGCAGGGATGTAAAAACAGCTCAGGGTGACTGTTGAAATAAAAGATGTCTTGAATTATTGCAAAATGTATATATTAAGAATTTCAACAAACCAGGAGGAATTTTGGAATGTCACAGAAAAGACGCTTCGCAGTTTTAAAATACAATCTTCTCATGACGATTCTTTCCACATTCAAAGAAGAATATAATGGGGAAAACACACATGTGTATTTAGATACTTCTGTCAATTCTATTTATATGATATATAAGTGATTATTGCTTATTGTCTAAAAAGAATCATACACACTTAGAGCAATCCTGACTTGTTCATGAAAATAATCTGTTCAAAGAGGAGAAATATGGGAGCATGGTGGAGAATTTAATACTTCAATTCTACCAAATGACTGCACTTATTTAAAAAAAAATTTTTTGGGGGGGGGGGAACTGTGTAGGAGCAGATAGGTGAATTTGGCTTTGTATAATTTAGGGCATGCTGGCTGGGGAATTCTGAGAGTTGAAGTCCACACATCTTAAAGTGGGCAAGAAACACTGATTTAAGGAAACACCTCGGTTCTGTTATTCTTACAGCCCACAAAGTATTGAGGACAGTTGTGTCTAATATTCATTGAGTACATCTGCAATGCTCTTGAAAGTAAAACTTATAAAAGACGCAGCGCCTGTTTGAAACTTGGAGTGAAGAGGGGTCCAGAGAGGAAATTAGCGCTGGAAGTGGAAATGATCCAAATGGGTCATTTGAGCAGAAAAAGGGAACATCGTGGATTCCAAGATTGTTTCCATGTGACTGGGCATCTTCCATTTCTCATTCATTTTTCCATCTATGCCGATAAATAATGACGTGATGATAGCCACGAACACTCCTGGGCTATCCTCGGGAGTTCAGAATTTGTCTTTCATTCAACGGCAGTGGATGTAAGTAAAATAACATTAGGCCTGACCTAGCGGCACAGAGGAAAATTATCCAAATAAAGTTTGTTCAGTCTGCCAGGCATCCATGTTTTTATTCACAAAGCTGACCTAACAGAATGTCAATTTCAGTGAAAATCAATGTTAGGGCATGACTTTTTTGAATCACTTCCAGTCGCAATATTTGTGTTGGACAGCACCAACTAAAAAACTGTCATTTAGATGGATGGGTTTTAGGAAAGGCGCATAAAAAAACAACATTCCGTTCAATTGTGGGCCATATCGCAAGGCTGAAAGCTTAAAAGAGGGAAAATGCTATTTAGAGAACATAGAATAACAGAGTTGTAAGGAACCTTGGAGATCATCTAGTCCAATCCCCAGCTCAAGCAGGAGAGCCCGATACCATTTCAGACAAATGGCTGTCCAATCTCTTTTTGAAAGTCTCCAGTGATGGAACACATAATAGAACAGAACAGAATAGAATGTACGATAGAATAGAACAGTATGCAGAATAAAATAGAACAGAATGCAGAACAGAAGAATAGACTAGAGTAGAGTAGAGTAGAGTAGAGTAGAGTAGAGTAGAGTAGAGTAGAGCAGAGTAGAGTGCAGAATAAAGTGCAATGGAATGGAATGGAACAGAACAGAATGGAACAGAACAGAACAGAACAGAATAGAATATAGGATAGAACAGAACAGAATGTAGAACAGAACAGAGTAGAGTAAAAAGCAGAACAGAGTAGAACAGAACAGAATAGAATTTTTTATTGGCCAAGTATGACTGGACTCACAAGGAATTTGTCTCCTGTGCATAAGCTCTCAGTGTACGTACAAACTTCAAAGTGACAGGTCATAGGATCATAAATCATAATTACAATCAATAGTCGTAAGATACAAACAACAGGAAGATAGTAGGAAGGATGAGAAGATGAGAAAAAATGAGAAGGTGGGAAGGATAATAACAAAGCAGCCTCCTACAGGGGTGAATATCTTTAGGCCTAAGACAGAGAAGCAATCAAGTTCATCGCCTCAAAAAAACCCATGCTTTATGCCTTCTAGGATTTTTATTTTTAAAACTGGCTTGTTTATGTGTGATCTAGCATCAAACAGCCTCCACTTAAAGATCAGTGGCTTGTTTTCAAAGCAGAAACAATGGCAATTTTTTAAAACCGGTAGGAAGCACCCTTGCAACAGTCTTAGGATAAATTGTTCACTATTGCAACTCATTAACGGCAAGTATCCAGTTCATGAGCTTTTTACAGTTCATCGAAATTGCCCTTCCTTCTGTGAATTTCCAAGCATGGAGCTGAGCATAATTTGAGGCATAATAGAAACATTCTCTCTCCCATCAATCTCGGTAACGATCTAAACTGCTTCTGATTTACATAAGTATAGCTTTGTATTTGGAAACTTAATCTAGATTATGAAATGGGACTGTGTGACATAGAAAGTTTTGCAATGCTCAGGATTTTCTTCTCTTTGCACTGGGCTATTCAAGAACGCAATGCCTGAGTATTTAAATAAATACTATTTATTTAATTCTAGGCTTCAGCCAGTTGAAATTATAAACTAACTAAATATGGGTATTAAAAAAAACCTACAGGTCACATAGAATGAAGAGAACTGTGACTAAAAAACAACCCTCCCCAATTTTTTTCTCAATGTTGTGATCCTAGACTCACTCACATAATTAAATTTGTTACTTTAAGTATATAGTCCTGATTAGAAAGGCCCACCTGTATTTTTTTTTCCATTAGTGGTATTTACTATGGAGGTTTTTATTACCATGTTGTGTGCCCGGTCAGCCTAAAACCTAGTTATACAAAGTCATCAGTCACCTGATTTCTATACGAGTGTTTTGAGACAGCGTGGACCGGCGTTGCATCCATTTTCCTACCTGGTGTCAAGTGAACATCCACAAAATGTTGTGCAACGAGAGCAGCTCATGAATGCTAAACTAAAGGGAAGGGCGAAGCAAACTAGCAACTACTGGAGTGCGTAACACCACACATGTCACTGGAAGGCAAAATCACAAAACTGCATCTCGAACCTGGCCACGTTGTGCAGAGAAATTCACTGCGGAAAGCAATCTCTTCATACATCACCTTTAGTGAAGTGTGCAAACCAGTGTCTGCATTTCCTGCGTCAGATGAGGAGAGCGCATTTTTCTCCTTGTCCTGGCCACTTTTTAACAGAGCCACGATTGAGAGCATTTTAACAAACTGCATCGCTTTCTAGTTGGGTGGTAGCAGAGCCTCCGGCAGAAGGTCCAGGCAGAGAGTGATAAGGACAGGATTCTTGGAAGCTTGTTTCCTGTGACTCAAGACACGGCTTGCAAGCGCTTATATGTGCTTAGAGCAGGGGTCTTCAAACTTGGCCCTTTTATGGCTTGTGTACTTCAATTCCCAGAATTCCTCAGCCAGTGTGCCTGGCTGAGGAATTCTGGGAGTTGAAGTCCAAAAGTCATAAAAGGGCCAAGTTTGAAGACCCCTGGCTTAGAGCTTGAAGCATCCCACACACCCACTTCATGGTCTGTTCCTGTTGCTCCTCTCTGGGAGGAGGTTTCGAGGAATTCTGGCTGAGGAATTCTGGGAGTTGAAGTCCACAAGTCTTAAAGTTGCCAAGTTTGAAGACCCCTGTCCCATCCCATCATTACATCTAAAAGGCCTGTTAGGATCCCGATATACGTAATAGAAGGGATTATCATCAGCATCCTAATAATATACTATTTTTTTTCCTGCACCAGCCCAACTCAGTTCAAACCACAGCAATTTACACATACCAAGTCAAATGCAATAGCTTAAACAAAAGGAAAGTATATTTGCAATTTAATAAATAAAAGCTATCCCTATTTGGCTCTAATTAATGTTTGCCTTTTCATTATTTGCTATAATGATACCCCCGAGCCAAAACAAGTTTTTAAAAATTAATATGCCTGCCTTTAATTGCATGGTTTCAAATTTGCTTTTGTCAGTGAATCACCTAAAACCTCAACAGATTGATCTACCATTAAAAAAAAAAGTATCTAGACTCACAGTCCTAACAGTGATGAGTTGCCATGAACTTTTATGCTATCCACACAACGACAACAACTGCCAATTAATCACCCTCAGGCTTCTGCAGCAATGGCAACTATGTGACCCACAGTTCAGACCTCTTTGTGCCAAATGATGCCCCCACCCACCCACCGCCATCTCCATGGCCTTGTATGGCCAGTGTTTCAGGTAGAAGCAAAAAAAATGCAGTCTTGCAACCAATTAAAATGGTCAGCCAACCTCAGCATTTATTTAGGATACCAATATCCTTGGTTTTGATTCTATGCAGAATGGAAACCAATGGCAAAGAATATTTGTAGCCCTGGACTGAACTCTGGGGGGGCACCTTGTTGCCCTCTGAGCTTGGTTGTTTTCTGGTAGACTTTGCATTACCAAACTAGGTTTGGTAGTGAAACATCTGCAAGAAAACAACCAAGTTCAGAGAGCACCAAGGGCCTCGCAGAATGGATAGCTTACCAAAAAAAAAAAGGTTCGTAGGAGAGCTGAAGTTCAACTCTCTGGCATCATGGAATTCACCAAGGAAGCGTGTTGTTCCGTTCTTTCTGCTCTCTGCAGAAAGCGATTACACACCCGACCTGTTGCCACCAAGAATTTGTGTCTGTCTTTCATGCAAAACTTGTCTTTTATAAAACAGTCAGTCTAACTGGGAAATATTTTCAAAACTCATGGTGTTTCTGCTGCAGGACTCAGCTGATTATTAAGTTCTGGAGAACCTCAACCGGGCTTCTGTCTAGTGGGCCCCGTGAAGTTATTTTAGAAGGTTCAGGAACCTTCTGACTGGAGAAGATTCCAACTTCCGTTTGCACTCATTATGTGACTCTCTTCCACTTCACTTCTTGCATATGAACAGGATTCAGTGCCTTAAAAAGCCAAAGGTCGTGGAGAAATCCACTCTTCTCTAGCGGCCGTCTCAGAAGAGAATCTGCCGAATCCTCAAGTACAACGTAGCCGTCACCAGGTTCTCAGCAGAGAAACATCCATATGTTTTCCTGCAGGCCCTCTCTTTTTAGTTTCGCTGTTTTCAGTAAAATCCCCACTCCTATTTTTCTGAAAAGTCAGTGTGCTTTATTAGCATAGATTTAACGAGCAGAGCACAGCACTAAGCTAACATTCCTTGTGTAGTAATTTACACTAACTCCTCCTGCTGAGTACATATTGCTCCCATCCGCCAATAAACAGTGTAACCAAATGTCCAGATAATTTGAACAGCATGTTGTGGTCCTGGAATAATGTGACAAAGCAGAGAGACACAGATGACTGAGCAATATGCCAATAAAATGGAAAGAAATAAATTTGGATCGTGGTAGCACATGTGTATTCACAATTAATAAATTCCACTCCATCAGCCCATGATTTAATTATCTATTATGTATAGATGTAGCATTAATCATTCATGGATACTGTTAACTGGATGGGGATTTGCAAAGCATGCGATGGGTACTTTACGTCTACATTAAACTCTAAAAGTGGAGAGAAGCCGTATATACTTGAGTATAAGCCGAATTTTTCAGCCCACTTTTCTCCTTCTCTAGGCCTTGGACTCCCTCCTGGCTGAAGAGTAGATGAACCAAGCCAGCAAGGAGACAAAATGTTTCTGCAGCTGTTTTTCCTCTCAAGTTTTTTTTTTTTTGTAAAGTAATCTCCGAAGGTTATGCCAGAAAATGGAGGACGCTGGGTCCTCTTTGCAAGCTTTAGCTGTCCGCCTGGCTGCCTGAAGGCCGCCCTTTTCAGGCAGTCTGACAGACAGCTAAAACTTGCAAAGACCCAGCGTCCTCCGTTTTCTGGAACAACAACTTTTAGGGATTTATTATTATTATTCCTACTACTACTATTCCTACTACTACTACTACTTCAGGAGTAAAAAGCTGCAGAAGAAAATCCTCTCCTTACTAGCTTAGTTCCTCTACTCTTCCATCTGGAGCCAAGGCGAGATTTTCAAAAGGGATATTGGTTGGAAGGCAGAGGGAGAGTTTAGTTTTAGCATCTAAAAAAAGGGGGGGGGAAATCAGCGAGTGCATCCCAACCGGCTTTTTATGTTTCTGTTATAGAAGAAATACGGGGGAGGGGGAGGGGTTCTGGGGTGGGGTGGGGAGGGGATAATATTGTAACTTCCATAAAGATTTCCAATAAAAGAAAAGAAACATGGCTTCCTGGGGGAAGGTGGGGAGGGCGTTAAGGAAGGGAAGGGCTTCTGGAAGCTCGTCCTGAAGCTGCCTTTTGTGCAAGGGGCCTTTTCTCCAAGCCTAGAGAGGCAGCTTTGTGGCCTCCCCGGAGACAGCTGATGGGCGAAGGCCAAAAGCTCCAAAAGGCTAGGGAACTCAGAACACCTTGGTAGGAGGGAGGGCAGAGGCAGACTTGGGAAAGAGGTAAGACAGGGTTTTCCTTCCCAGATGTTTCTCTTTGGCAAGACAGCCAGCTGTGCTGAAGCCCAGTATATGGGGGTGGGGGAGACCTGAGGCAGGCGGGCTGGTGCTTGCATTAGGCCTCCCAGGATCTCCCCCACCCTCAATTAATGACCAGTGCACTCTTTAATGAATGCACTGAGGAGAATACGTATGGCTGGTCTTTACTTGAGGCAGTTCATTTAACATTATTTAATGGCAGTCTCCATTAGGGTCACAACCTGAAGACTATCTGTGCAATACAGGGAGTGCAGAATTATTAGGCAAGTTGTATTTTTGAGGATTAATTTTATTATTGAACAACAACCATGTTCTCAATGAACCCAAAAAACTCAATATCAAAGCTGAATATTTTTGGAAGTAGTTTTTAGTTTGTTTTTAGTTATAGCTATTTTAGGGGGATATCTGTGTGTGCAGGTGACTATTACTGTGCATAATTATTAGGCAACTTAACAAAAAACAAATATATACCCATTTCAATTATTTATTTTTACCAGTGAAACCAATATAACATCTCAACATTCACAAATATACATTTCTGACATTCAAAAACATAACAAAAACAAATCAGTGACCAATATAGCCACCTTTCTTTGCAAGGACACTCAAAAGCCTGCCATCCATGGATTCTGTCAGTGTTTTGATCTGTTCACCATCAACATTGCGTGCAGCAGCAACCACAGCCTCCCAGACACTGTTCAGAGAGGTGTACTGTTTTCCCTCCTTGTAAATCTCACATTTGATGATGGACCACAGGTTCTCAATGGGGTTCAGATCAGGTGAACAAGGAGGCCATGTCATTAGATTTCCTTCTTTTATACCCTTTCTTGCCAGCCACGCTGTGGAGTACTTGGACGCGTGTGATGGAGCATTGTCCTGCATGAAAATCATGTTTTTCTTGAAGGATGCAGACTTCTTCCTGTACCACTGCTTGAAGAAGGTGTCTTCCAGAAACTGGCAGTAGGACTGGGAGTTGAGCTTGACTCCATCCTCAACCCGAAAAGGCCCCACAAGCTCATCTTTGATGATACCAGCCCAAACCAGTACTCCACCTCCACCTTGCTGGCGTCTGAGTCGGACTGGAGCTCTCTGCCCTTTACCAATCCAGCCACGGGCCCATCCATCTGGCCCATCAAGACTCACTCTCATTTTATCAGTCCATAAAACCTTAGAAAAATCAGTCTTGAGATATTTCTTGGCCCAGTCTTGACGTTTCAGCTTGTGTGTCTTGTTCAGTGGTGGTCGTCTTTCAGCCTTTCTTACCTTGGCCATGTCTCTGAGTATTGCACACCTTGTGCTTTTGGGCACTCCAGTGATGTTGCAGCTCTGAAATATGGCCAAACTGGTGGCAAGTGGCATCTTGGCAGCTGCACGCTTGACTTTTCTCAGTTCATGGGCAGTTATTTTGCGCCTTGGTTTCTCCACACGCTTCTTGCGACCCTGTTGACTATTTTGAATGAAACGCTTGATTGTTCGATGATCACGCTTCAGAAGCTTTGCAATTTTAAGAGTGCTGCATCCCTCTGCAAGATATCTCACTATTTTTGACTTTTCTGAGCCTGTCAAGTCCTTCTTTTGACCCATTTTGCCAAAGGAAAGGAAGTTGCCTAATAATTATGCACACCTGATACAGGGTGTTGATGTCATTAGACCACACCCCTTCTCATTACAGAGATGCACATCACCTAATATGCTTAATTGGTAGTAGGCTTTCGAGCCTATACAGCTTGGAGTAAGACAACATGCATAAAGAGGATGATGTGGTCAAAATACTCATTTGCCTAATAATTCTGCACTCCCTGTACTTATCAACAGAATGTGTGGCTGGTACAGTCTATGACATATCTGTTTTTTCCCCCTCCTAAGCTTATACAAAAGCTAACAGATGTAGCAGAAGAATGCCAAAGCAATCAACTAAAGAAGTTGAAAGAGATTTGTGAAAGGTAAAAACTACTTAACAATTCTTTTGACTACCATTCTAGATGTACTTGGAGGGGAATAATCCCCTGTCAGGACAGAGGGAGTCACTTCTGGGTGAATGTGTATAGTGAGACCTGGGGAGGTTTGGGGAGGCGCCCAAACCTCCCCAAACTTCGGCAGGAGGAACGGAGACCTGGGGAGGTTTGGGGAGGCGCCCAAACCTCCCCAAACGTCGGCAGGTCTGCGCGGAGGAACGGAGACCTGGGGAGGTTTGGGGAGGCGCCCAAACCTCCCCAAACGTCGGCAGGTCTGCGCGGAGGAACGGGCGTGTTTCCTCGCCTGCTGGGCGCCGCGATTTGCCCGGGGAACGCGCGGGCCCCGAATGGCAGCATGGAGTGAGGAAGCGGACAGCCAGGGCTTCCCCGAGAGCCGCGACCACACAGGGTATTCCTGTGTATTCAGGCTTGCAAAATGGCGGATCGAGCCTCTGCTGGTGGCAGAGGCTTGCAGAGCGCGGATCCAGCCTCTGAGGCATGCAGAACGGCGGATCGGCTTATACTCGAGTCAACAACTTTTCCCAGTTTTTGGGGGTGAAATTGGGGGTCTCGGCTTATACTCGAGTCGGCTTATACTCAAGTATATACGGGTACTTGGCCATCTTTTTCAGCTTTCTCAATGTATAAATATGACAAATTGTAGCCTAGAAAACAAGGTTGTCAGCTCTAAAAAATTTAAACAAGATGCACACTTTGCTCCATTGCCAAGTGGCTTAGCAAGTTGAACTCCTTGCCTTACTGCGGCTCCAGAGTCAAGATTTTCAGCACATTTTATAGGAGGAGATACTTTTGTCACAACAGATGGACCCGTTTCTTTAAGTTATAATTCTCACCCAGGAATCAAAGACAGGTTTGCTCTTGGGAGATTTTTTCATATCCCAAGAAATCCTTAAGATTTTTTCATGACTTGTAATTATCTCAAAGTGCACGTTAAATCTATTTTGAAGAAACTGGCCTGTTGTTCTTGCAGAAATAGTTGCTATGCAGTCGTAGGGAGTTGCAATTGGATGATCGTGGGCAGGGGTCCTCAACCTTGACAACTTTAAGACTTGTGGACTTCAACTCCCAGAATTCCTCAGCCAGCTTTGCGGAGTTGTCCACAAGTCTTAAAGTTGCCAAGGTTGAGGACCCCTGACCTTGAGAACAAAATAGGTATGCGGATTTTCCTTTTTTTCTTTTTACGACTCTGTAATCCCTTGTGTCGGGGTGGAATCAGGGCAATGGACTGGAGATGAGCATTTACTGGCCAGATGCCCTTCCTGACGCCTAGGCGGAGTTCACAGCAGATATTTTCTCTTTGCACCCTAATAGAGAAACATCTGTTGCTGCCTAGGATTGAACTCTCAGTCTCCCAAGCGTGAGGCAGGCATCTTCACTTCTAGGCCACTGCGCCACTCTCATAGGTACATTTATCATTATTCAAAAATATATTATTTATTCAAAATCTCCCCAACTCAAACCTTCCTTTGACGTGAAGGATATGTTAGATTTTATACTATCCCAAATTCATTTAAAGCATTCTCTTAGGGAAAGATACTGTGGTACTGGAAGAAAAGGTGCTTACAACACAAGGAGAAAAAACTTGGCAAGGAAAATAAGGAATCACAGACGGAGCTATTGACAAGACTAGAACATAGAAGACGGAATAATAAGGTTGGAAAGGGACTTTGGAAGTCTTCTAGCCTAACTGCCAGCTCAAGCAGGAGACCTTCTACAATTGTGGAGAAATGATTGTCCAGTCTCCTCTTGAAAACCTCCAGTGATGGGGCACCCTCGACATCCAGAGGTAAGCCGTTCCACTGATTAATTGTTCTCATTGTCAGGAAAGTCCTCCTTAATTCTGGATTGGAGAAAACTTGGCTATTCTGTTATAAGGTACCAAGCAATACTTGGATGTGCTACATTCTGTATCCCTTTTAGACCTAAAATCATTTTTTCCCAACCAAGCCCTCATTTCCAGCTTTCAAAGACAGGCTTAGACAGTATGACTCCAACGTGGGTTGACCTGCTGTCGTGATTTTCACCAGGTTCCCATGATTTATATCAGATTCTCTCAATCATATGTCAGATTAATTCCCAAAACAGTCGATTAAATTCACCACTTCTTTCCATGGGTGATTTTCTTGGGATTATTTATAACCCGATACTATTAAGAGCACGCTGGTTATTGCCAGCTGAAATATTTCTCTCCTCCTTTGTCATAACTTGCATCTGTTAGAGCAGGGGTCTTCAAACTTGGCCCTTTGGTGACTCGTGAGGAATTCTGGGAGTTGAAGTCCACAAGTCATCAAAGGGCCAAGTTTGAAGACCCCTGGGTTAGAGCATGTGGGACGCAAACAGACCTTAATTGGTAGAGATCGATCAGGAGATAAGGAAAAATGAAGTGAAGACGAAAGCTTAGATGGTGTTGGGGTCAGAGAAAGGCTTTACCAGTTAAAAACGAACAAGAAAGGGGAAAATAGACATTTTTATAATTTTTGTTTAATGAAAGTGTGGTGGGGCAGGCAATCATAGAAAAAAATATCCTGATATAATTTCTAAGTCAATGTGCTGGCAAATTAAGAAAAAACCTTTTCAGGCCTGTAGGAAAACATTACCAAACTGATCTCTGGAGAAAGGTGCCCGCTCTGACTCCAAAGTAGGAGATTTTTGGCGCTGTGGGAGGCTTTGAGGCTTGAGGGCAACTTATTTCAACAAATTCACAGAAAGGAAACAGAAGGAAAGCCTTAGCAGTCCCTGGCTGGATCCACGTCATAAACCAAGTTTGCTGCTTGATGGTCCTGAAAGTGTTTAATTCCAGGAAATATTCAATCCAGCCAAGACTGCCTCTGAAAGAGTCTTAGGGAAATGACAAGGCACTCAACCCTACACAGTTACTACTACACATTGCCTAGTTTTTTGTCTCTCTCAGCCTGATGTAAAGAAAAAGATGCATCGGCTGGACACCAGTAACATCCATCAATGACAACGAATAGCTTGTCTGGAAAACCTGCCACCTGATCTATCATGTTGATAAATTGAATCTTCAGAGAGTTAAAATAAAGCCCCGCTGTCAAAACAATCCTAATTTCTCGTGGGCATCTCCAAACCAGTAGGATTCTCTTAAAAACACCGTATTTTGTGAGTGCTCCCTGTGGTCCTTTAGCCCCCATTCGGCAAGCACGACAGAACATTATTGTCTGCCCTGAAATGAAGAATACTAAAAATGTTTCAAAAGCATCACCTCTTGCCTTCTTCTCTACACGTGCAGGTGAGAGCACTAATCTGTCAAAGCGTTAATTCCAAATTTAGACCAGAAAGCTTACTGGGTAAAATTCACATTCTTCCTTTGTCAGACGCCAGCCAACATTCCGATCTAGTGCCTAGCTCTGGTTGAAATTACTGAAATTTAAGGTGACATAGAGAAGCAACTATTATTTTTAGGATTTATTTGTCTGCATTTGTACCTTAGAATCCTTGATATAAGACAGAATGATTCTGCAGGATTTATTTTGAATTTTATAGGCGTGTTGTTATTTACCTTCCCTCTCCATCACCACCATCTCACTTTTCCCAAATATTTATTTATATTTGCATTTACATTTATATATAGCAGAAACACACACACACACACACACATACACACACACACGGATAGATGAGAGAGAGAGGGAGAGAGGAAGGGAGAGCAAGCAAGCAAGCGAGAGAGAGAGAAAGCGCATCATTTTAGCCATTGTCTATCCAGTACAAGATGAAGGCCTCTTTCACACGTTTCCAACTAATAAATTATACACACACACACATATACAGAGAGCATGTCTGTGTGTAAATATATATGTATGTTTGTGTGTGTGCGTGTGTATGTGTGTGGTTTTCCAAGGTGGTTTGCCATTGCCTCCTTTTTAGGGCTAAGGGAAAGTGACTGGTCCAAGGTCACCAAGTTGGCCTTGCGTCCAAAACAGGACTAGAACGCCCAGTCTCCCGAGTCCTAACCTGATGCCTCCACCGTGACACCAGAAATATACAAAACAACTCTTCTGCTCCACCTTCGCTGCTCATGATGGCTTTGGCCAAAGCATTCCAAACACTTGGTTTTAATAAGATCTAGTCAGGTAAAAACTGGGCTCTCAGCCTTAACCAAAGAGGTACCACAAGTAGCAAGGCATAATGATAGCTCCAATCATTTCTGGCACATGGTGGCGCAGTGGTTAGAATGCAGTATTGCAGGCTGATTCTGCCCACTGCCAGAAGTTCGATCCTGACCGGCTCAGGATCAGCCTTCCATCCTTCCGTAAAAGGAGGACCCCAGATTGTTGGAGGCAAGATGCCGACTCTGTAGCTTAGAGAGGGCTGGAAAGCACTGTGAAGCAGTATATACGTCTATGTGCTAGTGCTATTACTTCAGAAGTGCAACGGGTTCAAGTTTAACTCCAGGTAGGCTCACTCTCTTCTGTGCAAACTAGGAACTGGAATCCAGAGGTTACCTTGTAAATCCAATCCAAACAAATCAATTAAATCAGATGGATCTAATGGTGATCGATGGCCAAGAAGGATTACCTTGCAAGGTATATTCCATCAACTTGGAGGGACCTGCAGACACAGTCTCAGGATGCATTAAAATAGCACTTTGTATAAAACCCTAACATATTACACTCCAAGAAAAATAGTGTGTTGCTGTTAACGTGTGTACTGTAATCCACACCGAGTAAATACTTTGCTCTGAACTCTTGAAATCCTTCCCATCCTTGAAAGGGTTAATGTGGCAAAGATCACCTAGAATCCTTCTTTGCCATTATTTCTTCTACCAAAGAAGCTCTCTTGTTTTAACACGTGGAAAATGGATGCAATTTAAGAAAATTAGACATTTAGCTTGCATAATGAGCAAGCCTGATTTTTTTTAACAATTTGCAGCTCTATTTTCTGCAATGTGACAAGTTTAAATGGCATTCAAGTAGCTTTTCAGGGAAGATGTCACTCTGTTTTCTTACTAATGCCTGAGCAACTGCCTTGTCTATTGTCAGGCTGTTAATTCGCTATTATTAAGTACTCAGGAGCTTCTGCCTTGAAAGGGCTGTCACTTATCCTTCCAGAATGGCTGAGCTTTAGAAACCTAGGGATGTGTCAGGTATTCTGTCTGTTCCTTTCAACTGGCTGGAAATCCACATTTCAAAAAGAGAGAGAGAGAGAGAGAGAGAGAGAGAGAGAGAGAGAGAGAGAGAGAGAGAGAGAGAGAGAGAGAGAAACAGTTGCTTCCTTTGTCAACCTGTAAAAATGCACATTTGGGAAGTGGGGGGGAGGCCCCAAAAAGCAGCCGTAGCCTTTCTTTGCATCCATAATGCACATTTAGGAAGACATCTTGCAGAACAGGCTGAGGGACACTTTCCCAAATCACCGGATATTCAAAGAATGCAGACCGTGGCTTGGTATGTTTTCACAACATTTTCCCCCATCTTGCAATATCGGTCCAACTTTAAAAAAAACAAAAAACTTGATACTGCTCATATTTTGGTAAAGACGATTATTTGTAGCTCAGGGTTGCAATGAGGGGTCCTTGGTGCTCTCCGAATTTGGTTGTTTTCTTGTAGATGTTTCATTACCAAACTAGATAACATCATCAGTTCCAAAGAGCACCAAGGACCCCTTGCTGCTCATTTTCTCTTCCTTTCCTACAAATACACTAAAGAAGCAGCACGTTATGGTCCTTAAAATTCTTGAACTTCCAGGATTCAGCTATGAAATTCCTACTTATAAGAGATACGCCTTGGGAAGTCACAGGCTCAGTTGTCTGACTGTGTGTGTGTGTATGTGTTTGTGTGTGTGCACGCACACACCACTGCATAGCTATTGTAGTTCAGTGCAACAATAGCTGAATCACTTGGCCGTAGTGACCACAATGTCACTTAACCGCACTGGTGAGACCACACTTGGAGTGTTCTGGCCACCATAATCCCAGAAAGTATGCAGAGAAGAGCAACGAAGGGTCAGGAGGCTAAACTGTATGATAAACGGCCGAGGGGACCAAATAGGTCTAGCCTAATGAAGAGAAGGAGTAGGAGGGACATTGTGACTGTCTTCCAGCACTTGAGGCCTTGTCACAGAGAAGAGAGGACTGACTTATTCTCCAAAGCACCTGAGGGCAGAGCAAGAAGTAACAGATGGAAGCTTCTCAAAGACAGATCCAGCCTAGAACTAAGGAGAAATTTCCTGACAGTGGGAACAATTAATCAGTGGAATGGTTGATCTCCAGAAATTGTGAGTGCTCCATCACTGGAGATTTTCAAGAAGAGAGTGGACAGCCATTTGACTGGGATGGTCCTGCCTTGAATAGTGGTTCGGACTAGAAGATCTCTGAGGTTCTCCCAGCCTTACGTTTCTATATTCTATCTGGAACATGGGAAAATGTTCTCTCTTCCTGATTCAAGCTTGGGGGGGCTTCTAAATTCCAGGCCCAGATGCTACCAGTGGACCTACTCCTAAGAAGGGGTGTCTTTACCTTGGCTTGATCCTAGTTGGGTGTCAAACGTGTCCGTGTGAACCCCAGAAAGAATTCCTGAAGACCTCCTGTTCATCTCACAGGGACCTTTGGAAGAAAACAGATTGGTGAATTGGGCTAATCCGTGGAAAGGACACCCTTTTTCTTACTCTAAGCACCAAAATGGCTTCATGGTTTATTGCTGTTCTGTGGGCTTAAACACATTCCAGCCTCAAGAGAAATAAGGAACGTATCCAGAATATTGTTTTAATGAAAGCATTATTTCCATTTTAACTGGTTTTTTTTCCTGGAATTTGTATCCTTTCCATACTTATTTTTCTGGAATATCTACACAACATATAGCTACCTCTTTCTTTCCAGAAAGTATGGGTTAAGCACATTACATTTACTTTAAAATACAGCTGAAAACCGTTTCTTCTATAAGAAGAGGTCAGGTGCTATTACTACTTTCAGCAGTTCATATGCCTCTAAATGTAACATTTCTTCCTTACTGTGATAACCTCCACATGTCTGTATGTCTGTCCATCCATCCATCTATCCATCCGTCTGTCCATCCATCCATTCTTCTAGGCCAGGTCAAAAAGAGATAATGAAACTGCTGTAGGAATTGTGGACAGTTGGTTTTGGAATAAATTCCAAAGAATAAGTTCAGGAACAAACATTTCTGATTCATTAATGCAGAGAAATAAAACCAGCTGAAGCTCATGCTGAAAACAGACAAACAATGGGGGGGAAAGGCATTCAGGAAGCTTTCCCATTATTCATTGTGACAAGAATGAAAGTTCAGATTAGCAAGTTCCTTTCTCCACACAAACACAAAAGGATATGGAAGCAATTATGCACTCTAAAGGAGATAGAAAAGATTTGGGTAGCATGCTTAACACTCCAGCACATGTACTGACACATGAATGCTGAATAACTATTCTAAGAGGGTGGAAAAGAAAGTAGTGAAAATAGAAAGCGGAAAGATGGAGGAGAAAAGATCTTAGAGAGAGCTTGGGAAGAAAGAATCCTCAAGGGGAAAAAACTCAAGAAGCTTGGGAAATTTTGAAAAGTGAGATTATAAAAGCTCAGTCTAGCACAATACCAGCGAAGAAGAAAAACAACAGCTCTCAAAAGAAACCAGCATGGCTGCATAGAGAACTCTGAGAGCATAAATGAGCAGCTGTCTACAAGGAGTATAAATCCTTCCTTTCTCCACCATCCAGTCAGAGCTGAAGAAGCTTCTTGGATGAGAAGCGAAATGTCTTCAAAGAAAAACAAGAAAGTCCAGTTACTGCCTAAAAAAATGCACTTTTGGGATTCCAAATTTTTCTCATCTACTGCCCAAGAACATATTTGCATCTTTTTAACAATGACCTTTATAACCCCACATTGGAAGAGATGTGTGGACTGAGCTTTTATTCTTTTAGATCTATCCAGAGAGGATCTGGATAAGGAAACCAGATCCCGTGGCAAGGAGACAGGCTGATGAAGACCAAGAATGTTCTCCTGCATATTTCTCAATCAATTCATTAAGGCTTTTGCAGAAAAAAAAACCCCACAAGATTGTGTTTCGTGACTCTAAAAGCACAGACGTGATGCACTTAGGAGCGTAAACGTGACACATGCAGAGCTGATCGAAAGCAAACAGTTTTGTTTTCAGCCTGCGGGAAAAACACCACCTCGTATATTTTCTCCCTGACAAACAAAGGAGAAAATAGTGGGGACCCTTACAGAAACCAATGTTGTTACCTCAGCATTATTGATTTTCATCAGATTTCTTAATCTAGCCTATGGCAAAACTTTGGCCTTGCAGTAAGATATAGTTTTCCAGGAAAAATGGTATTTGTAAAAGAAGTTTGTGATCTGAGTTATGGATTCTTTTGAAGGCAGGCCTCTTCTGGAAGTGAGGGAAGGAGATGAATTTTTCCTCTCTTTTTTTTGAAGAAAACCAAGGAAAGAAGGTTTGGGGGAATCAAACAGTCCAGGTGGAAAAAATGGTTCTCCTAAATTCTTCTGTCCTTTGCGACACAAATTGTTAAGATTTTCTAAATGTATAAACCTTAGAATCTAGAATCCTAGGCTGGAAGGGATCTTGAAGGTCTTCTAGTCCAACCTTCTGCTCAAGGCAGGAGACTTTATACCATCCCGGCTGAATGGCTGCCCGGTTTATTTTTGAAAACCTCCAGTGATGGAGCACCTACAACCTCTGGAGGCAAATGTTGTTCCACTGGTTAATTGTCCTCACTGTCAGGAAATTCCTCCTTAGTTCCAAGTGGCTTCTCTCCTTGATAAGTTTCCATCCGTTGCATCTTGTCCTGCTTTGGTAAACAGGTTGACCCCCTCTTTTTTTGGCAGCCCCTCAGATATCGGAAGACTACTATCACGTTCCCCCTAGTCCTTCTCTTTGTTGGGCTAAGCATGCGCCCCACTTCCCTCTGCAGGCACTTTTCCTAGCAAGGAGAACAAAAAGGGTAGGACATAACGTCAGGTAGACCTTGACTTATAATCATAACTAAACCCACAATTTCAGCTGTAAGTCATGATCGTCGTAAAACAGGTCTCCACGTGACCATGCCCGATCTTTTTTGCAGTGGTCATAAAGCAAACCCCATGTCTGTATAAAGTGAACACCACAGTGTTCAGTGGACCCACTGCTCGCTGGGGGTGAGTGTTGCCAGAAACCTGAAATAAATGCTGGCTTCGGGCAAGCATGGGGCAAACTGCAGTCACGTGACCACAGGACACTGCAAAGCACCATAGGTCAACGTGGGCCAATTGCTGAGCATCCAAAACATGGTCATGAGGGTGTGGGGGGAGAGGCAGTCATCCGGACTTCAAATCCAGGCCATCAGTCCCTTTTTCAGGCTCCGATGTAACTTCGAACACTTTTTAAATGACCAGTCATAAGTCCCACAACTCCACTGCAAAGAAAGAAAGAAAGAAAGAAAGAAAGAAAGAAAGAAAGAAAGAAAGGAAGGAAGGAAGGAAGGAAGGAAGGAAGGAAGGAAGGAAGGAAGGAAGGAAGCAATGTTTTGAAACAAGATTGATGGCAAATAAATTTAAAGAATAGAATGGAATGGAATGGAATGGAATGGAATGGAATGGAATAGAATAGAATAGAATAGAATAGAATAGAATAGAATAGAATAGAATAGAATAGAATAGAATAATTTAATTTAATAATATTTCTATACCGCCCTTCTCCCTGAGGACTCAGGGCGGTTCACAGGGCAAGAATAAAATACAAAGTTACAAATATTAAAAAGAAATTAAATAATTGCCCGATTTTAAAACAATTGATATATTACAATTATAAAACCCCAAAGATAATATTAAGAATACAAGAATAAAAAACCCCACCAATCCCCCATCAGGCTAGGCCGGCTTGTACAAACAAAAACGTCTTGAGATCGCGACGAAAGGAGCGAAGATCGGGCGCCATCCGGAGCTCTACCGGTAACTGATTCCATAGTTCCGGAGCGCCCACAGAGAAGGATCTCCCCCTGGGGGCCACCAATCGACATTCTCTGATCGGTGGCACCCTGAGGAGACCCTCTCTGTGGGAACGCACAGGGCGCAGGGAGATTGATGCCGGCAGCATCAGAATAGAATAGAATAGAATAGAATAGAATAGAATAGAATAGAATAGAATAGAATAGAATAGAATAGAATAGAATAGAATAGAATAGAATAAGGAATAGAATAAGGAATAGAATAAGGAATAGAATAAGGAATAGAATAAGGAATAGAATAAGGAATAGAATAGAATAGAATAAGGAATAGAATAGAATAGAATAGAATAGAATAGAATAGAATAGAATAGAATAGAATATAGAATAGAATAGAATAGAATAGAATAGAATAGAATAATAAAATTTAAAAATGTAAATATATGTATATATAATAATCCTAAAAACTTGAATCCCAGGTATATTCATTAAAATACAATAGAGCTACTGAACTCTGGGATAGCAAAACTTTAATAGATACAACTTAGCTTTCATCAATCCTCTGTTGACATGGTCAGAGTTGGTAATTGGTGCTTAGAGAAACTGCTCGTGTGTGTGTGTTTGTGTGTGTGTGTGTGTGTGTGTGAGAGAGAGAGAGAGAGAGAGAGAGATCCTGTGACTTTGGCCTTTTGTCCCATACACACAAATCTAACTATAAGTAGAAAGTTCACCTGATCATGTAGGAAAAGGAAAAAATAAGCTTTTTAACCAAGCTTTTTGGTTAAATTGGCTTTTTAACCAAACCAATTCAAAACCTTTTTCCAAAGGAAAAAATAAATTGACATTTTTTGATTAAGTAAACATATGGTTTTTTCCCCAAAAAATTGGTATACATCTCTGAAATCCCATGCTTTATGTAATTCTGGAATTATAGCACTTTTCCATTTACTAAGGTTTTTTTTTTGCTATAGTTAGACCGCAAAGAAGTCATCTTGCTTCATATATATGAATATACAAACACACAGACGCATATACACAAAGCACACACAAACTGATTTCCCTCACCTCGCAATCCGCTTTCCCTCATGCACCCAGCCAAATTCCTGAGGGCAGCAAGGAGGAAAAACAAAAGTTGATGGCATATATATACCAATATAATATATGTCATTGCCCTGATTTTGAGACATTCCAAAGCATATAACTCAAATGTTTTCTTTGCTGCAGTTATTCAGTTTCGCCACAGGATGGAGCCAGATAGCTGCAAATATGATTTATTGTCATTTCCTTATAAATCCACTTCATGACTAAAATTATTTTATTCCTTTTTTTTAATTCCAAACCTCAAATGTATACTTTTCCCAAAACGTTTCCACAATTTTGGCCACTACTGTAGGGGAAAAACCCACTTAGGGTTAGGGTTAGCTCCCCATGAACTCGGAGAGCAAAATGGACATCGCCAATGGATTCATAAATACATGGGAAAACCCCATAGGGCCGTGGTGGCGAACCTCTGGCATGCATGCCACAGGTGACACGCAGAGCCCTCAATGTGGGCACGGGCACCATCACCCCAGTCCTAGGCCTTCAGCTGGGTTTTATAAAACCTTCTCGCTTTAGGCCTCCACCGCTGTGTGCAAAAAAAAATCAATCAATCAATTTTAACTTCTCACAGGAAAAAAAAGATCTCGCAAAGCTGGAATTGATTGAACCTTTTAGTCCCACCCAGTCTGTTACCACTGCAGCCATGCCCACTCAATCATCTGCAATTCCTTGAAGCAAGAACTTATCAGAACCAATTCAGAAAGCGTTGCCTTCATGCCAAGACCCAGAATTTGTGAGAATATTTTGATGTTGTGGTCTCTGCAATCACTAGCAAAATGTTCCTTTCTTCTACCCATCCAAATAAAATGGCTTAACAAGAAAGTATTTGTCTCTTAACAGTGTTTTGTTGAACACTGTTGGAATATTTTTCTGAATAAAGAAAAACAAAGCCGCTTGGTTAATTCTGCAGGTCGTTGTCCTACCCTGTCTGGAGGGCGCAACTTGGTGGAAAATGTTGAGAGGGGGCTCATTAAAAGTTATTAAAATCCTTATGATGGGGATATAAATGTATTGGACCTCTTTTGAAAACATTTAACTGTGGGTAGGAAAGAGTTCCAATAACAGAAAAAGGAAGAAATAGTTTCAGATTTGAGTCAACTTCTTTCACTGGGCAAGACACTATGTATCAGAAACTCTTATTATAACATTTTAGTAGAATCCCTAAAAAGCAAAGCAAAAAAAACCAGTCCTGGATTATTTTTTTCTTAAAGAAAAAAAGACGGGGGGGGGGGGAAACAAATTCAAAATAAAAGCAAGAGCTGCCTGGCAAGATTGTGACAGGGTGGAGAAGATGCAAACAAAAAACAGAAAAGAACTTTGAATTTTAGGTGGAGGGGACGACCCACCAACCCGAAGGGCAATCTGTTGCAAGAGAGGCAATCCCCATCACACACACCCCAAGGCCGGCTAATGGGATCTGTAGTCCAAAGTATGTCCTATACCACAGGTCTGCAACCCGCGGCTCCGGAGCCGCATGCGGCTCTTTCAGCCATCTTCTGTGGCTCCCAGTCCTCTGCCATGTGCAGTCCCAAAAAAAAAAAGTGGGACTAAAAAAGTTCAACCAATCAATTCAAATATGCAGGGTAGATACATATTTCGCCTTGGCTCCACTCTTCAGTCAAACCCTGTTCTGCGCATGTGCGCATGTATGCGCACGCGCACACATTTTTTGCGGCTCCCAGTTTTCCCTTTTGTGAGGGAACCGGTTCCGAGTTTCAGGTTGCTGACCCCTGTCCTATACTGTACGTATAACCATAATTTTATTTTTATTATTTTTTGTATGTATTACATTTTCAGATTTTGTTGTAAAAACTGAGCATTTTAAGCAGGGGGGAACCTGATCAACAGGAGGAGCAAAAAAAAGAAATAAAAAAGCTCTCTGTTGCAAGAAGGGACCATCCCTATAAACACCCCGTCCCCACCCCGAGGTGGCTGATGGGACTTGTAATCCAAAGCATTCCTCAGTAGAAGCCCAAAGTCACCCTCTGGATCTCTCAATCCTAAAACGCATTGCTGCAAAAATGATGGGGATATTTTAAAAACTGGGCCTTTGCAGCGGGAGGGGGGGCGGAGGAGGCAACCTCCAACTCTATTCCGGTCTCTCATGCACAAGAGGAGACCCGCCGGCGGCCTGACGGATGGGATTTGTAGTCCAAGGGTCCCCTTGAGAAGGCGAGAGAGAGAGAGAGAGAACGTCGCAGCCGCCTAATCGCCTTCACTTGTGAGGCCGAGGCCCGTCTGGCCATGAGTAGCCGCCTCGCGTGCCCAGGGCGTCTCCATGGCAACTGTTCCGCGAGCCGGGAATCAGCTGAGCGGTCGCACCTGTGTTTCAGCTCGCGCCTTTCCAGCCCAGCGCCCTCGGACCGCGTCGCGGGCTCTTTTTCTTCACGCCCATCTCGCCCGTTGATTGGCTGCTCCGAAAATGCGTCCCTCGGATTGGCTGAGCGGTCTGTTCCCCCCCCTCTCTCCGAGAGGCGGGGACATTTAAAAAGTCGGCGGGTTCCTCAGGCTGAATGCAAAATGCAAAGCGAGCGCGCTGCACTGGCAGCAGATGCCGCTACCGCGTCTCTCGGTCCCCGAAAGGGACGATGCTACGGGGCGCTGGGGGGCAAAAAAAAGTCTCTCTCGGGCGCTCCCGCGGCCCAAGTCCTCGAGCTCGAGGCTGGGCAGGGGCTTTTGAGCTTTTGAGGTAATTTCTAGCGGAGACTTTTTTTACCTTATAGGGATGCGGAGGGGAGCGCGAGTTTAGCTAATTAATGGCTTGTTCTCGGGGAGTCGGGATAGCGCCTGTGGTAATTTTAAGCGCAGCGTGTATTCTTAGGAGTAAAACGCCAGTGGTGGCTGAGGTAACATCCTCAAGGGTGCTTTATTCAAAGGAGGCCAATACCACAGGTCCCTAAAGACACTTATCTCCGTCTTTCCTTCGGGGAATAACGCAAACCGCTGTGTCTGGAAGTAATTCTAGTCAAAGCGCACGTCCTTAAGATTTTGGCGGAACCTGAGGTAATCAAAGCCATGTCCTTTTAAAAAGGACCAAACCACCACAGGTGAATAAGAGTTAAAATTAGCTTTGGGGTAAAGTCTGAGTACCTACCCATGTCCTTGCTGTAAGCTGGGGCAATTTTAGCCAGGTGTACTTAAATAGGCTAAACTACCACAGGTGAACAAGCAGTAAAATTAGCCTAAATGCAAAATCCTTAAAAGAAGCAAGTGGCTTCAAGTAACTAAAGGCAAAAGTTAACTAAAATTACTTCAGCTCCTGGAGTTGACCTTACTTTCTTGAAATAAAGTCAGCTTTTCAAGTAATCTTGAGGTAATTTTAGCCAAGGTGCACATTTTAAAATATTGGTGGAATCTGAGGTAATCTCAGCCATGTCCTTTTAGAAGGAGCAAACCAGCATAAGCAAGTCAGAATTAAAAATAGTTTTACAGATAAAGATAAAATTACTCAGGAGCTGACCTTGCTCTCAGGAATAAGGTGATTTCTTGGGACCTGAGGTAACTTTAGTCGTTCAAGTCTTTAAAAGAAGCAAAATACATTGAGGACTAGCTACTTCAAGTAATTAAACAAAAAAAATTAACCAAAATTACTTCAGGTCAGGAAATTGGACTTGTTTTCTTAAAAAGAAGTCAATTCTGGAGGCCTGAGCTAATTTTAGCCAAGGCTCAAGTTCTTAGAGTAAAATATTGGTGGAACCTGAGATAATCTCAGCCATGTCCTTTTAAAAGGACCAAACCACCACAGGGAATAAGAGTTAAAATTAGCTTGGGATAAATTCTGAGGTAATCTTAGCCATGTCCTTGCAGACTAAACAGCACTTCAAGTAGAGGTGAAAGTTAACTAAAATTACTTCAGGCCCAGGCCCTGGCTTAACTCTCAGAAAATTGCTTCAGTACCTGGAGTTGACCTTACTTTCTTCCAAGTCATCTCTTGGGACCTGAGGAAATTTTAGTCAAGGCTCAAGTGCCTAAAAGAAGCAAAACATGTAGAAGATGACAAGTTGCGTGGTCTGAGGAATTCTCAGGGGGACAATGTTCCAATTCATTTTATACTGTCTTCTTTCACTCATAGGATAAAACACAATCCCCTTTGATTGATTGCTTTTCTAGTCTCTGGACATAAGCTGGCCATTTGGTGATGTTGATTTTTTTATTTCAAAGGCATGAATCCATATAGACGAAGAAGAAGACATCAACAGTAAGACAGATAGTTTAATTCACTCTCCAATATATCATGGAAGTGTGGAAGCCTGGCAGTTACTGTTTGCAACACGTTTATTCCTGCAACAATTTTTACAAAGTATCAATGGTAAAAAGAGCAGTGGTAAGTGTGACAAGCGTACCTAAAAAGAATTTTAAAAATTCTGACCTGTCACAATTTTAGCTATTGGCTGTGGTTCTTAGAATCAGAAAGGGCCCTAAGAGCATTCCACATACCAACCAGCATGGCAATGGTGGTGATGCCCTTCCTGGTGGAGGTCTTTCAGTCCCTGAGCTTCCACTCTGAATGAGCCAGGGGGTCAGACTGCTACCTGTCTCATTGAATCCCTGAGCAAACACTGTGGGGGACTCACACTGGAAGTCCTCTCTGGGGTCACCCTGGGTGACCCTTTCAGTCCCTGAGCAAGCAGTGAGGGCGAATCACACTGGAAGAGTCAACAGCGCTCAGCTACAAGCCTCCTCCAGTGCCTGAGGACCCCCTCAGTGAGACTCAAACCGGAAGGCAATCCTTTGGGATCACCTCCCTCCCACCTTCACACCTTCAGAAATAATGCTGCACCAGCCAGATGCCTTAGAACCAAAAGTAAACGTGGTGGTGCAATTTAATACAAGGAATAGCAATAAGGGAGAATATTTGTGGCTCACGGTTGAAATGAGGCGTCCTTGGTGCTCTCTGAGCTTGCTGGTTTTCTTATAGACGTTTCATTACCCAACTAGGGGACATCGTCAGTGCTAGTAGAAGGGAGTGTGATTTGGCTCAGTTTATGTTCGAGTGGCTTTTTCAGTGTTGTTGAAAATGGTCTTGGAGGTCCTTTGTTGCGCTATTTGTTGTTAGCTTCTTTGACTGTTGCTTGATTGCGGTATTGTTTTGTTGCTATGGTGATGGTTTTTAGAACCCGAAATAAAACCTCAACGGCCCTTTTTAATGTTAGCTGTGGCCGTTGATCTATACAAGAGGTTAGGTTTTTCTACCTTTGCAGACTGAGCGGAGGAAGAATTGCACACCTGCTGCCAAAGATTCCTCGAAAGAGACAAGACTTGCTGGGCACAACTGAGGAAGAAACAAAAGAACAAGAAAAAGCGAAAGAAATAATAATAATAATAATAATAATAATAATAATAATAATAATAATAATAATAATAATAATAATAATAATAATTTTATTTATATACCGCCCTTCTCCCGAAGGACTCAGGGCGGTGAACAGGGCAAATATATCAAAAATACAAAAATACAAAAGTTAAAAGAAAATTAAACATATGCCCGACTAAAAACAGTAAATACAAATATTAAAAATGACCATAAAACCCAACCCATCCCCCCATCAAGAAGAAAGAAGAGAGCGTGAAAATATCTCCAGCTCAAGCCCTGTTAGCCTTCGACTGTGATGTGGCCTTCTGTGCTGTGAGGTAAGCTTAGCTGAGTCTCGTATTCTTCAAAGTTTTGGGGTATGGAGGGAGGTGGATGGTCTTATACTACTAGATGGTCCTTCCTAGGTAAGCAACACCTGCAACTGAGGTAATAGTAAGCACTGCATCTTGTGCATTCTTAAGAGTAAAACCAAAGACGGAAGACTCAGTTGTCAGCCTGCAACGCTGATGGAAGAAGAAGGAATGGAACACAAGAATGAATATGATCTCCATCAAGAATGCTACTTCACCAACTCAATCACAACTGACCTTTAGATAACAGATTTTAGAGTATTCTAGCCTGCTGTAAATTTAGCCGTGGTGAACCCCAAAAACATCCTCAATGGCTCTTTTTAATACTAGGCATGGCTGTTATAGTTTTCTGCCTGGCGTAATTTAAGCCTGGCAGTGGTTCTTAGACCCAGAAAGAAAACCTCATTGGCTCTTTTAAATGACCAATGTGTGGCCAGTGCCTGGTAATGGATTTTATACTTTTCTGCCTGGCGTACATTTAGCTATGGCGATGGTTCTTAGAACCAGAAATAAAACCTCAATGACCCTTTTAAATGATCAGTGTGTGGCCAGTGCTTGGTAATAGGTTTTGTAGTTTTCTGCCTGGCATAAAATTAGCCCTGGCAATGGTTCTTAGAACCAGAAATAAAACCTCAGTGGCCCATTTTAATGACCAGTGTGTGGCCAGTGCTTGGTAATAGATTTTATACTTTTCTGCCTGATGTGAAGTTAGCCATGGCAATGGTTCCTAGAACCACAGTGAGCCTCATTGGCCTTTTAAATGACCAGTGTGTGGCCAGTGTTTGGTAATGTATTTTACAGTTTTCTGCCTGGCGTAAAGTTAGCTGTAGAGGTGGTTCTTGCAACAAGAAAGCAAACCTCAATGTCCGTTTTTAATCCTAGCCATGGCGGTTGATGGATTATAGATACTATAGCTTTCTGCCTGGCGTAAATTAAGTCCTGGCAATGGTTCTTAGAACCAGAAAGCAAACCCCAAAGGCCCTTTTAAATGACCAGCGTGTGGCCTGTGCTTGGTAATGGAATTTATAGTTTTCTGCCTGGCATAAATTTAGTCCTGGCCATGATGGTTCTTAGAACCAGAAAAAAACCTCAATGGCCATTTTTAATGCTACGTTTGGCCAGTGATGGATAAAAGATTTTATAGTTTTCTGCCTGGCGTAAATGTAGCCATGGCAATGGTTCTTAGAACCAGAAATAAAGCCTCAATGACCCTTTTAAATGACCGGTATGTGGCCAGGGCTTGGTAATGGATTTCATAGTTTTCCGCCTGGCGTAAATTTATCGATGGCGATGGTTCTTGGAACAAAAAATAAAGCCTCAACGGCCCTTTTTAATGCTAGGTATGGCCAGTGATTGATAAAAGAATTATATTTTTTTGCCTTCAAATAATTTTTATCCTTGGCTGTTTTTTAAAATGTGTAAGTTACGTTTTGACTGGTAAATAATCATGACACACAGTACATGGCAGTCACCGCAATAATTTTGATTTCTTCTGTCACACATGTTTATATTTTTGTTTCTGAAATATCTCTAAATGGGATTCAGATTTGGTAACATTCTGTTTGACATGTATTTTTTGTAATAAAGCTGAGTTTTACTCCTGATTTACTGTTGTTAAATAGTTGTGATGCTTATGGTAGACAAGATACTTTCTCTCTTGCTTGTTTTATTATCCTTTATTTATCTGTTCTTATGACCAACTCTTCACCAAGAGATACCTGTTGTGATATTCATGTATTTGAACACTGAAGTTGCATTTTCTTTCTTCTGAGAGAAATCTTTTGATGACAACTGTTGTTTCTTTTACACCTCACCTTTTTATCAAAAGTGCCATTTTAAATTAGTGAACTATTTAACCCATCATGGTATTGCATCATTGCTTTTGTAACTTTTACAATGATAAAAACGTGACTTTTTATCCTTAAAATATTGGATTATATTTTTATGTATTTTATCTTTAGGATTGTATTATGCTTTGAATTGTACAAACTGTTGCAGCTGGGTTACGCTTGGAAGATGCGATGCTTGTGTTAAACAATAAAGTATTCAAGTCTTCCTTGACTGGATTTGTGATCCTGCAAGTCAGAGCTTGGACCTGTTGGGCACCTTTTGCTTCTGCTCTTTGCTGAAGCCACCGGGGATCATCTTTTGTAAGGATTTGGGGCTTTGGTGTATTCAGAAATCTCCTGTTCTACCAAAATAAACTTCCAGTGAAATTATTTTTGCACTTTTCATAAAATTATTTTTGATTTCCCTTTCTATATCTCCCTATCCAGTAACCTTTTCTGCTGTACTTTAGGAAAAAGATGCCATGGACCTATCTGGCCACAGGAGGGCAGCACTCCTTGTTTTGCCATCCTCGGCGTCCTATTAGAAATCAAATTTTAGCTCCTGGAATGATCTTTTATATTCCCGACAGCCTCTTCTGTGGCTGCTTTGAGCTTTCGTCGTAGGAAGGAAAGGAAAGAATAAGCCACTCCAGGGCATCTTTGCCAAACGTTACAACACACACTGGCCACAGACTTTGCTGCTTTGACTCAGTTTTATGAGTGTTTGCTTATTACGTATATTCCTTTATCAAAGGTGTAGGCTGAGTGCCCATAAGGGAAAACGCACTGAGTTGTAGGAATCACAATAAGTCCCTAGAATTCCTGATCAGGGTTTGTGATGAAAGGTGTCCATAAGAGGGCCGACTTTGCTGCTTTTAGCAGCTGGGCTCCGGTGAAGAGAATCAAAGTCCTGCCAAAAGACCTCCCACTCGCTATTGGCACAGCCTCCACAAAACAACACAACTCCGTATTTTGGGCTGGGGCACAGGCTTGAACCAGAGGAGCGGGTCAAAGGGACATTTCTTCCAAATCCCGAATTAACCACAAAACAACTTAGCCTGAGGTCTGAAAAAGACATCTTTTCTCTATAAAAACTCTACCTTCTTTGCTAGGGCAGGATTCCGATCTTTAATTTTCCATTCATTTATAATTTTATGCAAAATCCCACTAGACAATGTATTTCCCAATGTGTATAGGATTTGAGAGCCGCTTCATCCAAATGGATGTAAAATATAGTGCCCGACTGCAAGGCGTGAGAGTACAGGGGAAAAAAGAAAAGCAGAATTCAGCCACCCACAGAACGGCCGCTTGGCACAAGGCCGAGGTCAGCCTGGGTGATCTGAGGTAATCTTCTTTGGAAAACAGATTTGCCTCCACTGGGGACACGGCAGATCGATTTGTAGCTCTGCTCTTGGATGGTTCAAGAACGGGCCACGGCCTCCATTGTGAAGGCGGCCATTTCTAATAACGGATAAGGAGCAGAGGCAAGTGTTAAGGCATCCGGCTAGAAGCCGGAGACTCTAAATTCTAATCCTGCCTCAGGCGTGAAGCCAACTGGGGGGGCCTTGCGCCAGTCGCCCTCTCTCCGACCCGAGAAAGAGGCAATGGCCGACCACTTCTGAAAACCCATGTCGAGAAAACGTCAGGGACTAGAAACCGGTCCCGGGTGCCAAAAAGGTTGGGGCCACGGCCCTGTGCCATTCCAGACAAGGAGCTGTCCAGCCTCTTCTTTAAAATGTCCAGCGATAGATTTCCATGGAGCTTCTCCGTCCTCTGGAGCCTGGTGGTCCCACAGGTGCCTCTTTCCACCGGGCAACTGGACGCTCTTGTTTTTCTTTGAAGACCTTTTGCTTCTGAAGGGCTGAAGAAGTTTCTTGGATGAGAAGTGAAAGGTCTTCAGTCCAGTTTCCTGGTGAAGAAAGCACCTTTGGGAGGGACTCCAGTGACGGAGCGCCCAGACCCATAAGCCACTCTCGATATTAGGACGTTTCTCTTTAATTCCAGGTTGCTTCTCTCCTTGATTAGCTTCGGTTGGTCACCTCTTGTCCGGCCTTCAGGGGCTTTGGAGAAGAGGTTGGACCCCCTGAAACGTTGGAGGAGCGCTATCCAGTCCCCCTCCTCATTGAACTAGTCGTGCCCAGTTCACACAGCCCTGTACATTTTAGCCTCCCATCGTTCCCTGATCATCTCTGTTGCTCTTCTCTGCACCCTTTCAGAGTCCCATCCCCTTTTTAAAAAAGCTTGTATGCTGCAAAATGAATGGATGGATGGATGGATGGATGAATAAATGGGGTGCAATGCCTGGATATAAATGTGTGGCCAGACTCACCCCCCCTTCTCTGGCCCGCCAGCTGCTCCCCCCCCCGCCCTGATTTTAAAACCCAGGAGGAACCCATGCCAGGCCCTGCTCCAGAGGTGGTGAATGCTCCAACACTGGAGGTTTTTAAGAAGAGACTGGACAGCCATTTGCCTGAAATGGTATAGGGTTTCCTGCCTGAGCAGGGGGTTGGACTAGATGACCTCCAAGGTCCCTTCCAACTTTGATGATGATGATGATGATGATGATGATGATGATGATGATGATTATATTATTATTATTATTTTTCTTGCAACCTCCCTCTGTGTGTGTGTGAGAGAGAGAGAGTGTGTGTGTTTGTGTGTCTCCGCTTTGCGAAGAGCCGCCGAGCGTCTCCCGCGCATCCCAAACGCGCCAGAAACACAAAGTTGCCAAACCAGTTCAACGTAACTCTTTCTCCTTCCGGAATCGGGAGGGAAGGTCCAGACGGTCTTTGGGGACCAGGACCCCCGCCCAGCACCGCCCCCGCCCCCATCTGGGCTGGCCCGCCTCCGCCCGGGCGCCGCCGCCTGCAGGGGCCGCCCGCCCGCCCGCCCGCACACGTGACGCGCCGGTCTTGCGAACGCGCCGGCTCCGGCTCCCGCCTGCCGGCATGGCGCTCTCGGGGCTCTCCCGCGAAGCCCTCCTGGGGGCGGCGGCGGGGGCGGCGGCGCTGGCGCTGGGCTTCCTGGCCGGTAAGGCTCCAGGCGGGGCAGAAGGGCGCCCGCGGGCATCGGGGGCGGGAGAGGAGCGGCAACCTGGCGCCCGCCCGCCCGCCTTGCTCCGCTGGAAGAGGGAGCCCCGCAGGCCGGGGGAGGGGGGGGCTAAGGGGAAAGCCCGCCCGAGGAGGACTTTCCCGCCCCCGAGATGAGCCTCTTCCCCCCCCATACAGACACACAGCTGCTCCGGGCTGCTCCAGGCACGACTTTGCTCCCCGCACCCCCCCCCCGGGGCTCGTCCGGGCTCAGGGGCGCCTCGGGAGGGGGCTGCGCCCGCGGGCGCCCCGATGGGGCACCTGTCCTCCTGCCGCCTAGCGGCGCTCGGGGACTCGGCAGCCCGGAACTGGCCGGCGCTGAGAGGGGGCGGGGGCGGTCGGAAAGGGGCAAAGGGAAGGGCCGGGACCCCCACCCTAACCTGGGCAGGAGGGATTAGACCGCAGCGACCCCCTCCAGTTTTTTCTTCTGCAGCCCCCCTGCAAGGTCGTCCTAATCTGTCAGAAACGCTTGGGGGGGTTGGACTAGATGACCTGCAAGGTCCCTTCCAACTCTTTGTTATTCTAGGCTAGGCTAGGCTATGAATTCTCTGGAATTAATAGCGGGAGTTGAAGTCCACCCCATCTTAAAAGTGTCCAGTAAGGGGAGTTAAGTAGAGTGGGGGGGTCTTCTTCCCTCCGCCGTTTTCCTTTGCAGCAGGAAAGAAGAAACGCACAACTGTCTCTGTGGCTCCAGCTCTCTCCTGGACCTTCTTAGCTACGTGATCCAGACCGGCTCGGTCACCTTTTGAGGCCCGTCTCGGAAAGCTTAAGCAGGATGGGAGAGCACGGAGATAACGCAAGGCTGTAGGCCAAATGGAGAACATTTTAAAAATGCTGGAAGAGGTTTAGGGCAATCCACCTTGGGATTTTTGCCGAGAAGGTGCACGGTTGTGTTTGAGTGGTCATCGAAGCAGAATTGGACCCAAAGAAGCATATTTGTTTGTTTTTTACTGAAGCCAATGATAGGAACAAACTTTTGAAGAGGTGTTTTGTCTCGGGCAAGGTGTGATAAAAACGTCACAGTGCTTTTACAGCGAAGTGAAACGGGCCTCCACTTAGGAGGATTGGAGTAGATTGGGCTAAGCCCCAGTTAGTCCACTAAGCCATGATAGAGCAGCTCACCAATGCAGATTCACCCCATTCAGGGTTTCTCTTCTGGGTCAGATGACCTCTTCTGGCAGATGTTTTTAAGAGCTCATGGGTACACCTAGCAAAAGATTCATACAACACGCTAAAGCTTGGTGTTAACCTTGGTTAGATTTCAACAGCTTATTGTAATGTATGAACTCTGTACTGATACAATAGGAAGGTGAGTTAATTTATTCCAGATTGCCATTATTATTTTTTTACCTGGACTAAAAGGCTACCAAGGTCCCTTCCAGCCCGAGGATTCAATGAGTTTCAATTGAATCAATTGAATTTCAATTTCCCCCCCCAGGAAATTCCCCCCCCCCCCGGAAATTCAGAAACCAGGATAAGTATGTTGTGTGAAAAAGGACTGGTGTTCCAGACAGCCACCCTCCCGAGCTTCTTTCGACGGGTTCTTATCGAGTGTCAAATTATTCTATGACTGAGGATGGATTGATTTGCTTTTCAAAGGCAGAAGATACCACGGTTCAGACTTGTTTGCCTTTGGCACCTCCAGCAATTCCGGCGGCTTCTTGGAAGGGAATGGCAACCTACAGAAATACGTTGTGGATCACTCGGTGCGAGAACATCCTCTTTTAAAGAAGCTGAGACTGGTAAGTGCCCCGGTTGCAAATGGATCTGATCAACTCCCATCTTCTCTGTAACGGTGTGTGTGTGTGCATTAGGGTTAGGGTTAGAGTTTGGAAGAATTAGAGTAGACATTCGAAATAAATGTACAGCTTACAACAGTATGTTTAATGACTGTTCTAGGTTACCAAGGCACTAGAAAAAGTGACTTACGGCCATTTCTCACACTTAACAAACATTGCAGCATTGCCAAATGGTCAAAATTTGGACACTTGGCTACTGACTCACATTTATGACAGTCGCAGTGTCCGGGGGGGGGGCAACGTGATCCCCTTTGGCGACCTTCCAAGTAGCAAAGTCAATGAGTAACAACCAGGTTACTAAAATTTAACACCAGCAGTGATTTACTTAACGGCTGTGACAAGAAAAGTTGCAAAATGGGGCAAAACTCACTTAACAAATGTCTCGCTTAGCGTCAGGAGTTTCGCGCTCAGCTGTGATCGTAAGTCGAGGATCCAAGGGCTGCATAGAATGGGGTCTTCTGCTGGCAGGCGAAAAGATGGGCAGAGTGGGGGATGGGGGGTGTTCCCAGGGTTCAGAAGTAAATCAAATTAAAACATGGCAAAAGGGTTAGCCCAGTTGCCTCCCGAAAAAGCATCTTTGGGACAACCGTGACCTGGAGGACGGAGAATCTCCATGGAATTGCAGAAGATCTGGTCATGTAGACACCTCATTTGTTTTTCTAGGCTGCATCTGGTCCTCCTGGCAAAAAGCTCTGGGTCTCCCCTGATCAGGCCCAGTTGGTGGCAAACCTGATCAGGCTAGTTGGAGCAAAAAAGGTAATTGAGATAGGTAAGTGAGATTGCCTACAACCAGGAAGATTCGGGATTCAATCCCATAATAAACTGGCCCCCCTGTAGGTCACAGTCTAATCTTCTGCCAGTTGTCAACTGGTCACTTACCCCAAACTCCCCTCTTTGATTTTTAAGCCAGTTGACGTGGTGATCAATTCCACACTCTGGCAAAATGAGGACCGAAAGGCCGTTTTTTTAACCATCTTTCATGGCTGCATCTCTCCTGCCCAAGGTTCATGAGCTGTCAGCCTGACATTAGCAACGGGGGAGGAAGGGAGGGGGAAAATATTGGACTGTAAGAAGCGGGGGGGGGGGAGCTGGATTTGCTTAAGGGCTACATCGATTCACTTAAACAACCGCAGTGGTTTGCTTAACAACCACTGCAATAAAGGTTGTAAAATTGAGCACATCCCACTGAACCTTTCTTAGCGATGGAAATTCTGGTCCTGATGGCAGTCGTAGGTGGAGGACTGCCTCCACGCTCCTATTCGTTCAGAAATCAGAACCCCGTTCAACCACGTTTTTGTCCTTTCTCCTTAGGAGTTTCTGCTGGGTACAACACTTTAAGCATTGCTCTAGTCCTTCCGGAAGACGGCCGAATTGTTGCCTGTGATATAAACGAAGACTTGGCCAGTATTGGAAAGCCAGTGTGGAAAGAGGTAGAGTGAGTCACTCAGAAACTGGGGCTTAATCGTATTTGCTGTGTTAATATTTGCTGACATAAGGTTGTGCCAAAGGTGCTTTTTTAAGGAGGCAACTGGACTTTATTTTCTTTGAAGACGTTTCGCTTCTCATCCAGGAAGCTTCTTCAGGTTCTGACTGGATGGTGATGAAGGGAAGGATTTATACTCCTTGCAGACAGCCGGTTATTTGCATTCTTTTTAGAGAGTCATTGAGGCTGCCTGGAGGCTCATCTGTGTCCTCAGGGTCACCTGAGTGGTGGAAATGGGCGTGGAGCCTTCTTGGAGCTGCGGAAAGGACTTGTGCCGTGGACTGGATCTCTCTCCACAGAGGGGGGGAATACGACATCATCTATCTCCCGTCAGCCCCCACCCCCTTTCTGGAAATGCCACCACATCCATGGGTGGTCCACACAAACCCACGCACAAGATGCAGAGGCTGAGCATTTGGGACCTTGAGAAACCTTTGACCTGTGTCCTTTCCTTTCAGGCCGGAGTGCTACGTAAGATCGATCTAAGGATAAAACCAGCCATTGAAACATTAGGTAGGTAGAAGCAAAGGATTTGATTGGAAGGGTCATAAAACGGGGCAAAACGCACTTAACAAATGTCTCACTTAGCAACAGAAATCCGGGGCTTGACTGTGGTCGTAAATTGAGGACCGCCTGTATTCAGTTTAGATTGAGAGAGTTGCAGGTGGAACCGCTCTCTGAGGTGATGCTTGAGCCGCCGTGATGGGCCGGGTGATCATGGCATCCCAAGAGGCTCCAAGCAAGAGAGAGATTGTAACCCCCTCCCCACTATTGTGGTTTCACAAGTAGAGTCATGTCTGAATGGCGAGGTTAAGGGGAAGCTGGAACTCAGGATTCCCATCGCTCCTCGTCCCCTTCCCTTCGCAGGTTGGACTCGTCTGAGTAGCAGTAGCGCTTAATTTATATACCGCTTTATAATTCTTTTATTTTTATTTATTTATTTTAATTCCATTTATATCCCGCCCTTCTCCGTAGACTCAGGGCGGCTTACAAGCTTAGCAGTAGCCTTCATTCTATGTATATGCCTGCTTATTAGGGCTTTCACACAAACCCCCCAAGCGGCATTATTACAAAGTCAGCTTAATTGCCCCCAACAATCTGGGTCCTCATTTGACCAACCTTGGAAGGACGGAGGCTGACTCAGCCTCAAGACGGTCAGGATTGAACTGCTGGCTGTGGGGCAGAGTCAGCCTGCATTGTAACCACTGCTCCAACAAGGCTGAAGCTACCCAGATAAGGGGGCAACAATAGAAGGAAGGTAGACAGAAGGCAATTTTTTTCATATATTTTTTTTAAAAAACCATTCTGATTTTATTTTTTTTTTTGGTATGTGTGTGTAGAGGAACTTCTGGCCAATGGTGAAGCTGGCACCTTTGACCTGGCCTTCATCCATGCGGACAAAGAGAGTTACAACGATTACTACGAAAAATGTCTACGGCTTATAAAAAAGGGGAAGTTATTAGTTCTTGACAACGTAAGTATTTCAGAAAAAATGGGAACCGAGCAGACCTTGGTGGCTTTTCTGGACTAGAAACCTGTTTTATCCACCCTTCTTTTAGGTCCCTGGCCAGACAGGATTGGCCACAAAGCATGTTCTCAAAAAAAAAAAAAAGTAGAAGGTCCAGCCTGGGGCCCGAATGCAAAACATCCCTTTGGAATCCAGTTTTGTTCTCCTTCAGATGTAATTCTTTTCAGACCTGCAAGAAAGATCCTCTATATGTTAACAACCTAATATTAATAGTAGGTCATTTAATCCAGGGGTCTGCAACCTTGACCACTTTTAAGACTTGTGGACTTCAGAGCTGAACTCCACAAGTCTTAAAGTGGCCAAGGTTGCAGATCCCTGATCTAATCCAACCACCCACCCACCCACCCAGCTCAGTAAGAGGATTCATTAAGCCACCCTATAAAAATCTGTTGGTAAATCCAGCATGGAATGGAGGAATTCTCTATTTTTCTAAGCAAACTGAGTCTGATTCTTAAGAAATTCTTCTTAAATATTCTGTCTGAATCTTCTTTTTTAAAAACTTTCAGACTTCCAGGCCTTGCCATCTATCCATTCCCTCCCTCCCTCCCTCCCTTTGTAATTATTATAATTTGGTCATTATCTTTGCCCAGCACTGCGAGTCCCTGGGTTGTTGCCTAAATCAATGAATCAGTCCATTATATCCATCCATCATCTACCTCCTTCTAAGCCCAGAACTGGATGCATCCAACCTGCCCAGGGTTCAAGGCAAGGCGGGGACTTGGGGTGTCTCTTAAAGCAACCCAAGATCACACTGATAGTTTTAGCTGGTTCAGCCCACGATGGATCACTAGTTCTAGATTCGTTTCACGTGGGCTGCCACCAAGCCACGTCTCCCTTTCTGTATCTCTGACTTGGGGTTTTGGATCCTTGCACGGTTGAACCTCCTACAGCCTTTGTCAGAAGGATTCAAACCTGTGACAATTGTCAGATATCGTCACGTCTTTTTCTCTTGTCCATGGAGATGCTCCATCATCCAGGTCATGGTTTGCCCCAAAGATGCTTTTCCAAAAGGCAACCAGACTTCCTTGGGTTTTTTCCCTTGAAAACATTTAGCTTCTCATCCAAGAAGCTTCTGAAGAACTGAAGGAGCTTCTTGGATGAGAAGCTAAACATTTTCAAGGGAAAAAAAAAACAAGTCCAGTCTCTGGAGTCTCTTTCTCTTATACAACTTATGTGTTGTATATGCAACTTGTGCCACTTATCCACAAACATGGAGGCTTTCTCCATCTTTTGGGGTGGCGCCATTTAGCCTGGGAATTAAGAGGCATCCAGTGCCAATATTTGTGGCTAGAGGTAAGTTGATGACCGAAGAGCATCATGACTGCAAAGGAGGATCAGAGAAATCACCTCGCAGCAGGAAGATGTTGAGACTCTGGAAAGCCTGCAGAGAAGAGGAACAAAGATGATTGCGGGGGCTGGAGGCTAAAACATATAAAGAACAGTTGCTGGAATTGGGTTTGTCTAGTTCAATGAAGAGGTATGACACGATAGCAGCATTCCAGTATCTCAGGGGCTGCCCCAAAGAAGAGGGAGTCAAGCTATTCTCCAAAGAGCCTGAAGGTAGGACAATAAACAATGGATGGAAACTCATCAAGGAGAGAAGCAACCTAGAACTAAGGAGAAATTTCCTGACAGATAAATCAGTTTGTGGAATTACTTGCCTCCAGAAGTTGTGAATGCTCCAATGCTGGAAGTTTTTAAGAAAAGACTGGACAACCAATTGTTTGGAATGGCATAGAGCAGAGGGTTGGACTAGAAGACCTCCAAGGGCCCTTCCAATTCTTTTATTCTGTATTTTGCCTTTGGCAAAAATCTGCTTGTGATTACTTTCACCCCAGAAAGGACAAAGATTGGAGCGCCGCCTGCACTGACTTTGAAAAAAACTTCCTTGCTCGTATGGAATCTTTAGCCTGGGTAGTTGTTCATAAAGCAAAGGTCCAGTTGTAAAGTTGTGATGCAAGGTAGCGCTTGGAACCGATTGCAGAGGCCCCAACTGCCTGCAACTCACTGAACCAGCCAGCACTGTTTCCAGGCTTGTGTGGTTGCAGCACAAGGCTCACATCGTAGCTGTTTTGTCCTGAGAAAAGAGGTAGCTATTTTAATGAGCCTCAGCCAAGCATTGCATTTGTACTTCCAGGCATTAACTGACAGTTGTCTCCAGTGCAACAGCGTTGTAATACATGGTGTGAATCCTGCACACTCTATATCGGGGGTATCAAACTGCCAGCCCGCAGGCCGGATGCGTCACGCAGAAGCCGCGCCCACCCCATTGCTGGCAATGGCAAAACAGTCCATCTCACGAGTTTGACATGTCTGCTCTATATGGTTTTCTCTCTGTTTCTAACAGGTTTTGGTATCAGGAAAAGTTCTTAAACCAGGCAAAAGTGACCGCGCAGCCCAACATATTCATCAGTTAAATGAGAAGATCTTCCACGATCCTCGTGTGAACATAAGCATGATCCTGATTGGAAACGGGATAACTTTAGGATTTAAGCTTTAGTGGAGGAGGGGAAGGAAGGTAGGACGTGCCCAGCACTCTCAATCCTCAGGGAGACTAATTTAGAAATGTGGAATTGTCTGTTCTGTCCTTGTTTCTTCACATGTGTTTAGGGTTGCATTGTGCATTGCAGGAATTTAAAAAAAATCCTAAAAATGTCCTTTCAGTTTTGTGCATCGCTCTATTTCTTTGTACCCTGTCTTAATTGTTCTTACCAATAACTCAAGGTGGCAAACATATCCGAGAGACCTTCCTCCTCCTCCTTTTCCCACACCAACCCTGTGAGGTGGGTTGGGCTGAATAAGAGCGACTGGCCCAAAGTCACCCAGCCAGCTTTCACGGCTAAGGCGGGACTAGAACTCACAGCCTCCTACTTTCTAGCTTGGAACCTTATCTTTATTGGGGTGGTGTATAAATAAAATACATTCCCTCCCTCCCTCCCTCTCTTTGTGTGCGTACATATGTGTGTGTATGTGTATATATTTCAACATGTTTACTCATTTTCTTTTGAGAGCAGGCACCAGAATTTCCTTTTAATTGTGCCAGTACGTTCAGGGGGGGGAGGACAATAAAGGTTATCTTATATCTGTCTCACATCTCCCTATGGAACTCAAGCTACCATGTATAAGACGAACCCTCCCCTTTTATCTTATCTCAGTTGGGCTGCAAGAAAGTGCTTGGCTCAAGGTCGCCCAGTCACCTCCAGGCTTGAGTGAAGGCCACAGACCTGGACCTCTCTCAGTCCAACATCACAGCCGGCATCTGTTTTAAATCATTGCAAGAATCAAAGTGAGCTCAGAGGTTTCTGTGCAAAATGGGGAAAAAATTAATTTAAACCTAAATGCAAAGAACTTTGAACTCTTTAAAAAATTGTATTGCCGTATTTTCCGGCGTATAAGACGACTTTTTAACCCATGAAAATCATCTCAAAAGTTGGGGGGGTCGTCTTATACAACCAGTCGTCTTATATGCCGGAAAATCAGCGAGCCCGGGCGGGAAGGCATATGCCCTCCCCTCTCACTGTGGAGGAAGCAGGGCAGGATGGCGTCCGGCAGGGCAGTCCTGCACACGCGCACGCTCCCCGGCTGTTAAGGAGCACTCCTTAGCAGCCGGGGAGTGCGCGCGTGTGCAGGACTGCCCTGCCGGCTCCCGCCCGACGCTCTTCCCTCTTGAGGCAGCATCGCTCCCCGGCTCCTAAGGAGTCCTCGGGGATGCTGCCTCAAGAGGGAAGAGCGTCGGGCGGGAGCCGGCAGGGCAGTCCTGCACACGCGTGCACTCCCCAGCTGCTAAGGAGTGCTCCTTAACAGCCGGGGAGCGCGCGCGTGCGCAGGACTGCCCTGGCGGCTCCCGCCAGACGCCAGCCTGCCCTGCTTCCTCCACAGTGAGAGGGGAGGGCGTGCCTTCCCGGGCTCGCTGATTTTCCGGCGTATAAGACGAAAAATCTTGAAAATCATCTCAAAAGTTGGGGGGTCGTCTTATACGCCCAGTCGTCTTATACGCCGGAAAATACAGTATTTAAAATTGGTTCTCTCTTCACACACACACACACACACACAGACGTGAACACATGTGCTGGGGGCATAGATTTGCTACCCAAGCTAGGTTGAAAAGAGATGCATTTAGGGCACAATCATCTGTCAGTGCCTCACCTATAGCTCTGCAGAGGTTGGCCACTGGCCTGAATATTCTTCCAAATCTTGACAGCCAGTTCTTGGGGGGCATTGAGGTTCCACACTACATGTTAATCTTCTACCCACGGGGGGGGGTTTGTTTCTAAGGCTGAGTACTGGTGTCAGCCTCCTCTGCCGATAAAACTAATGCATTACTTAACTTACTAACAGCAAATAACTTTCCTTGTTGTAAAAGGAGTTGTGCTGGGCATAGAATTAGAGTTGTAAAAAGGCAGGAATTTCCTGCCTCTTCTTGTGATCTAAAAACAGAAAGTGCGATTCTTACACTTTGCCTGGGTGGATCTCTCTCTCTCTCTCTCTCTGATCTTGCCATTACACAAGAGCAGTCAAAGGGCTGTAATTAACACAAAGATTGTGTTAGTCAGAGTAGAGCTGGGAGGGACCTTGGAGGTCTTCTAGTCCAACCCCCTGCTCCAATAGTGATCCTGATTGGTATTGGTAAACTGATGGAGCAGCAAGAAGCATAATAACTGGATCAAGCCAGCAAGTAAAATGGAGGGAAATCACAAAATGCGAAATGAATTCTATATCGCCACTGCCTGGCCCAATAACAGTGAGGATTGTGGCTGGGAAATCAGCCTCCCTCTTATTAAGATAAACCAATCTCAAAAGAGATAAAGAAAAGCTTTTTTTTAAAAAAAAAAAGAAAATATAAAAATGCCATTCTAGTTGGAAGTAGTTACGTGCAAAGCAAGCAATGATGGAAGGAAATACAGAGCTGCTCATATCAAAGAAACCACTTTAAAAGAACGACTAAAAGAAAAACATTCAGGGAAAGAGAGAGTTATGAACAAGTTCTAGGATTGTGATGTTCTCCTCCTATTCAGAAGCAACTTTGATGCAAAGTTGCTTAACAATTTGCACAAAACCCACCAGGGCAGGTTTATAAAGAGACACAAATCATGATATAAAATCCTTCAAATTCCCCCAAATTCTGAAGTTAATTTTAATTTGTGTTAAGTTAAATTCAGCACTCTCTTCCTGCTCGCGCTCCAAGACTTCTACACACCGTTCCTTGCTACTTCCCTCTGACTTGCAGTTTTCAAGGACAAAAATACGTTTTATGAGCCCAGGCATTCAACGGTCTGTTGTGTGCGTGCAGATTTCATACCTGAGATGTATGAATATGGACGGGTATTCCTGAGAAAGGAAGAAGCCACTTTTCGTATCATGACCCGAAAGGGCAATGATTAGGCATAAAGCGATGCAGCCAATCAGCCAGCTCCTGATATCTGTGCCAGGGTGCCAGTCAAACAAGCCACCCTCTGCCCCTACTTTACACTGTGCATTGTCTGAAACAATCTCAGAAGTTGGAAAAAAAGTTGTGATAGCTGTGAAGTGCTTCAACTAGCTACAAACGTTTCCCAGTATTGTGGGAATTGTGAGATACGGATCAGTTCACCTAGGTGACACTGAAGTTTCATTCAACTGAGGCACTAACTGTCCAGTTGGCATTTCCAGAAAAAGCAACCCCTGGGACGTGATTTTACCAAGAGTATAATACTTTACTGAAAATTTACATTGGCACAGAAGAAGCAAAACCAGCTCTGGTTTTCCCCGCTTGAAGGCTTGCTGAATTAAACAATAAGGTTCCCTCACCACCACCCACATTGTCCAGTAGTAACATTCCTTCTTGTTAGTAACATTTCTTCTTGTTATGGAAACAGTCCACTTCTCCATCTGTTTTTGTGACCTTGTCTCTTAAATGCCTTGGTTGCCTAAATACCACTCCTCCCCCTCCCTTTGCATTCTTCCCTTTGCATTGTCAAGATACCAGCCAGGGAGAAAACGTTGAAGATTTCCACAGGCCCAATGCTGGGAAACAAACCCCCGAGGGGGCCTTGGACAACTCGCCACAACCATCTTGCCGCAGGACAATCCACCGTGGCCAACTCACCACGGAACAACTCGCCGTGGGACAGGAGTTCCACTAATATTGAAGAAATAGTCAAGTAGAATTATTATACAAAGGATACCAAAGGAGGGACGAAATAAAATACGAATGACTAAAATTAAAATGATTTTTAAAATTATTTTAAATAATTAAATTGAATTGTTGAAGCGAGTTGTCCCCGGGGCCAGTTGGCTGAGGCGAGTTGTCCGTTTCCGCTCCAGAGAAGCCTAGAAACAACTGAATCTGCTTGTGCTTCTCCCCACTTCACCCAGCCTGGAAGCGAGAGAGGAGTCCTAAAGGAAACCTAAGGGGGGAGTTGATGTTCAAGGCCTTCTTAAGGCCTTATTCTCTCTTTCCAGAATGGAGTACGTTACTAGTTGTTGTAATATTTAATTCTTTTTACAGGAGAAGCTAATATTGCCCTTAACTCACTGGTTTTATCCTCTCTGTTACATTTCCTATTTCAAAGACTGATTTAAGTTCATGAGGAAAAAATACCCTTATTGTTTGCATTTCCCTCCAGAGCTGCAAGCAAATTGTACCCACTTATACTTTATGACTTTTAGATAATTAAAATGAATCCTCCCCAGAGTTAGCAACAAGATTATGATTGACTAGCACACTCCTATACAAAAGGAAGGAGGAGGGGTCTTTTTAAAGGCTGGCAATTTCCCTGCCATTAACATGCCAAGTGCTGTAAACTCCTATACACTGGGTTCAGGCTCCAGGGAAAAGGGGAACGTTTGCAACATTTACAGGATTGCGAGTGCCCCATGGGTTACTGAAAATAGCCAACATGGGATATAACTCAAATGTCAAATGTTGGGAATATTTCTAGTGCCATTGCATTTAATGACAGTAAAACACAACAGCAACAGCTTAAATGAATAAAGGCCCCAAAGAGACTCCGTGGCCGTTTTCCCCCTATGAATTAAAGCATCACTTCCCGCGTCTTGTTGCAGCACAAACTCAACTCCATCCTCAAACTGGACATCCGCACCACCAATCCTTGTACCTTTGCCCTGATGTAATTCCCTGAACTGCAAGGCATACAGATAATCCTTGTTTAGCGACGACCTCAGTCAGCAGCCACTTGCAGTTATGATGTAATGAACCAGGAACTTTGCAATCATCATCACACGCATGGCCTTCACAGTATCTCAATCGCGTGTTTACTATGACAGTCGGCCAGTACATGATGGCCTGTGCCTGACCAGTTTCCCCCCCCTCCGCTTCACAGCAGTTTGCCTATACAAGCTATTTCTTGAGGCACTCTTCCCTACAGAGCTGGAAGTCCCTAAAATGTACTTACTGAAAGTTAACAAGCTCAGTTTGCTGACCTTAATTAGTTGATTTAATACCCTCCTGCCAGCTCTAAGCTGCTGCTTGACATCAAGATCCTAATCAGTTCAGCTTTTTTTGCTTCTTAAGTAGCATGCTAGGCAAATGGCCAGCATGGTGGATATGTTGCTCCATGTATCTCATTGTGTGGCATGCTTGTTCTCTTGCATTCCCTTTCTCTCCAATGCATGAAAATGCAAATATCAATTCGCCTCCTGCTAATAATCCCAGCCCTGGGATGAGCACACCAGGAGTGTTGGGGAAAAGAGCTATAAGAGTTGCCCTTTTATACAGCTTTCTCGTGAGTCCATTTCCAAAAACCTTCCCTGCCATTTGGGCTCACCTGGCTGTTTGGGAGTGTATCCTTCCGATGCTATAAAACAAAGTAGAGATAAAAGTTGTACGTGTCTTAAAGTGAGGTCCTTTTTATGCAGCTTGGCAATTTAGACTTAATAATCCTTTTTTGAAAAAAAAATCAGCCAATGTGCTTTCTGAAACACCCAGGAAGGTAGCTAAAGCTTGTATTATTGCCATTAGAAGGCTAACTATTTTGATTTCATCTATTTTCCCCTATCTTTAGTAGATTCCATTTTGATGTTATTAATTGGTTTATGGGGAATGGGAATATATAATTTGTTATTCAATTTCAGAGTATAAAGAGAACCTTTACCATTATTTTCTAGTAAAACCTGTCCCCAGTTTGCTAAATGCTCCAGTAAAATACTATGATCTGTTATTGTAATATAAGGAATTTACATTAATTTTTTTTAAAAAAAATTAAACCAGGGTGCCAGCGGGCATCAAGATACTAGTCCATAGGCACCTGGAGCCCTTCTGCGCCCTTGGCAACCTCAGAATGACATGATACAATGGAACAAGAGTTCAGAAATTAACAGGCTTTGCCTTGTACCACAACTTCTAGCTGGCTTCAGGTAGTTTAATTATTTCCCTCTAGCTGTGTTGACCAGAATTTCCAAGCCATCCTCATCAATGCCAGCTGGAAACCCTGGGAGGTCTAATCCAATAAAACTAGATGGTACCACAACCCCCCGCACATTTTTTTTCCTAACCATAGTGCCAAAAATTAAATGTGCATCATGGCTGCACATATAAGTTCCACCCTTTCTTTCTCACACTGTGGCAATGCATGCCAATAGATTTAGAGACGGGGCTGAACTGCAACGCAGGTTTTGCTACTTGCACCTCCCTCCAGCCCCAGACCTCGCTTCCTCCCAAGGGCCTTGTCCCCTCAACTCACTATGTAAGTCTCGTTTCGGGCCCACCTGTACACTGGGCAGAGAGCCGTGAAATCAAGCTTTCTCCTTAGAAACATTTTGACCATGAAACTCTGCCTTAATTTTTTTTACAGCTTCTTTATAGATGCAATTTCTAAGCAAGTTGAAATAGCACTTTTGCACAGGCCCTGGGGCAAATTAATAATGTGTAATTTCCAACGGCAACCGGGAAGCTGATTTTCCGGTTCTAAAGTTGTCTGGTAAAAAAAAGCGATTTTCACACACAGTACTAAACTGTCATTTCTTTGCTTTCCCTTCACACGATGTGCAAACAGATTCTGAATGATTTATGTGGTTTGAGCCAGGATGTTATAGCCTGCTAAACCACAACTTAGCCCGTGCCAATGCAGACATCAGGAAAAACAGACACGGCTATGGGAAGTTCAGCTCGTAAGTTAAAACCCCCTCTTTTTAGCCTTGCTATTAGAAACATGGAAAATAAGTGGCTCCATTTTAAATAGTTATATATTCCCAAGCTTCATAGATTCCTAGTTCGAAGCTTGCCTCTACCATGTGTCAATTCTAACCACTAGCTATTCAGATCACATTCCTCCAATAATGTGATAATGTTTAGCTACTTGTCAGTAATACAACAGTGAACATTACACAACTGAATGTGAAATGCTCTCATTTTTTCCCATTGAGGCAAATATACATCAGTCTCCCATACAACAAACAAAACCTGGGAAGAAGATTTTGATGAAAGCAAAGGATTGGGAATTTAGACAAGAATTTTCCTAGCGTGGCAGAGGACTTTAGTACGAAGATGGCCACTTTAAAGTCTTGAGAGATTAATTTGAAACATAACAATGGACCACAAAGACAAAAACTCAGGTAACAGTGAACAGAACTCCTGCTATTGAGTAGTCAAGTCATATGAAGCAGCTCGGAGCTAAATAGTGACCTAACTTGGTTTGTTCCTGGTTTCCACCCTGGTTAATAAAGTTGGAGACAAACTCACATGTCATTAGATCAGTACTCAAATACAGCTGTCCAAAATTAGAGGGAAAACACTACTAGTCATCAAGACTTGGTCACTTATGGCTAAGATTGGACAAGGTAGCCATTCATACCCATGATCAATTCAGGGGTGGAGTTCATATGCTGTTGCTGTCGGTTAATTTACTGGCTAAAAGAACAACGAACAAACCAGTTCTTCCTTTTGCCACAAATTCACTGCTTAGCGTTACTCTTGACTTCCTGGCTTATAGGCAGTTGGGGAGTCTCTCGGGCTATCAAGCTAGGTAACGCATGTGAATCTCTAAGCCAGGGGTCTTCAAACTTGGCCCTTTTATGACTTGTGGACTCCAATTCCCAGAATTCCTCAGCCAGGCAGAGCCAAGTTTGAAGACCCTTGCTCTAGGCACTACACAGAAATACTAATTTGATTATTATTTTCAAGATATCAGCTTCAGCAGAATTAACTTACTCCCCTTTGTTGTGGACCATGAACGCTTGTGCACATCCAATCTAAATTCAAGACTGGCTGCTACAAAGGGCCACAGCGGTGATGTCAAACAATGCCCAGTGACTTCAAGAGAGTCCCCAGAGTGGACCTGAACAGCTTAAGCGCAGCGCATGGATTAACTGGAACACCTGAACGCTGAAAAGCTACGATGCCCTGAGAGTAACAGGCAGCTTTACAAGGGAATCTTAAAGGGGGGGGGGGGTTCAGCTTTACATTTCAATAACTTAACATATCTGGAGGCACAAGCACGTGTGTGTGTGTATTTGTTTATTCATAATTCTGAATTGCCTTGGGATACCAAAAGTCATTGTAATTAAGCTGATTTAACAAAATTGCTGGCCTCGCTTTTCAGAACAATCCATTGATCCATTTTGTTATTTCAATGGGCTACCATGTGTTAAAAGAAACATAACATGCACACATGTGTACAGGTTTCATAAAGTCTATTTCATTATTTGTGGGCACCGCATCCAACAGTTAAATACATTTAAATAATGTATTACGTAGTTACTGCACTAATGCAGAATTGAGAACTAGATAGAGAACCAATTAACTAAAACCAGCTAACAAGGAACTGCCTAAATATTCTTAATACAGCTCTTGTTCTAGGGCACCCCACTCGGGAGGAGAAAAAAAACCCTCCAAGTCATACTGGAATTACATTTTTAAGGCCATATTCTTCCGATATCTCATGTTCTGCGGCAGTTTTCTTCTCGCCTTTTAAGCCTCCAATTCCAGGCCAAGCCCAAGTTTATGTCCACCAGCATTGATGTTCTTCCCATCGACTAGAGCAGACAGCGTGAGCTTCACACCTGCAGAGAGAGCAGAATTCAAAGCAGGCTCCGTCACGTTGAACTTTCCCTTAGCAGAGGCTGTTGCCCAAACCTGCCAGCCTACGCCCTCCACCCTAACCCTTCTAGCCCCCCCCCCCCCGCTTTGCTGAGAGAGAGAGAGAGAGAAACAAAACTCTGTATCACTTTGAGGACACAAAGTAATTGTTTGAAAGAATTCCAGCTCTTCGGTGGTCAGCAAGATATCCTCCTGCCAACCTATTTATTTACTAAGCTTTACATGCGACTTACTTACGGAGGACCCTGGCAGTTTACAGAAAAGAATTACGACCTCAGTTCATTGAAGGAGGTATCTAGGACCGTGTGACCAAAACATTTAAGAGATTCAGTGCTGGCTTGTATAAACTACACAAGCCCAAAAGAGGAGGAGGAGGAGCCAAAAAAATCGTTGAAAATGAAACGGGATATTTACAGTTGTTTTACCAATTTTTGAGCACGAATCAGCACTTCAAATTCTAAATGTTTTATGAATCATTCATCAGAAATGTAAAAGTTTGGGGAACCTTTGAAGCAATGAAGCAACAAATACATCACGCCTATTTATAGGTTGGCATCTATAACCAGCTTGTCAAGAGAGCTTCTCAAACCCAGGCATTAAAACCGTCGTACTTCAAAAACGCCGTCTCCCCTTTTAGCAGATACTTACCTGGCCTCAGGGACTGGGTGTAGCCAATTCCAATTAGACTAGAGTTGTTCACTTTTGTCTGCAAATCAACGACAAGCAAAGTTAACATCCTTCTTTCAATTCTATCACATTTAAAGTAACTACAGAATCCATACATCTCGTAAACTTTGAGCCAGTTAAATACGGTTCTGTCTCAAGTCCAAGCCAGTATTATTCTTGGGGCTGTTAATAATATCATCTGGATTGAGCCCAAACTTACTCTGGGGTGTATATTCTCAGGTTCCCATTCATTTCTATGGATATCTCTGTTCCCGTTAGCATGAGAGCGGCAGGCCTCATGGTGTTTATCAATGGGTCAGTTCCTATTGGGTTCAAGCAGGATTTTTCCCCCTTTTTGTAGTAATAGAAGTCACCGCACGACACTCACGTCCTCAAGCAGGCTGACCAGCAAGCCACAAACATTCAAAGTTTCCAGGGTAGAATTCCCAGGATGGAAATTTCTGCTTTTCCTTTGGCCCAGGCTTATCCCGTTGTTATGGGAACGGTTTGATAGTTTTCCAAAGCAAAACTTTTCAAAACAGGAAGTGGTTCGTGGTATTTAGCTCCAAACGGGCAAACTATTCCATCCCCCCAAACTCTCGTTTTACACACTTAGTAGTCCACACTGAATGACACAATCTAAAACTTAGCCATACTTTGTCTAAGTTATAAAGCAAACCAATGTAAGCAACAAACGATGTCTTCTGCAACATACACCTGTAAAGAGAGAGAGAGCCGTACCCAGCACAAAAGAGTAGCAGATGGTTTCGCTCCAACACATTTAAAGTAGGTTTCAAATCTCTGCTCCTGTTCTTACTCTACCTTTCCTTAAGCCGCCCTGAGTCCTTGGGGAGAAGGGCAGCACATACATTAAATTAAATCTAAATTTAATTTAATAAATCTCATGGCAGGAGGGATGTGGCTTTTGTGTGTTATCTGATTTAATGGCACACAGAGTTTCTACTCTTTTTTTAAAAAAAGCCAATCACAGGATGGCTCCTTGAAACAATGTGGATCAAAATAACCCTATTTGTCCCAAGAAAAGTTCATGGGATCCTGTTCTAGATTCAGGGAGAGCGCCTCCAATTTTCACTGTAGGTAGCCGATGCTAAAATGGGACAAGTCAGGCACTCCACTATCAATAATCCAAAACCAAGGTAGCCAAGCGCACAAGAAAAGCCACAACTGTTTGCAAAACCCCGAGGTTTCCAGACACTAAATCTATGACTCGGTCCTTGGCATGTTACAACTTTATTTTCAAGAGTCTGAACTTATAAAGTAAGGCTGGGAACTACACAAAATCAAGCACAAACCCTGGAGGAGAAAGGCTGCTTCACATCAGAATGGGATCTTTTTTTCCCAAGAGGAATCAATAAAGGAGAATATCTGTAGGTCAGGGTTGAAATGAAGAATTCGTTAAAGAGGAACTTCGCACTGGGATTTGTAACTGGTTTACTTACAGAAATGGATGCGGTAGGATCCAGCTGGTATTTTGCTGCAATTCCAAAACGAGTGCTATTGGTGCCAGATACCCAGTTAAGATTTATGGCAGTTTCAAGGTTCTCGCTGACCTTTTGATAAATGGAGCCCCCAAATTCGGACCCATCGTTGCTGAAAAATATTTTAGCCACAGAAAGGTATGATCGAACGAATTCAAACGCAAGAATTCCCGCAATTTCCCCTTTACCGAGTTATTCTAATTTTCTCCGGTAACATGTCAGCTTTGAGGGGGGGGGAAAATACTGGCAAAATCTCTCCTAAGCACAGTTTATAAAAACTGTTCTAGAATATTGCTGCAGTAATGATACGTTTCCCAGAAAGTCTACAAGGATACATATCACACACAGACCCGCTGCCAGGTTTTGCCAGAAGACTGACAAAAGCGAGTAATTGTGCAAACAGCAAATGCAAATAGATGTATTTTCTATGGTCTACTCTATACCAGGGGTCGGCAACCTGAAAAAGCAAAAGAGCCACTGGGAACCGGTTCCATCACACAAAAAAAAGTGGGAGCCGCGCACGTGCATCCACGCACGTGCATAAAACAAAATGTGCGCATGCGCAAAATGTTTTTTGCGCACGCGCGTGTGTGGATACACGCGTGCGGTTCCAATTTTTTTCTGTGGACGCACCTGCACGCCAGCGGCGACGGGTCTCCATAGTGACGGGCGCTGGGTTGCAGCGCCTTCAGCCCGGGCATCGCCGGAGCCACCCCCGGGACCTCCAAACTGCCGCCCAAACACCCGTTTGGAGACCTGCTGGTGCCGGTTTAGAACCGGCACCAGCAGGTCTCCAAACCGCACCTCCGCCCGAACACCAGCAGGTCTCGACACGGGTGTTCTGGTGGAGCTGCGCACGCACTTCTCCTGCGCGCACAGCTCTCCAAACCTTTGGAGAGGTGCGCGCGCAGCTGCGCCCGAACAGCGGTTTGGAGACCTGCTGGTGCCGGTTTAGAAAGCTAAACCAGCACCAGCAGCTCTCCAAACCGCACCTCCGCCCGAACAGCGGTTTGGAGAGCTGCTGGTGGCGGTTTAGAAAGCTGCCACGGGTCGCAGCAGCTTTCTAAACTGGCACCAGCAGCTCTCCAAACCGCACCTCCGCTCGAACACCAGCAGGTCTCGACATGGGTGTTCGGGCGGAGGTGCGTGTGCACTTCTCCAAAGGTTTGGAGAGGTTCGCGCGCAGCTCCGCCCGAACAGCGGTTTGGAGACCTGCTGGTGCCGGTTTAGAAAGCTGCCGCGGGTCGCGGCAGCTTTCTAAACCAGCACCAGCAGGTCTCCAAACCTCACCTCCGCCCAAACACCAGCAGGTCTCCAAACGGGTGTTCGGGCGGAGGTGCGAGAGAGGTGCGCGCGCAGCTCTCCAAACCTTTGGAGTGGTGCGTGCGCACCTCCTCCTGTTCGCAGTGGTGCATGCGCACCTCCTCCCGTTCGGAGAGGTGTGCGCGCACCGGGCAACTGGGAGCCGCAGGAGACGGCTCAAAGAGCCGCATGCGGCTCTGGAGCTGCGGGTTGCCGACCCGTGGTCTATACACACATGTAAAACAGGAGAAAGAAGCCTTTTAGAAGGGCAAAGGAAGAAGCAGGCCTGCAAACATTCATCTCCTGACTATGTCAAGGTCATGGACTTGTCCAAATATGTAAAAATCCATAAAATGCATTTTCACTGGGAGCAAAGCCCAAAGATATATGCACTAGAAATTAAATATAACAAATGTTTTCCTTGTATAGGTAATGAGCTAAAACAGTTAGCCAGATTTTTTTAAAGGTAAAAATAACCTTATTTTCTACAGGAACACTTTAATCTATCGAAGTAATTGAAATTGCTGTGTCAGTTTATTTGCCCAAATATAAAAGCTTCAGCTGTTCAGGAATTCCTAGGCAGCATGTGAACATATCCATCAAGTGAACAAACCTATAAAATTGGGCTAGAGCAAATTAAAATATGAAGAATTCCAGCCTATCATGAGAATATGCTACAATAGGCAGATAACGGCTTCTTTTAGGCCCCTTCTGCCATCACTAAAAGCAAAATAAGCACTTTAGCTTATTTCAAGGTTTGCTTACGATGACAGGGAAAACTGCAGCTTGCTACCTTAATATATTAAGAGTTAACGCCCCAATTGTAATTCATACTCCTCAAAAATGTGTGTCACTTCTCTTTAAAAAAATCTAGAAGCGGTCCACAATAAAGCATCGGTTTGAGGTGAAAGGCAAAGATCCCTTGTAAACAAACCACACAATGGGGTGTGACTTAACTTACTAATTGTAATGCTGATCACCTTTTCTAATAATTAAGTATTCGGCAATTAATCCCCACATACTATAGGCATATTCAAGGATATCAGCTCCAGCAAACTGACCTACTTCCCCCCCCCCCTTGAGAGAGAGGTTTAATTTTTTGGATATCTTCGTGAGTAGCAATATGGTTTAAAACTTACACATTGGTGTGCAATTGGAAATCTCCGGTCTTGTAACCCACAGAGAAGTTGTTCCTTGTCAACTTGGATTTGGCACTATCAAAAGTCATCTGGTAACCAGCCAGCCAGCCCTCGTAACCCAGGACAACGGAACCATGGATGGCAGGTCCAGCAAAATCAAAGTCAACGTCACACCCAAGGTTTATGCATTCACGCTTATAAGCAGATTTGATTTTGCCACTTTTCTTTCTGCAAAGGACAAATTCTACGGTAAGATTTATTTTCCCATCCGAAGGAACAAAATCCACGTCTTATCTTTAGCAGAGAAATAAGGAAAGGCCAGCTAGATCTCTTCTGGGTTGTGGACAAATTAAGGCAGAACTGCCGTCAAAAAGCAGTGGCGGCCACGTCCTTAAGGGACAAGAAGGTGAAAAGATGTTTATGCAGCGCCCAAACCTTTCCAGATCTACAGGGAGAAATTAAAACTGAACAGAGTTCCATCCAGTTGTCACAACCAATTTAGCAAGCTGGATCAGTCAAGGGATTCTATAAACAAACCCAGACAAAACTGCACACCATTTATATAATATAAAAATAAATATGCGCCACTATTTCTCTCCATAAGCCAGGGAGCACTAAAACAAAAAAATGTGAATTTAAGAAGCTGCACATCGACCCAAAATGTAGCAATCACAAGCAATTCCGACAGGCTTCTTTTTCTTTTAACCCAAGAAAAATAATTTATTTATTTTTATTTTAATTCCATTTATATTTAATTCCATTTAATTCCATTTATATCCCGCCCTTCTCCGAAGACTCAGGGCGGCTTACAAGCTTAGCAGTAGCCTTCATTCTATGTATATGCCTGCTTATTAGGGCTTTCACACACACCCCCAAGCGGCATTATTACAAAGTCAGCTTAATTGCCCCCAACAATCTGGGTCCTCATTTTACCTACCTCAGAAGGATGGAAGGCTGAGTCAACCTTGAGCCTGGTGGGACTCGAACCTGCACTAATTGCAGGCAGCTGATGTTACTTTAAGGAGGCATTAGCCCACTGCTCCACCAAGGCTCTTTTTAGAGATGATATTTAAATTCTCTTCTTCAACTGACAGAAATGGACTAGTTTCTCCAAATAGATAAGATTTTTTTTTATTTTAATTACATTTATATCCCGCCCTTCTCCGAAGACTCAGGGCGGCTTACAAGCTTAGCAGTAGCCTTCATTCTATGTATATGCCTGCTTATTAGGGCTTTCACACACACCCAAGCGGCATTATTACAAAGTCAGCTTAATTGCCCCCAACAATCTGGGTCCTCATTTTACCTACCTGGGAAGGATGGAAGGCTGAGTCAACCTTGAGCCTGGTGGGACTCGAACCTGCACTAATTGCAGGCAGCTGGTGTTACTTAAGTTGTCTTCCGGGTGAGATTCAAGGTGCTAGTAATGGTGTTTAAAGCCCTACATGGCAGGGGTCCGGAGTACCTTAGGGAACACCTGCTGCCGGCATCAACTTCCCTCCGCCCTGTGCGTTCCCACAGAGAGGGACTCCTCAGGGTGCCTCCGGTCAGAGAATGTCGACTGGTGGCCCCCAGGGGGAGATCCTTCTCTGTGGGCGCCCCGGAGCTATGGAACCAGCTACCGGTTGAGCTCCGGACGGCGCTCAATCTTCGCTCCTTTCGCCGCAATCTGAAAACATACTTGTTCGAGCAAGCCGGCCTGGCCTGAGGGGGGATTGGTGGGGTTTTTTACTATTTTTATTGGGGTTTTTTAGTATGTATTAACTGTATTTTTAATTGGGCATGTATTTAATTACCTTTTATCTTTTGTAAATCTCTGTGTTTTATTCTTGCCCTGTACACCGCCCTGAGTCCTTCGGGAGAAGGGCGGTATAGAAATATTAATAAATTAAATTAAATTAAATTAAGGAGGCATTAGCCCACTGCTCTACCAAGGCTCTTCAATGCACCGCTACATCTTATACCTACTTCTACAGAAAGGAAACTGGGTATTTCAACTGGATGTAAAAATTTTCAGGAGTTAACATTGTCAGTTATGCATGATTAGGCATCAGTATCTTGGATCAACTAATTTCTGACATAAAGTCAGTTTTCTGCCTCAGAAAGCAGGCATTAAGCCAAACAGCCACAGGTGGTGTGGATATGATTTTAACTGTCATAAATTAAAGAGCCACTAACATTCTTTTCAAATCTTCCTTGCTAATCCCTTTTCTCACGTTGGATGTTGCCTACCTGGAATGTGCCAAGACAGAGTAAACAGAGAAAACTCACCCAGTATTTGGTGAGAAAGTTGTATCAAATGTTAACTTCAAACCTTTGGCAATCTAGTTTAGGAGAGAAAAAAAAGATGTTAGCTAGGAATTATTTGCAATTTTTTTCCTCTGAAATTTCTCTATAAATCTCTCGACTCAGGCTACCTGATCTTCAATTGCCATTTCTGTTCCCAGAGTATTATCTGTGTTCCATTTTTCTGTGAAAGTCACACCATACTCAGCCCACTTGTATTTGGTCTCCAAGCTTCCGTTCACTTTCCCCGAGTCTGTGTTTGATGAACCAGATGTTGCGAATTCCTAGCAAAGCAAGAGACACAAATGAAAAGAAAGAGGCCGAGAGGAGGTATATTTTACCAATAAAAGGTAAAGGTAAAGGTTCCCCTGCACATGTGTGCTAGTCGTTTCCGACTCTAGGGGCCGGTGCTCATCTCCGTTTCGAAGCCAAAGAGCCAGCGCTTGTCCGAGGACGTCTCCGTGGTCATGTGGCCGGCGTGACTAGACGCCAGAGGCACACAGAACACTGTTACCTTCCCACCGGAGTGGTCCCTATTTTTCTACTTGCATTTTTAGGTGCTTTCGAACTGCTAGGTTGGCAGAAGCTGGGACGAGGAACAGGCGCTTACTGTGTTACGCGGCACTTGGGATTCGACCCGCCAAACTGCCGACCTTCTGATCGACAAGCTCAGCGTCCTAACCCACTGAGCCACCACGTCCCTCATTTTACCAATAGTTTGATTCAATTCCAACCTGCAGGCCTGAAGCCTATGCAAGCTCATTCTTTTTTTTTATTGAAAAGTTTTAAAATACAGTTTTCCTTTACAAAAACCCTTATTCTTATAAAGCATTACTGTACCTCCGAACAATCATTGTACAGAAGCTCATTTACATGGGGCTCAAGTTAAAATTTGTAATAGTAAAAATCAGTAACAATATCCTGGCTTACTCTCTCCCAACCATGAGTTGGAAAATAAATAAAAAACGTTCCATAATCTATTACTGGATTGCTCTACCTGCAATCCCATTTGTGCTAACAGTGATGCAGCTCATGTGAATGTTCGTTCACATTATGACTAGCTTTCATTTGCCTCACGAGGACAGCAATTCAACTAAGATTAGGGGAGACCAGGAAAGAATGAGATGAGATCCACAAAGGAGGAAAAGAAGTGGGCGTAATGCACACGGTCTGATATGACGGCAGAATGAAAACCAGACAAGGTCAAGCAACGTTCTGCTTCCCTCTCACTTCCATCTCTCTGGATTCTCTCTATCTGAAAACGAAAAATCTGAAGACGGAAAAAGAAAAAAGAAAAAAAAAATCCAGTTGAGCAAAGGAATGCCCTGAGGAACCAATTTTAGGCTCTCCTGTTCCTAGAGGTGTCTTCCTGCCTTCTTCTGCCTGGGGTTCAAGCATCTCCTCTCAGGATAAAAGATAAATGGGTTTACAGCCATTACAGCCATTACTACTCAGCATTTCAGAGGTCTCCAACCTTTTCCCCTTGGCCGCCAGGAGGGAAAGGGAGGAGCAGGAAAATTTATGTGGCCCCCCCACCGACAGCGCTAGCACCCACATGCACGCGCAACGGGCTGCTAGCACCTGCTCAACACTGACGGCAGCGCTAGCACCCTGCAAATGCGCAAATGGGGTGGGTAGCCCCCTCGCGGTGGCGCTAGTGCGATGGGGAGGAGTGCGCACACATGTGCGCAGTCGCCAGCCATTCCTGAGGCCTAGTGGTCACGAGGCCACGGACTGGTACCGGGCCGCAGCCCATAGGTTGGGGAACCCTACACTATTACACCGAAGTACTTACCACTCCACTTGTAGATTTAGTTTTCACGTCCAATTTCACCAGGCCAAAACCTTGACAAAATAAAACTGAAGTTAATATGCCAATCTTTCAAGTAATTAATACAACAGCCAAGTATTAACTTTAGAAATTTCACTGGTTCACTACTGCCACTGTAATGAAGCTCTGACTTTAGAACTGAACACAGAAACACAAGCACACATATTCTAACCAGTAGAGAAAACAGAAAAATTTAAGGCACTCAATATCCTATTTTCTCTTTAAGTCCAAAACTGCTTCCAATGCAGCTGAGGGAATAAGCATTTAACTGTTTGTTTTTTAAAAAAAACGAACGGGCAGATACATCTAGAATTTTGACAATGTTATCTATCACCAACACTTGTAAAATGCCTGCAGAAGTTGTGGCTAGACACAAACTAATTTACAAGGAACTTGATGCATTATAAAACACTCCCTACTATTATATAGCCTAAAGTTGTCCTTTTTTTTAATTGGGTAGGTGGCACACCCACAATTATACATATTTTTAAGGATGCCTGTGGGGCATCCACAATATGTGTACATTACGTATATTGTATATTGGCAGCATGCACCTTTCCACTGACACGTTTTAAACTAATTTTAAAGCAATATAGATGAAGTGGGGATCCTGGCAAACGCCGAGGAACGTTCTCATGGGAATCAGATTACTTAATTCTTCTCTAACTGCTGACAGCTACCCTGTATAGGCCTGCTAACGTGAAGATGCAAATGCTTTTAATAGCACAGCGAAGACAGCTGTCTCCATATTGCATCATTAAAAACACTTCCATTTGACAACGGAGGTATATAAGCTCTACCCCGCCCACCCCCCAAAAAAATTCCTCTAGGGCTCAGTGGTATTTGGAGAGTTCTTAATCTTCTCTTTTGTCAGGTTGAACCCCTCATTCCGAACATTAGGAACCTCATACCAACATTTTAAGACAAACAGATCGGTTTTCCACTCTCCATGTAGCATTTACAACATTATGTTCAGGCCAATAAATCGGGTCTAGTTCTTATTTGTAAGTCATTGTGACATAAAGCGGCTGCAGAGTGCAATGGCCCGAAAAATTCACGTTCGATCTTCTGTCAGATAGAATTCAGGTCCCAAGTGTAACCAGAAAGCTGGCATCTTCCTCAGACGTTACAAGGGCCAAGAAAAACTGACCCCACTTTGACGACTCCCCCCGCCGGTCCACAAGGACAGAAAGGTTGGGCAGCTGTGCGCTACCTCCTTTGTCAGAGGCCTATCCCTACATTTCGGGGGGGGGGGGGGGGAAGGCGACCTACTAGTGACCAAAAGTATATTTAATAGTTTGAGGAAGCGGGTGTGGCCACAGTGAGTTGATTTTTTAAAAAAATTCTTTAGCTTGAAAGCTTTTTGGAGAACTTTTTATTTTACTGACTGCAAAATGCTAGCCCATTGCAGATTTAATTCCTTTTCATCTGTTTATGCCTTCAAATGGGGAAAACCCACAATATCTATTTCTAGTAAAAGGAATCAAAGCAGGCTCCAGGGCAGGGGGTCTTCAAACTCGGCCCTTTTATGACTCGCGAACTTTTAACTCCCAGAATTCCCCAGCTAGGCACGCTGGCTGAGGAATTCTGGGAGTTGAAGTCCACGAGTCATAAAAGGGCCGAGTCTGAAGACCCTTGCTCTAGGGGTTACCTATAGTTTGTGCCCTTAGGTTCCCTATCCCAACTGTGTGTGAAAACTAGAGCACTAACAATTGCTGGTGTGTGCAAAATCTTCTTCGAGAGGAATGAATGTTCCATAAAACTCCCAGTATGTTATTTTCCACTGGACCATGGCTAAACGCCACAAAAATCACTTCTATAAAATTGACAGGCTGGTACGGTCCAAAATGGAAATCCAACACTCCAGTTTTTCAGAACACTAAATCGCTACAATATTAAGATTTTCCACATACCCCCCATTGGTTGGCTGATACCATCAAAATAGTTTCTATTTCCTTCTGATCCTGCACAGAACTTTGCTATTCCAAGAATGGCAAATCTTATTTTGAAGTAAAAAGGCAAAAACGCAATCTTTATCCAAAACACCTTGAGCACATCAGTTACTAAAATTCAGTAGCAGCTACAGGAAAAAAGAACCGGGTAATATGGATTAGGGTTTATTGGCAACAACGGCAGAAGAACAGGATTAAGTTAGGGTCAAGACAATTCCCTATTCAAATATTCTTCATATACAGATATGCCTACCAAATCCTTTGTTGAAGATGTCCCGGGCAGACTTGCCAAGGTCCGCATAGGCTGGTGGAATAGCCATTGGCGCTATGGAAACATAGTAATGTACATATTAGTACCGCAAAAAGAGAACAGGACAAGACAATGATTTGTGTGCCAATCCACAAACATTAGTCTACTTATTTTTTAAAAAAGAAAATTGGTTTCAGATGCAGCAAAACGCCCTTGTTACTAGTCCAGCATTCTGTATTATGTTTTTCACCCCTAGAAACTACAGATTAAGATGTTCAGACCAACATCCCGGACAATTAAGCCATACTTTTCCAGACCAACGTGTTTGGGCATTTTTTTTTCCAACTGCAAAGAAAGGCGTGTTCAGTTGGCTGAAGCTTTTTCCAGATGATCTTAACAAATGCAGATTTTTCCACACGATACCAGGTAATCCAAAATCCTCTTGACTTACAAAGTTTATATAGTAAGAAATCTGCTTATTCACTCATGAATCTGAGCTATATAGAGAAGCAGTGAAGAACACTGAAAAACCATGACATTCAACCCATGGTCTGTTATTAAACGTGCAACACAAGTCTAACGTTACGTTTAGGATGCATATGTTTCAAGTACACATCTGTTCTTCAAATTCTAAAATGCAGATATTAAAACATGACTTCTGCACCTGATTTTTACACCTCATTTACTTTTAAGCACAAAAACTTCCTTGGTCCTTGATTTCTACGGGGCATTCCATTGCCCAGCTAGGCCGCATCATCAGTGACAGCTCTAGCACTGATGATGTTACCTAGTTAGCTAATGAGATGCTCAAGAAATCAACTAAGCTGAAAGAGCATCAAGGATCCCACCGATACAAGTTTAGAAGAATCATCCTTCAAATTCCAAGGACCAATAAAATAAGTTTTAAAAGAAAAGCCCTCCAGTTCCAAGGGCCTAAATTCAAAGGCTTTCGGTTTCAATTCCAAAAGTGCTTTGGAGCACGTGGGGCTGGGGATGCTGCTCCTGCCCACAACTCTTTAAAGCAGCCGTATCTTCTTCAAGAATCATATATCACTGTGGAAAGCAGCCATGCAATCCCAGGGGGGAAAAAAACATTTTAATGAATGACAGGTATATTTTTGTTCCTGCACTTTCCAAAGTGCCTTTTCTGAACTATTTCCAAATCAACATATAAGTCTAACAAATAATTTCGTGACATAAAAACGCTACCTATAAACCCAACTAGCAGTATTTATATTTTCTAACAAGTATTATAAAAATATCTGTTCTATTTCCACATTTAGATGGAATGTCTTTTCATATAATTTAATTTATTTTAATTTGGTATTAACTTTTGTATTGTTATATTGTTTTAATCGCCTTGTGAACCGCCCTGGGTCCTATGGGAGAAGGGCGGTATATAAGTTTAAATAATAAATAATAATAAAATAATAATATCCTAATTTTGTTTCTTAGGAGAGAGACTAAAGGATGGGTTCAATAACCTTAGCAGTAACTCCTGACCAGAACCTTCCAGTCAAAAATGAAAAGGTACTTTCTTTTCTCTTTTCCTTTTGTCACCATCCTAAGATGCTTCCAGTTTCAGAATTGTTCACCGGTTTATAAAAATGTGCTTTTTGCTTGTAAATATACATTCTGCCTAATTAAATAATCACAAAGGAATTAGTGAAGCAGATGTACTTCCCAATTTTGATTATGTATTGCTTCTAGAAGCAGAAAATTAAGAGAAAATCCATTTAGAAACCCCAAATCTAAACCCAAGGGCTAGGAAATGTAATTAAAACTTAAATTAGTTAAGTTACATAATTATGTTGCGCCTTTCCCTGAAGTTCTTTTCAATATCTCCACGATCTCATTTAAAGCGCTCATAAAGAATTGTTAGAAAAGTTTGCAAGCGTCCATAACTTTAAACATTAAAATAGATCATACTGAGGAACAAACATTACAGAAAAATTCTTTAAAGTACTCATTTAAGATGGGTCTACATTTGTTTTGAATAACTAAATTGAACTAAGAATTATCCCTCTATTAGATGTTAGTCTTCCCTCCAAACCTCTATATAGCTTGTAAAATGGTTAGTTAAGTTACTTCAACAGCCTTACGTTAACTCTTTCCCTACTTACGTCTTGGTGGCCGCTGACATGCTGGATTAAAATTCATAGCTATTTAGTCCAATTTACAGTATCTACAAAACGGGGAAGGGGGAAGATTACATCAAAGTTAAGGTTAGTGACTCTTTTACAGACCATTTCAACAGCTGCATCCTTTAATTTTGCTTTTGTCAACAACTGAAAATGTTTGTGTAACTCCTTTCGTAAACCAAGCGGCCCTTTGTTTGGGGAACCTGCCTCAGCCCTGTGCAGAGACCAAGGTTGGCCTGGCTATCTTAGCTCCATGTATATACAGGTAGTTCTCAACTGACAGCAATGCCCTTAGTCACCTTTTAGAACCATCTTTCAGTTACTTTTCTAGCATCCCTAGGACCATGTGGTCGAAACTCAGATGCTTGGCAACTAGTTCAACCTTATGACCGTTCCTGTGTCCCAAGGTCGCGTGGTCGGTCCCTTCCTGACAAGCAAAATCAATGGGGGGGGGGCCTGTGAGACCAGCTTATCAACTGCAGGGATTCACTTAACAACCGTGGCACGAAAGGTGGTAAAACGGGGCAAAACTGACTTAACAGACGTCTTGCTTAGTAGCAGAAATTATGACCTCAACGGTGAGTCGAGGACTACCTGCATATATTATGTTTTCCCAATGGGAGTAAAATGCAAAACAGAACAAGAAAACGGAGGAAAACATACATCCTAGAGCAACGGGGAAAAAAGGCACATAAAAGTGGGGGGCGGGGAAAGTGACCCATACATCTGACTTATTATTTTTTTTAAAAAAATCCACCCAGGCTGGATGCTGCAAAGGGCTGTCCAAGGGCCTGGCCTGGAGGGCCAACTCAGAGTCCCAGCTTCCCAAGTAGGGGTGTGTGTGTGTGTGTGTGTGTGTGTGTGTGTGTGTGTGTCAGAGCCTTCCCTGTTTCCGTCTTGCAGGCCCTCTTCCTCTGCCCCCCCCTTCCCCTCCTCCTCCTCAGCGGGGAAGGGGGGAGGCTGCTCTGATGCGGGGAGGGGGAGAAGCCACAGGAAAGGGCCGGGAGGGAGAAAAGGTGAAGGGCGAGACCCCTCCCCCGTTTACATTTCTTGGCCAGCCACCTTAAAACAAGAGTAATAACGAACAAGGCCGACTAATACTAATAACAATAATAGTAACGGCGATGATCTTTTTTTGGCTGATTTTCTTATTTCAATTTTCAATTTCTTCCTCGGCTGTTTGAGCCGCACTTGGCCTGCCAGATTCCTCCAGCTTGGCCCTTTCGAGGGCAGCCGACTTCCAACTCCCAGAATTCCCCAGCCAGCTCTGCTTAATAATAAATAATAATAATAATAATAATAATAATAATAATAATAATAATAATAATAATAATAATAGTTCATAGTGTTAATAGGAATACATTATTGTAATCATTAACTGTCATTAACTGTCATTGACAGTTAACAGCAGTTGTTAAGTTCGCAGTTAGGGAAAAGAAGCAGCGGCAAAAGATCTGTTATTATTATTATTATTAATTATTATTATTACTATTAATTGTTATTATTATTAGTGTTACTGTTGTAAGCAGCCGCGGGAGGCGGGGCCCGTCCTCCACCACGCCCCGCCCAAAGGCAGCCGAGGCCCCGCCCCCGCCCCGCCCCTCCCCCCAGGGGCCCCTCGGAGCGCCTCCCCTCCCCCCTCCCCCTCCCTCCCCCCAACCGAGGCCCGGCGGGGAGGCCCGAAGGCTCCTGGGCCGGGGAGGGAAGGAGGGAGTCGCGGCCGTCCGTCCGTCCATCCCGGGCGGGGGTTCCCGCCACCCACCCCAGGGCGGGCGGGGCGGGGCGAGGGCGGCCTGGCCTCCTCCGCAGGGCTGTTTTTCGGGAGGGCCGGAGAGTCTCCGCGGGAAGAGCCGCCGCCGCCGCCGTCGCGAAATGTCACGAGCCCCGCGTGGAGGACCCCCTCCCCCGCCGCCGTTTCCCTGGCAACGGCGAGGCCCGGCGGCCGCCTCCGGCCTACCTGTCTGGGCGAGGGAAGGGCCGAGGAGGGGAGCCGCTCTTCTCTCTCGCTCGCTCGGCTCGCTCGCTCTGGGCCAGGCGCTCCGCAGCCGCCGCCTCCGCCTCCTCCGCCTCCTCCTCTCGAAGGCCGCGCTGGAGGGCGAAGTGAAGGAGACGCCGCGCGCTCGCCTGCGGGCCAGGACCCCGCAAACGACGGGGGGGGTGGGGCGCCCTGCGCCGCGCCTGACCGGATCGCCGCCTGCCCCCGCCGCCTGCCGCTCGCCGCTCCTTTGGGAGACGTTATGGAGTCGAGCCCAGCCAGCCAAGGAAACCCAGCCCAGACCAGCCGGGGAAAAGGCGGAAAGCGAGCGGAGGGCGCCGCCTAATTCAGTCAGGCACCGATTTAGACAGCCCCGCTGGAAAGCAAGGAGAGGGCGGGGCTCTGAGTGGGAGGAAGGTGGGGGGGGCAGAAAGTGGCGCCGGCGCGCATGCGCAGCCGGGGGACGGGTGCTCCAGGGGTTTTCATTTTTGCACGGCAGGCTTAATGCTGTTTCACGATTCTGGACGTCTGCTCTTGCATTTGCAATTTAAGGCACGAGAGGCAGAGTTGCACGGCCGGCCCTGCTGTCTGTTGCCCGAGGGGTTGCGTGAGATGAGGTTGCAAACAATCCATAAAAATATGCGGGTGTGTCCATTCGCTGCTGGAAAGTGTAAAGTCTCTCCCCCTCCCCCCCCAGAAGCACGAAAGGGAGAAATGCAAGAGCCTGGAGACGGACGTGCCTTCTGTCAGCTGCTGGAGGGTGTCAGCCTCTGCAAGAGGAGAGGCATTGCTTTGCAAACAAAGCCCCCCCTCGCTCCCCCTTTTGTATCCGTGTAAACCAGCGTTTCCCAACCTTAGGAACTTGAAGATGCGTGGACTTCAACTCCCAGAATTCCCCAGCCAGCATAGCTGGCTGGGGAATTCTGGGAGTTGAAGTCCACGCATCTTCAAGTTCCTAAGGTTGGGAAACGCTGGTGTAAACGACGCTGCTGCTTGTGCAAACAGGCCGTGGCTCAAACAGTCACGCAGGCTCATTCCTTGGCAGATTGTGGCACTCCCTGCGGATGCCCCCACACCCCCGCCTCCTGGGAAGATCGGAATCTGGTTTCACCTTAAGAGTTTGTGAAAGGCAGGCTAATGGAGGAACGCCACTGCAGGAGGAAATCTTTGCATTGGGGTGGGGTGGGGGGTAAGACCGATCTATGTGCAAGTTGGAGGATGGAAGCGGACCTCGAGGCTCAGCAAGGGAGGCCGGGCATCGGCCTGGTTCACAGGAATCTGGGCCAAGAGCCATGCGACCAGCAACAGGGGACGCATCGCAGACTTGGAGAAATGAGCAAAAGGGGGGGAAAAATGGGTCAGAGAGAAAAACCAAAGTGGAAAGAATCAAACAAGTTATCGCCAGGTATTCTACCGCTTCCAATGTGAAAACAGGAGAGCCCAAGAAGAGACAGCCTTCCCCTGGCAGGAAAGTCTACAGGGAAGTCTAGACTTTACAACCGGGTTACTAACTGCAGAGATTCACTTAAGAACTGTGGCAAGACAGGTCATAAAAGGGGACGGTTCGGCTCCACCAGCCGGCAAGCGCATACGCAACTCCATTTGCGCAAGCAGCGTGCATAAATATAAATATAAAAATATAAATATGCGTGCTCAGCCACTGTTTCCATGGCCACCCAGTTGGGCCGTGGCTCAGAGGTTGGGGACCTCTGCTCTAGAGGATTTGCACTGCGACAAATATGGGAATGCAGATAGACAATCCTGGATATAACATTTGTATATGAAGAGATCAGTGAGGAATTGTACATGGAACAACTTGTCAGAAGGGGGAAACCAGGCTGCCCTTTTTTATGGGCAAAAAACAGTAGGTTTTTTTTTCCTCAGAAGCACCCTTCTTAAAAATGGCATGTTTATGCTGCTAAAGAGTAAGGCAAAAATGGCAGACAATGTTCTAATCCGTTACGACAAGAGAATGCTGGAAGTGAAATCATGTGGACACTTAGTAAGAACATTGAAATCAAAACAAAAAATCTAGGACAAATCATGTGCCACTTTGATTTCCCTTTAGTGCGGGGGTCCTGAAACTTGGCCACTTTAATACTTATGGACTTCCAACTCCCAGAATTCCTCAGTCAGAATTCTGGGAGTTGGAGTCCACAAGTCACAAAAGGGCCACGTTTGAAGACCACTGGCCTGGCTACATATCTACTCCTCTCTGTGTAGTAATGGCCTCTGCTGAGTCACTCAGAATTAATATTGGCGGCTTCAGGATTGCAAGCCTGGTCGTGCAGCTTAGTCTGCCGGTTCCTCTGTGCACAAAAGCGCTCTGAGATAGACAGAAATCTAATTAGACGTCTATATAAAAACCCTGCTGAGGATTGTTCGTAACCAAACTCTTTGAGATGTACTGGAAAGGGATTTCAGATAATAACAACCCATTTGAAGAAGACAATCAAACTCTTGATAAGTGCCTTTGAACAGGAAGACCAACCAACCCAGGAGCTCGAAGAGGGAAGCTCTTCACCCTCACCCTACACCAGAGCTACAGATATTCGCCACTATTGCAAGACCAGGATTGTTATGTGTGACCTAAGTAAACCCACATCCAATTTTCCACAGCAGTTCACGTCAGGTGGAAAAGAATGGAAAGTAAATCTTACCGTTCTAACAAAAATCTGGACTGACGTTTTAGCAACTCCCTCTCAAACCAACCCCGTGTATTAAAGATAAGAAGGAAATATTCTCTCTTATTCAAAAGAAATCAAGGCGATACTCACATTTGCTTTTGTGTGAGTGTTTGTGTCCTTTCTTTTCCTTCTTTTTCTTTTTCTTTTTTTCCTTTCCTACCTCTGTTTCCATGTTTGGCTCCATAAGCCCAGGGGAGCTGAGACGGTTTTAAGGCAGCTGACAAGACAGAATCACCTCTTTTGCTAAAACAATAGACAATAGTATGCAGGTCAAGGGTTATTTTGCTGCTTCTATCTAATGAAGGAGAAATTCTTTAAATGCTCTGTCTTTAAAGGGGGTGTGTGTTAAGGAACTGCTCTCAATGGACTAAAAGTTAAAAAGCCCTCACCATCTCCTGCAATTTACAAATCATTAGCAGGAACAGGGCCCTAAACTCCTTGGCATTATATAAAAAAAGGCGTGATCCTACCGTACGGGCAATATAACTAGAGTTGCATTTACCCAATCGAGAATCACTTGGGATTTGGACAATACCTAAATCAAGTAAATAAACTCACCTTTTGGAAGTAAAACCCATTGAATGTCAGAGGACTTAATTCACAGTAAGCAAATTTTGTCACTCATATTTAATCAAAATAAGCTTTGGGTTTTTGTTTTTGTTTTTACGTTTATAACTTTTGCTTTTGGAGCGGGCTTTATAATTTACAGGCTGAAATTCTCGATCTGTGTAGCTGAGAGTATCCCAAATGAATGCTACGGATAGCAAGGATCCTTGCAAAGTAAGTATGTGTAGCATCAGGCTACAATTGCTAGTAGGATTACTTGAAAGAAAATACCGGGAGCTCGTTGTCAATTTGGATGAAGGGCCAATCTTGACATTTTGGATAATTTGGAGCAGATGATCATCTGTCCGTGGTTAAAAAAAAAAAGATGGTTCTAACGTGAGCTGTTACAAAACAAGTTGCTAAGCAAAACTAGACCAGATTCATTGCTCTAACATTTTGCAAATATCAGTGCAATGGTTATAGCTGTAACTTACCCCCAAAAAAACCCCTGTAATGCAGAAAACTAAAGTTTAAACAAGGTTTTATAAGGTACAGTTCTTCACTTCCAAGCATGAAATCATTTTAGGTGAGGCTTTGGAGAACGTATCAAGGCTTGGGTTGCTGTGAGACTAGAGGAAAAAAAAGATAGAAATGTAGTATTTTGAGCAAGAGAAACTTTGAGTTGACCAAACTCTCAGGCGCTTAGGAAGGAGGGTATATCCTTGGGAAGGCCCATACTTTGAAACTGGGTTTTTCTTCATACGGTCCCCAGCCAGAGTTGAGGAAAAAAAACACCCTTCATTAAAGCACAAACCAGCAACGTGTTATACAGATATTAATCAACAGATGGAACAGTGCACGGTGCTATGGCTGGCAAGGTTTGCTGAATTAATGGCAAAAAGATAATTCCTTGAAGTGTTACCTGTTCCTTCAGGAAAAAAAAACCTCTGGAATTTGCTTCCAGCACTCAGATGTAATTTAGAGCCAGGATTAAAGGCTTGGTTTTTCCCCCCTGGCAGGCAGGAATTTCCACCCGCCTTCGCTACACATGTGATTTTTGCCTGACGGAAGATGAGTCAGCTCAGTGGAATTGCATGGTGACTCAGCTCTCTCGTCCTTGGACTCTCAACACACAACAGATCCCTGCTGGATCCACAGATCCAGTTACCCCCGTTCAATGTGAGTGAATTACATCCGTTGGGTTGTGCTCCTCAAAAAACCCCTAGAAAGACGAACAGGCTTCGTCTCAATCCCGCCAACACTGAGTGGCTGTGCATATCGGCATCTCGGGTTAACCAAGTTATTCCACCTCTAACGATGGGGGGTGAGGTGTTACCCACCGTCGATAGGGCTCGCAACTTGGGCGTCCTCCTGGATTCACGGCTCAATTTTGAAGATCACATAGGAGCCGTGACCAGGGGGGCTTTTGCACAGGTTCGCCTGGTGCGCCAGTTGCGTCCCTATCTGGACCGAGACGCCCTATGCAGTCACTCATACGCTTGTGACCTCCCGTTTGGACTACTGTAACGCTCTCTACATGGGGCTGCCCTTGAAGACCACTCGGAGGCTTCAACTGGTGCAGAATGTGGCCGCGCGAGTTGTAATGGGGGTCTCCCGATACTCCCATGTAACACCTCTACTCCGCGAGCTGCATTGGCTTCCGGTTGCCCTCTGGGTGAAATTCAAGGTGCTGGTTATCACCTATAAAGCCCTACATGGCCTGGGTCCGGGCTATTTGAGGGAACACCTGCTGCCGGCATCAAACGCCCTTCGCCCAGTGCGCTCCCACAGGGAGGGTCTGCTCAGGGTTCCGCCGGTAAGAGATTGCCGGCGGGTGACACCCAGGGATAGGGCCTTCTCAGTGGGAGCGCCTGCCCTCTGGAAACAGCTGCCGGTGGAGCTGAGGACTGCCCCCGACCTCCGATCATTCCGCCGGGGCCTGAAGACCTGGCTCTTTGAGCTCCCGGGCCCAGGCTGAGGAGAAAATTTTAACTGGGGTTTTTAAGAGTACAGGGTGAATTTAATATTTTTTAACTTGGTTTTTAACTTTTGTATGTTTGATTTTAATTCCCTGTAAACCGCCCTGAGTCCTCAGGGAAAGGGCGGTATATAAATGTAATAAAATAAAATAAAAATAAATGTACTATTTCTTTTTGGGGGGTGGTCCCTCTCATCCCCCCCTGCTAGTCACACTGTGGCTAGATAGCCTTTTTTCCCATCCCCATCGTGAAGAGAACTTTCCAGAAAGTTGGAGCATTTCTGGCTCCTAATGGCTGGGCTCCCAGCTCAATCTCCACGCCTGTAGAGGAAATTCTTGCCAGACCCTCAACTATCCAGGCTCTGGGTTAGGATTTCCACCCCCACTTAGCTGGGATCAGGCTCATCAGCACTTCAGAGTGAGCCCAATCATTCTGGCCTTAACAAACCATGGCTTAGTAACGTAATAGCTGAGACTCAGTAAAAGAAGCTTCTTCTAAAATGCGTTGGATAAGAAAGGCGGTGAAGTCATGCAGAGAAACAAAAGGGGTGTGTTTGTATGTGTGTAGAAACCTAAACAACTGAAGCAAGGCACAACATCTTTGAATTTCTACTGGGAGAAAAAAATGAAAATAAAAAAAACTGTATAATTCAGCTGGTCCCTTCTAAAGCATTTCAGTGGCTAAGTTCATATGCTCTCTTATCAAGAGTCCAAGGAGGAATACCCCTATTTATATACTGATAAGTTTATAGCCAGAAGACCCTGAATTTCATCCTAAAACTAAGAAAAAGGTGGGCATATCCCTCCGTGGGCTATCCCTCTCCATATACACTTTAATATTGCTTCAAAGAGAAAGTCAGTGAAACATAACTGCTCAAGGAAGAAAGCGGAATTTGGAGAACGGTGAGATTGCTAAGGCACTAACTTAAGTGAGATTACCAAACCCGTTGCTTAACTGTTTTTTAATTACGCACCAAATATACAAACCTGCTTTCAACCTTGTTCATTTTGTACTTTACATGGACTTCTCAGCGGCAAGTAGATCACAGATGGGATCATTATTTTAGAATCTAAATCCAGTTGCAATGATTTTGTCTCCTTGGTGGCTGGGGGATTGTAGTGCTGTTTCCACAGCTTGGTCTTGATTTGATGTTACTTATTGGACACTTAAGGATTTAGGAAGTAATTTAATATACATCATCCTAATTTAATAGGGCCATCTCTTATGGTTTCTGACAACTGACCACCGTACAGCGTAGCAGTGACTGAACAAGTTCAAACTAGCATTCAGAGGCAATTCTGGGAGTAGGGAATATGTTGACAGCCAAATGCATGGTTAAAAGAGAAATCCTGGTTTGTTTTTAGAATGACTGAAAACTTAATTAAGCAAGTTCATCAGCAGAGGGCAGCAAGCATTTGATCTCAAAACAGCTGAGGCGAGTCAGAGTGGATTAAGCAGTTGGCGGGAAATCAAAGCATGCCGGGTGTCATTGTAAATGTAGCTTTTCTAACCCTGGTTCTTCAGGAAAAGCCTTGGGAGGGTTTAATGCCTCAACTCCAGCAAAGGCTGAACTTTGCTTTTGATTTTTTTGATCAGCGAACATGGAGGGAGGCAGCAAAATATTTGGGGGCACTGAAAAGTCTTTCTAAATCGACTCGCAGCATTAGACCTGTTGTGTGGTGGTAGGCTTGGAAATGGCTATTCTAGAGCAAGGGTTCCTCAGCCTTGGCAACTTTAAGACTTGTGGACTTCAACTTCCAGAATTCCTCAGCCAGCGTGCCTAGCTGAGGAATTCTGGGAGTTGAAGTCCACAAGTCTTAAAGTTGCCAAGGTTGAGGAGCCCTGTTCTAGAGCCTCTGTGAAGTCAAACAAGAGACAAAAGATAAGAGATTTTTGCTTTTGTTAGACAGTGACTGAGATGCAAGTGCACCACTTAGTTAATCTTTAGATTTTATTGAATGCTTCAACAGTATAACACAGGACGTACAAAACAATATAAATTAAATCCATGTTCACATTGGAACTAATCCCTTCTTTACTTACACCACATCTGTGCTTCAAACCGTTATGCAAAAGGAATATTCAAGTCTTCAAACATCACCGTTTAGGGACGGGAAAAACCGAAACCGAAACCTCTGTGCCATGTATCAAAGTGAACCACTTTAGCCCAATCACTATTCTCCTTTTGGTTTTGTTTGGTTCGGCAAAAGAGCAGCCACGTTTAGCATATAACTAAAGAAATAAGAGCTGTAGACGTGTATGGTTTCTTGTTTATAGTCAGATATCCTGAAGCAGGGCTCTTCAACTTGGCCCTTTTACAACTTGTGGACTTCAACTCCCAGAATTCCTCAGCCAGCGTGCCTGGCTGGGGAATTCTGGGAGTTGAAGTCCACAAGTCGTAAAAGGGCCACGTTTAAAGACCCCTGTCCCAAAGCCAAGCGAGGCCCCTTGGGACTGAAAGACTGCCCTCCACTGTGAGGGCAGGGATATTTTTTGGTCTCTGAAAGCTTGGCTTTAGCCACAAGATGGTCAAGTGACATCCCTGTATTGGAGGTGGAATCTAATCCAGACTTAGCAAATCAGAACAAATATGAATCAGGGAGTGGAGGGGCCAAGATAACTTGCAGATTTCCTCCTGAAAAATATGTGTTTTCAGGATCTTAGCACTCCTGTTTTCTTCCTCGTAGCAAGAGACCCCTGCCCAATTCAGCAGATAGTGGCCAGCTCTGTGGTCACAGATGCCCTTTGCTTTTGTGGCCAATGAGGACAGAGGCCCACCATTACTTAGGAAGCAGAAAGGAAGGCAATCCCAGAAACTGGGGATTGCAAAATGGGAGTATGCAGATATTAATTTAAATATCTGTTAAGTGCTGGGGCAATACATGACAGTTCTTAATAGGCTAGATCAGGGGTCTTCAAACGTGGCCCTTTTACAACAAGTCGTAAAAGGGCCAAGTTTGAAGACAACAACAGGAAAACTTTAACTCAGCCAGGGCCTCAGTCTAATACTAAATTACTGCCCACTGACATCCTTAAAGCACGTGAGGTATTCCCAATTTACAAAATGATACATGCCAGATTTTGAAATTGTCCGTCTTACTTTACTACTTTTCTACTCCGAGTAGGAAACCCCCATAAAGGCAAATAAATAGAATCCTGGTTGGAAAATTTTTTTAAAAAAATGGTAATACAACAAACATTACTCCTTTTAAGTGAAAAGTGAACAATCAAATCTGATGTTTTAAACAGGAGAAATCCACAGGGTAAAGAGCATTACAGTTTGGAACAATTGGGAGGAAATAAGTATGAAAATACATCTTCAAAAAATGAACCCAGGTGGGATTAAATGTAAGATAAGGTGTTGTGGACTATCATGCTACAGTTCATAGAAGGGCTAATTTTGATAAGAATCCAAAGTGCAAATACAACTATCGTCACAAGCCAAAAACGATGTCAAAGTTGGCCCCTCGGTCAGGTTAAGGAGCACCCAATGAGAGAAGACTTGAAGAGGCCGAATTCTCTGTAGGGTTTTCTCCCGATGGGGAGGGGTCCCATCACGGAAGCCGCTGCTGAAGATGGCGTCCAGCCGCAGAAGGGCCATGAAGGCTACCCCTACGGGGGGGGGGTTATTAAAGTTGTGTTCCGGTGCGTTTGCTCCCATATTGCTGCTTCTGAGGCCTCGTTTCCAGTAAACTTGACAATACTTGTCCTGGGTAGACCCCCTGCTCCCTCACCAAAGGCGTCTGTAAACTTAGGGACTGGATGTTTCTCTCTGGCCTTCAAAGTTACATTTTACCGAGATTTGTTTCAAACAGCCAAACACTCTGTGCTTCAAAGGAGGCTACTTTGTACTTTTGCTGTTGAGGAAAGACTAGGTCAGGGGTAGGCAACCTCGGCTCTTTTATGACTCGTGGACTTCAATTCCCAGAATTCCTGAGCCAGCCAAGCTGGCTCAGGAATTCTGGGAGTTGAAGTCCACGAGTCATAAAAGAGCCGAGGTTGCCTACCCCTGGACTAGGTAAACATTCAGTGTGTGTTGCTGTGGATGGGGTCAGGAAAAATCATTTTTCATTTTTCCTGCTAGGGCCAAACCAGAGGCGCAATATTGTTGCATTCAAAACGCAACAAAGATTTTACTGTGGCTACAAACCATAAAAGCTCTCCATTTGAGCTGATGGAAACAACTGTTTCTGTATTTCTAATTAAAAAAAACACACCTCATGCTACATTTTAATATACTGGGAGAGGACCTCCGTGCCTAATTCCTTTATGCGATGGATTTTCGCAAGTTAAACATAAAACACATAAATAGCATTATAGAAAGAATTTGGTTTCAGCACCTTCTCTGGAACGATTTGTGAAAAAAAGAAAGCCATCCATTCTCTTCAAGGATTTGATTTCACTTCAAAATACCAAAGTAGACCTTTACGTGAATACTGTATTACTGGGGCAATGTTAAATACTGCTAGAATTATTTACAATGTTCTGGGGTGAAAATACTTTCAAGGTATAGAATAAGAATGTTTTACGTGCCCATAACTTTATTTCAGCATATTTTTGATAAGTTTTCTTGAAGTCCTGTATTTTTATGCCTACCAATATTAAGCTCTGTTCAGCGGAAATTAAAAAGGAATGCGTGGGTGGCCTTCCGCCAATTCACAGCTCTGGATACAGTTCCCTGTTTCTGAGGCTGGAGTAATTTAGCTATCTGGAAAAAGCAGTGGGAAAAGGTTGCAACTGGGCTATATGGGGTTGTCTGAGCTCCAGCAGAAAATTCAACATTAATTAGCTGGTTAATTAATTAATTAAGTAGTCAAGCCAAAGGACAGATGCAGTATTTTGGGTCCCTGAAATCTACTGCCCTCTGTGAAGTTACTAAGACTATATAACTGACTTGAGTGCAACTTTTAACGTCGGGCTTAAAAGTCTAAATTAGAAATGGATTACAAATAATCCATATGCGCGGTATAATTTTAAAAAATCCAGTTGCAAACAACTTGGAATACTCAATTTGTAGAATGGAAGTGGCAAACCTTGCATTCCAGATTTCAAATCACCAGTACTCTTTTTTTTTCCCCAAAAGGCTGAGCTCCTTTTAATCCACAAAACCACCTCCCGTTCTTAGGCTGTGCGGACTCCCAACTTTTAAACTTGGTTTAAAAGATCATGAATGAAACCGAGTAGCTTTTAGGAAAGGCAGGTTTCAGAGAGGGGCGAAAAAAGAGAGAGAGGGTGGTCAGGAGCTCAGGTGCCGAATGCTCAGCTTGTTTTCTTACTTTCGGCCATTGGTCTGTTCCTCAAAAAAAAAGTGACAGTGACTGAAGCCACCAAACTTCCATCGTTTAACCTGCACCAATAAGCAGCTCAGAAGTTTCTCGAGTAGCTAATTAAATTTCAACTTCTGCCACCGTCTGATGCCTTTGAAGGCTGCCAGCCAAGGGGAGGGGGAACGGGCTTCTATGCCAAGCCGCTCTGCATTCGCCCTGTGCTTCAAGCAAACCCCATTAAGACGCCCCCATTCATCCTTTATTCAATGCGACATTATTAGCTTGCCTCCCAATTTAACAGGATTACTACCCTAACATCAACGTTTTAAAAAGCATGCACGGATTTAAATAAGTGTTTAATACTGCCCCGAAAGAGTTGTGGCACAAAAATCTCAATCAATCTCATTTCTAATATATTTCTTACCGGTTTAATGAAATGTAAACACTCAGGACCTCTGAATGACACAGCGGCATCACTTCGTTCATCTTAAGTCAGCCAAGCCTGTTCAGAGTTTCTTGTTTCATTCACCAGAAACACCAATCTTGCCCCTTTTATTAATACAGGGCATGTTTTTCATACTGAAGGCTTTGGAACTTGTGTCCCCGGGTGAATGTTCCCCAACTCAATTTATTTGCTAAAATAAATATTGAGAGGCAATTACTGAATGGCTATGACGTTTTTGTCAGTATGAGTATGTGTCCAAGCTACGACGGGTGTCCCTGCACATCACATTTACGCCTTACATAGTTACGTTTGGAGGCGCTCCACCAGAGCCCGGCCTGCAATGTGATATTGCTTTTCACAAGCAATCTGTGCAAGGCAGTTCAATCGCCATCTTGTTTGCCATTTTTCATGTTCAAACATACTTTTCAACGGCAGGACATAAGCAGCTGCTAGATTGCTACTATTAGTCCCATCCAGATTGTAAGCCTTGCCTTTGAACTGTGTGTCTACCATTCAAAGTGGTTAATAAGTCTTAATTCACACCAAAGTCAAGGGCCACTTATAGGGTGCAAACCAGAATTTGTCAATAGCTATTTATGTTTACCCACCATGTGCAAACAGGCCCCAAAGCTGCTTAGATAATACCTGGATCTGAAGTTATTCCTGCAGCAAAGATCCATTTAAGATCGTCCCAACAAGAAAGCTGTTAAGATTTGCTGAACCCGCCATTTTAACCTTACCACAACCATGCAGAACTTGGTTACAGCTTAACAACTTTGCCTGAATATTTTTTTAAAAAATGGCAATGTCTTCTCGGTCCCCTCTGAACCTTTATAAGCCAGGAGAGGGTGAACAAGGCCGGAGGAGATGCTGTGGGGGAGAACAATCCTTCCTGCCCAGCATTTCTTGAAGGTGGTTAGTTGCAAGTACTTCATAGAGATGCGAATTAAAGTGGAATATTCTTTAGCCAATTAACCTCTTCAGTATGGTCGGCTTTGAAAAGGGCCAGCAATATTCATTGGGGACCGTGCCGTTGACGTTGCACTCAAAAAAGGAGAACATGGGAAACCATATCCTGGCCCTTCGGCTCTGCTGATAGGCCCTCGTGTTGGCCAGGGTGTGATAGTACAGGAAGAGTCTCGTCGTGATGTAGAAGGCAATGAAGACGTCAATGGAGTAATGTTCGTGAGCAGCCAAAATGAAGAAGATCCCAAACAGATTCAGCACCCAAGACAACGTATGCAAAAAGTTCCAGTTTCTTGGGGTATCTAAAAGGAACACAGGAGTCAACCACCCACAACTTGGAACTTTTCATCACTGCGTTCTAGACGCGTTCTGGGCAAGACAGTGAACTAGAAGCAAGCAGGAAGGCTTGGGCTAAGCTTCGGGAAACTGCTCTGGAACGGGAGAACAGTTCCAGTCACGAAAGATAACAAAAAAATTACTGGAACTTGTTCTCTTAGCCGGGAATAACAGCCAGGGGGAAGAGCAACACAGACCCCAGTGGTTGGAAATGCTTAGTAATAATGATATGCTGCCCAACGGCCATGGACTCTGGCCTTGTAATAACTTGTCTTCTGAAAATAACAAGGTCTCCGCTATATTTATCTTCCATTCTTATTCTCGTATTTTGTCTTTTCGACTGTAAGTCTAAGGCCTGGATATCTGCTTGCCTTCAGTTTATAATTTAATTTCCAGAACATCTACACAGCCACAGGCATAGCTACTTTTCATGACGCTTGCATTAAATGTCTTACAAGTAAGGGACCGGTGAAATGCAGAATTACTATGCAGATCATGAATGCGGGTGTCAGTAAAACGTTTCAAAATTATAAGGTATGTCTAAAACAAAACAGCACACACGTGATGGGAACATGCGGTATTCAATAGTTCTTCTCCAATTGTGTTTATCCCAAATGAGGATCAGCCACGGACACTGATAGATTCTGGCTTCTCCAGTTGAAACCTCTTTTTTTCCTCCCCCAGGGACTGAAAACTGTCTTTCACAATTAGGCAGCCGAGAGGGGGGTGGGCTCCAGAAGCGGCCAAACCGCAGCTCCCAGCAGCTCCCTCCAACAGGACTTCTCAGTGGGAGCTGGAGTTGAGCAACATCTGACACATCTCTGTATGATCTGCCGAGCCAGGAATGTTGCACAACACCAGAGAGGGGGAGAGGAAGGTTGTGGCAAGCTGGGTAGACAATAATCGCCTTCCATTTTTTAAATTCTCTACTTACATTCCGTGACAAAAAAGTTCAGCATGGTCAGGACAACGGTGTGGCCGCTGAACATATAGTCTCCACAGGTGTGCACGCCAGTTAACGTCATGCCAAATCCACTCCAAATAGCAAAAGCTCGCTGAAGTTTTGCCCACACGTTGCCATATAGCTAGAATTAGAAGCATGCACCACATTTAAAAGGAACATGTCGAGAAGACAGGAGACCCCAGATAAATGCAGCAACCGCCCCCAACGTAAATACAGCGTCTTGCACAGGCAGTCCTCAACTTACGAGTTCACCTAAGGAGCGTTCAAACCGTTTTTCAGAGTTACGATCTTTGCAGCATCCTCATGATCACATGATCTGTCTGTCTGTCTGTCTGTCTGTCTATCTATCTATCTATCTATCTTATCTATCTATCTATCTATCTATCTATCTATCTATCTATCTATCTATCTATCTATCTTATCTATCTATCTATCTATCTATCTATCCATATCCATCCATATCTATCTATCTATCTATCTATCTATCTATCTATCTATCTATCTATCTATCTATATCCATCCATATCTATCTATCTATCATCTATCATCTATCTATCTATCTATCTATCTATCTATCTATCTATCTATCTATATCCATCCATATCTATCTATCATCTATCTATCATCTATCTATCTATCTATCTATCTATCTATCTATCTATCTATCTATCTATCTATCTATCCGTCAATATCCATCCATATCTATCTATCTATCTATCTATCTATCTATCTATCTATCTATCTATCTATCTATCTATCTATCTATATCTGCCTACCTACCTACCTACCTACCTACCCTTGGCCCATATCAAAGGGCAAAGTTCCAGAAACAAATTATTACTAAAATTTGATAAAAGCAATTTAAAATGGAATTGGATAAAATACAGTCTAAAATGAAATTGGAATAGAATACAATAATTTTAAGATATAGATAAAATGTGATAAAATTATATTCCGGTGTCTCTAAGAGCCTTTGTATAAAAGGGAAGGCTCCGAAGATATGTGTTCTCTCTTCTGCTTCCTGCTGTAAGTGTGGTGTGTTGGATCCTGCTGTATTAGCACAGGTATGTATATTGTTCCTGTTGTATGATATTGTAAATAGCGTAAGATAAACCACCATTTAATATAGACCACTGTTTACTGTGTTTACTCCTGGGTTATCTCACACAATAAAACTGTGCATGCTCTGACAGAGACTTTCCAACAACCAAAGGCAATGGGGAAGCCAGATTCACTTAACAACTGTGTAACTAACATAACTGCAGCGATTCATTTAACAACTACAAGATCTGAAATGGGGCAAAACTCACTTAACAACTGTCACCCCTAGCAACAGAAATTTTGGCTTCAATTGTGGTCATAAGCTGAGGACTACCTGTGTTCGGTTCAGGTATTAGCATATGTTATGACAACAGTTAACCTAGATTGGCTTACTTTTCAACTGCCGTTCAGTCTGCACAAAAGAGTTTTATACTTTACTGGTCTGTCCCATTTAAAAAAGTTAGAAGTCCCCAAATGTAGATTATACGGGCACAACAAACCTGCAAACACTTCAACCATCATTCTCATGTTGTACAGTACTTTGCCAATACTCAAAGCTTCACATTTTGCCAGTAAAGATCAGAGTTCATCGCTCTGTCTTCAAGATGCAAGGACTGGATCTGGGCAGAACACAGGCTAACCCTAATCTGACATATCTATAAAAAAATTCAAAGCGCTGGCGATGACATCAAAGCTCTCTGCCCAAGATCTTGGGAGACTCGCCGACTTACCTTCCCAGAACACTGCAGGTGTTGCCCTGGCACGGACAGCGAGGTCACAAACATGGTTATGCAACGTAACAAGAAAACAGTTCCCATCAGGCTGCACTGTCGTCGCAAAAGGATAGATCTAGGAACAAGACTTGCTTTCAACAATTTACGAAGCTTGTGGAACGACAATTTGCCCTCCCTGACTTCACCAGGATTGTCACCTCAGGTTGTTCCGGAGGGATCCCCTCTGCGTCTCCCTCGTGAAGAATGCAGTGGGCTATCGGGGATCTGAACAGTCTTTTCTAGAAATGTATTTAACTGAACTCATCTTTGTATCCAAGCCTTTGGCTTTGTCTGTGTGCACAATTTCTCTGAATTGACTTGCTAGGGCTGTGTGAGTGCACCCTCCCACAGCAGCTCTTTAAAACAGCCGCATCTTCCCTGCAATTGTCCTCTGCTGTTAAAAGGTGATCCCATGAAAAATAAATGCTTGGTTTAAGGACTCTCATTCGACTACAAACCTGGGGAAATCCCCGTTATGCTTTTTGAAGGACTAGCTGTATTTCCTGGGCATAACGAGCGATCAGCAAGGTTTGCCCTCGCAGGCGCCAATTTTGTGAGGACGGTTAAAGCAGCCGTGAATGCTGGATGATTTCTTTGGTGGAAGCAACTGCTGGCCTTCACGGTCAATAGTAAAACTGTGTCCTGTTCCCTGTTTTTCTGGAATTTGCGCTGGAGAGCAGAAAAGCTCGCCGTGTCTTTCGTGTGGAAGCAGCGGACCGTTTCGGGGGCTGGCCTACCTGTGCTTGTGAAGGAGAAGGACCAGCAGCCAGATGTAGCAGAGGATCACTCCACACACTTCGGTCATGGCGAAAGCCCAGGGTATCCTCGGCACACTTTGAGGGGAGAAGAGAGAATCCGCCACGGCGTTAATCTCCGGCCTGAACCTAGCCTTCCTGTGGGAGCCTCCCGCCCCACTCCTTTTGGCAGGAGGGGCAGGCCGCGGACTTCCAGGTGGGGGAGGACAGGAGATGGGCCTTTCCCGCCCTCTGGAGCCTTGTGACCCTCCAGGTGAGATCTGCCCCCCACCCTGCCAGCCTTCGAAAACAGCCCCGAGGCCTGGCTCTGCTGACTGGCCTGGGGCCTCGACAGAGGCCTTGGGGGAAAAAAAATGGACAGCCCCTTGTCCGGAATGGACTAGGGTCAGGGGTTTGGCTAGAAGACCTCAGAGGTCCCTTCCAACGCCGATGTTCTCGGCCGCAGGTGGTTAACGGGCGAGGAAGAAGATCCCACCCGCCACCCCACCGAGTTCTGATTTCCAACTTATTTAAACTCTGTTCGCTTTCCTCGTAAATTTCTTTACAAGGTTTAATGTTTCTGTTTTTTGCTTTGGTGTGATTGTCAGCCTTGCAGATTCTCCTGCCAGTGAGATGGACAGCATATAAAATTAATAAATAGACGACGTGAACCGTGTCAAAGTCTTTTGACTTCAGGTTAAATGGGAGATGTAAAAACTGCTCAGAAACTGTGTTAGCACGACAACTGCACGGCACATTCTTGCGAGGCAGACCGATGGAGTAATACGGCTGGCCTTCAAACACAGCGCAGCAAAGGCAACTTGTAGTTTGCAAAGAGCATCAATCACCAGCGAGAAGCCACACAGAATTACTTTCTGCTTAAACTCAGGCAACCACAATATATAAAGCAGGGGAGTGATCTAGTTGCGGGGTAGACAACGACAAGTGCGTCTTCAGTTAAAGGGACACTTTGATTTATTAACTGAAAAAGGAGAGTGACGCAGGATGAGTGACAGCTGAGCAACTGGAGAAAGGCAGCCAGCGGGACTCCTTCCACTGTTCAATTGCAAATACAAGGGAGAATAAAGAAGGGCGATGATGCCATCTTTTCTTGACTTGTACAAGGAGCGGTTGACTTTCTGAGGCAAGTGTTTGGGGAGAAATTGGGGAGCCCGGTCCCCCAGTGGAACTGACTTTGGGCATGAAGTAGGGATGCCCTTTTGGCATTATCTCTGTCTTCATAGGCAAACCCCAGTCCAAGAGGTTGAATGAGTCAGTACTGACTCATGGAGTAATCCTGTTCCCCATCTGCCTATATTTAGAAATCTGCTTCCTACTCTGTTAACCTCCCTCCCTCTCTCTCTCTCTCTCTCTCTCTCCCTCTCTCTCTCTCTCTCTCTCTCTCTCTCTCTCTTATTCTCTATTCTCTATCATCTCTCTCTCATTGTTTCTTCTAGTCATTGTTTCTTCTAGAAAGCAGAAGATGTAAGGAACAGACTTCTCCACAAAACAGGAAGAAGATTTAAGCCTGCCTTATTCAGATCCTTCTTCCTGTCCGCTCCGCTTTCACTGACCAAGACTCAGGCATTACCAAAAATGAATTATGACTAAGTCGGCACTTAGTAAGCAAATTTGGAAAGAGGCATCAGCTAGGAGGGACCCGAGAGAGAGAGAGAGAAAAAAAAACATATTTAAGAACTAAAGATTATATCAAACTAATGACAGAGAAAGACAGGAGACTGGAATCCAGCTGAAGACTTAATTAATGTGATACTAGTATAACTATATCCTTGGAATACAGCTGAAGACTTAATATGATATTAATATAATTATTTCCTTTTAACGTTGAATAAACTGAAAGTGAACGCCTCCTGTGAAATAATTCTCCAAGAATAGGAAAATCTTAAATCTTAAATCATCTTAAAATCACAAAATTTTGACCTTTGTTGTTCTGATAAAATACATTTTTAAAAGCTTAAAAATGATCAGACGGTTGCCTCCAGCACCCCAGGTTTAGCATGGAACTGATAAGAACGTGATCCCTGAATTTAGAAGATTTTTTATCTTTGCTTCTTTGCCCACTTGAAAATACGAACCACCAAGTTATTCAGGCAAAGCATAAAGCATTTATTAAAGGGGGGGGGTCTTTTTACAGAAACGGAAGGATACATTCTGTCTACGTCAGGGGTCCTCAAACTTGGCCCTTTTATGACTTGTGGACTTCAACTCCCAGAATTCCTCAGCCAGGGATGCCTGGCTGAGGAATTCTGGGAGTTGAAGTCCACAAATCATAAAAGGGCCGAGTTTGAAGACTCCTGGCCTACGTTAATAGCTCGGTAAGCAAATGATCAAACAATAAAATACGTTGATTGCATGTGAAGTTTGAACAATAGAAAACATTGATTCTAAACATTCCACAAGTGACAAATTTATGGGCCACTTTATTTTTTCCCAAGCTGGGTGTTTATCTTTCTGGGAAATTGGTAAGTGTCCTCGGGGACTTTCAGAATAAATGCGTGGTTGTTGAGAAGGCGGGTTCTCGCACACCAAAAGAAATCGGCCTTGGCTAAAAGGAAAACATGTTTTCTTAGAAACAGAGAGCCCTGAACTACCAAGTTGAAAGGGTGACTGGCACCTTTTTAAAATGCTAATTGTGAAGCCTAAAACCTGAGGCAACAAAACCGGGTGTGAGAAGGGTGGGAATCTGGAGCAGATCTTGACTTAAACGCGAAAGGGTCCCATTTTTAAATACTTTAATTTAATTTAATTTTTAAATACGACAAGAAAAAAAGGGGGAAAGCCCCACGTTTTTTTAAGTGCAACAACTAAACACCTCCCTCTTCCTGCAATATCCCCAGATGCCTCACTCCTTAATAGGCTAACACAGAAAGTGAATCAGTTGAGAAACAGCCTATAGAAGGAAAGTTTTGCGTTCCTGATGCTTCCTTTTGCTATTAAAAAAAAAAGGAGAGATTTCCAAGGCTATTTTAGAGATGACTATGGCTGCTTTGTGTGTGTCCGTCTGTCTCCTTAGTAAATTCTAGAAGAATCTACAGTCTGATTTGTAGATTACATGCATTTTTTGAGGGGGGGGAGAACGATAAAACACTATTTTGGAACTTTGGAGAGAACTTTATAAAAATGGGTAATTTGAATTTATATTTTCACAGAAAGCGGAAACCGCTGTTAATGGAGATCTAGCACAGCCTTGTGAGATACAGTAAGGCAGGGGTCTTCAAACCTAGCTCTTTTATGACTTGTGGACTTCAACTCCCAGAATTCCTCAGCCAAGCGTGCCTGAGGAATTCTGGGAGTTGAAGTCCACAAGTCATAAAAGGGCCAAGTGTGAAGATCCCTGCAGTAAGGAAAAAGAGAGGGATGCACACCGTTTCATTTATTTTGGTCCTTGAAATATTGATTAGAGATATAAGACAAGGTTAGAGAATTCTGGGAGTAAGGATAAGAGAAAGTTTCAAGGACTTTTGCCCCCGGTTTGGTGTTGGTTTTGGAAGATCCTTAAAAGGGAATTGAAACATTAATGGGAAAACTAAAAGAATTTGGTTCATTGGGTTTTAAGATCAACAAACAGGAAATGAAGATGTTAACAAAAGAAGTGATGAAAATGGGTTTTAAGATTCAGACGAAAGTAAAATACTTGGGTATCCCTATGGCAAAGATGTATGTTATTTCAAAATAATTATGCTAAGACACGGAATGAAGTTTAAAAGATATGTTCAGATGGGGAGGAACTACAATTGTCACTGCTGGGGAGAATTTCTGTAATAAAAATGAATGTCTTGCCAAAAATGTTTTTGTTTCAGACAATGCCTATTTTGACAATGGATGCATCATTTAAACAAAAGGATGTATCTAAATTTGGGGGGGGGAGGAGAGGAAACCCCAAGTTAAATATAAGGTGTTAGGGGGTGGAAGGAGGATGGGCTGGCTGAGGAATTCTGGGAGTTGAAGTCCACAAGTCATTAAAAGGGCCGAGTTCGAAGGCCCCTGGATTAGAGAATGGAGCAAAATCCTTTTGATGCTAAGGCTTAAACCAAGATTAATTATCTGATCTTATCTATTCGAGCATTATAATGGCCAGAGCATTATAATGGCCACGGATTCTTTTGTGGTCAACAAACATTCAGCCTTGTCTTCAAAGTCTTTTGCAATCATTCTCTGGAAAGCAAGTGTGGGAAGGGGGGGGGACTGTGACCTTAGCACACGAGCCCGCAATCCAGCAGCCACATGCCTCTCGGTTACTACAGGTCATAGAGCTGGGGTGTGGCCTTTCTTGCCTTGTTTGCTGGTTAGAGTCTTTGCAGAAGTTCCCCGTTGCCTGAAAGCCTAGAATACGATCTGGCACTCGACAAGTCATCTTTCGGGTTTTCTTGAATGCAGAGCCAGGATGAAAACAAAGGCCTAAATTCAATGATCTGGGTGGTCCCAGTTAACATTCAGACCCGGTACGGCTCATCTGGTTTGTCCTTAGCTCAGCCTTGTTTGCTGGCCTGTGTCTGAAGGAGCCTAGTGTCCGCTGAGCTTGAAGGGGAGCGGAGAATGGCAGGGGAAAGCACAAAGCAACAAGGACACGCTAAGAAATGGCCTTTGTTCACGGAGCTGCAGGACGGCCGGTTCCCAAATGAAATCAAACTGGAGAATTATATTTTTTTTTAAAAAAATGCAAGCACTATAATGCAATCGTTGTGAGTTGGTTAGACAGGAATCAGTCAAACCTGCGGTCGTTATTTTTGTCGCTGTTCGCGTTTTTAAAAAAATAAACTGAACTCTGACTGAATTGTTTCAGGGTGCAATAAATTTGATCAATTTGGGTTTGTTTTTGGTTTTTTTTAGCTTCCCCGGGATGCAATAAGCACCGTGTCTCCCCCAAAATAAGACTAGGTCTTATATTAATTTTTGCCCCAAAAGATGCATTAGGGCTTATTTTCCAGTTAGGGTTTATATTCGGGAAAATACGATACTAAATACGTCGGTCTGGCTCATGATCTTAACCGGGGAAATACGGTATTAAGATACAGCATCCATTTTATTGCGGGTTTCATTTTATTTTATTTATTTTATTCTAATCCCATTTATATCCCGCCCTTCTCCGAAGACTCAGGGCGGCTTACAATTGAAAGCACAAATCAGTGTTAACAATTCTGCTACCACTGCTGATCAAGTATATTATCGCTACACAGGCAGTCCTCCGCATACGACTACAATCCAGCCCAAATTTCTGTTGCTCAGCGAAACATCTGTTAAGTGAGTCTGCCCCATTTTTCAACTTTTTTTGCCACAGTTGTTAAGTGAATCACTGCAGTTGTTAAATTACTCACATCCCCCACTGACTTTGCCGGTCAGCAGGGCGCAAAAGGGGGGTCACGTGACACCCCCACCCCCACCACCGGGACACTGAAACCGTCGTAAATATGAGTCAATGACCAAGCATCTGAATTTCGACCCTGCGTCCCTGGGGATGCTACAATGGCCGTAAGTGCGGAAACTGGTCCTCACTTCTTCCTGTGCCGTTGTAAGTTTGAACGGTCGGTAAATGAACCGTTGTTAAGTCGAGGACTCCCTGCACCGTACTGTGAGCGAGATGGGTGCTTTCTAAATTAAATGCAAATCAAAATAAATACCCTGATTTGCGTGGTGCTTGGGATTAACCGGCAGATTTGCATGATTTATGACTTCTGGAGCGAATTCAGAGAGGACGAATCCTCACCCACTTTAAAACTCTCTGCCGGCCTTGGAAATCCCTCACCGCGGCATCCCTGGGGCAGCCCCACCAGGGCTGAGCTCCCGTGACGTAACCTCCAAGTGAGGAGGCGGCTTCTTCTGTCAACAACCGGCCTGCCTGGTATTGGAGGGCTGCTCCCAACCAGGCTGCCTGTCCAAGGATGACGGGCTGACCACAGAGAGGTCAAGAAGACCTGCTCAGAGCCAGCCGGTTGCCCCTCCCCACCCAGCCCCGGCGTTTGACAGCAGCAACAACAAACATTGGTTTGGTCTGGGGCCGGGATTTAATCGAAGGCTCAGAACTGGAACAGATATGATTTAGGGATATCTGCCTCGCCCCAGGCGAATTAAAAACCTGGTCTGAATTTCCCCAGAATCCGTACTTCACACAAATGCAGTTTACAACACTAGAATTTAATTATTTGTTAAACTTATATGCTGCCCGTCTCACTGTTGGAGGGAGCTGGGTCGTAGGCAGCCTCAAAGTCGCCGGATTTGGGGACCCCTGGCCTGGAACCTGCAGCCGCTTGTTATCTGGAGCATTTTGTGCTGAGGTCAGTCCCAAAGGGACTTCAGCTAAGAGCATCCGGCCGTTCAAGATTTCTGATTCAACGGCAATGGGAATCAAGACACCCCAGCACTGATGAGGTTACCTAGCTGGGTAATGAAATGGCTGCGGGACCGCCGAGCTCCCCACAACCCAGATAGGATACAAGCCACTTTAGCAATCACACATTACGATGTGGTGGAGCTGAGCCAGTTGTTTCTCAACCTGGACAGCTTTTAAGATGCGTGGACTTCTGTTCCCAAAAATTCCTGAAGTTGTACTCCAAAAAGCACAGCTGCATTCGCGTAAACAAACAAACAAGATTTAGTAACGGTTTCCCCTTAGATTCATGGGCCTAGACCTTCTTTGCAGGTGGCTTCTCCACAGCAAGACCCCGCATTTAAGAGGACACAAGCTATTCACTCCCCGTTCATTTGTATACGAAAAGTTTGCGCACGCAATCAGCTTCCTGGGGGGGGGGAAAGCAGGCAACTCAGCCCTGCTGACCAATAACGCCGCCCATTCAATTCTACTCGAAACGGGCCCCTTTCGCCCTCTGCGGCGTCCTTACCTGTCCAGGAATATGTCCGGCAGGGGTGGGTAGGTCTGCATGTCGGGCACTCGCTCGTGCACGATGACCATGACGAAGGAGGTGAAGCCAAAGACAATGAAGACGTAGATGCAGCTCAGGGCCGTCTTCCAGTATTCGGGGTTCAGCCTCCTGGCAGAGTGCTTGGTCTTCCCGTTGGTGTACTGATACTGCTCGGCGCTCAGCTCGCTGACCGGCTCACAGTCATCGCAGTCCCGCTGTAATTCGCCGTTGCAAAACCACTCTCTGCCTTGGACGCAGCCGATCACGGGGGGCAGGGAGCCCAGGGGGCTCTCGCTGCTGTAGCCCAACTCATCCAAAAGGTCCAGGTGATGCTTCTGCAGTTTGCGGATGGACAGCATCAGACGCTTGATGTCCCCCAGAACCTTGATTTCCAAGGGCGGCGACCGCAAGTCGTATTCCGTCAGGGTCAAGAGGGCGATGCCGTCCAGCCGGTGCTTATCGCACAGAGCGTCCACATACTCACAAAAGCCTTCTTCCTTCAGCCACGTGGCCACGTGTCTGGCGGACCAGCGCTGGATGCAAAGGGAGCCGTTGTCTTCCATTTTTCTCTCCCTGCTGACAAAAAAAAAAGGAATGTGAAAAATATCATAACAAGAACATACACAGGATAGTCCAGGGGACTGGCACCGCTGGGGTGTGGCATGCCGCAAATCAGGACGCGCAAACAAGCGAAGCCCCAGGACGCGGGCAACACGTGAAACCACGTCCCTCCCTCCCATCCACGGAAAAATCTCTCTCCACGGAACCGGTCCCTGGTGGGGTAGTCAATTTTTGTAGACATAAATACACCTAGAATGTCTAAAATCTCACTTTTCTATAAAATCACGAATCTGATCCTCCTTCGTAAACCTCTTAATAAGTTCTAATTAAACAAGCCAACCTAGATAATCCTTTTCAAATGTACTTTGGGACAGCCGTCAGCACAAAATTGCCAAGCCCTGCTGGCTGAGGAATTCTGGGAGCTGAAGCCCAGAGTGTCTTAAAAGTTCCCAGGTTTGGAGACCCCCTGCTCCAGGCAATGCCCGGGTGACATTGCGAGATCCGCATCCCCCATTGCACCAAAACGAAGCAGCAAACACTAAGATTTTAATTTAATTTAATTTAATTATTTAATAATTTGATTTCTATACCGCCCTTCTCCCGAAGGACTCAGGGCGGTGAACAGGGCAATACACAATAAAAATCGAATACAAAAATTAAAAAGCCATTAAACATCATGCCCATAAAATCAATACATATTAAAGTTAAAACTAGTTTTAAAAACCTCAATCAACTTGCAGCCCAAAGAATGATAAAGAAGAAAACAGAGAGACACCACGGAACTATTCTCCTCTAGACCTCTTCATAAATAGTTTGCTGAAGTGTTAATTCGCCAACTGTCCTTAATTCCCAAAAAGTTCAATTAAAATTTCAATTACAAATTCTCCAAAAGAATGGCAACGCAACAGATGCTGCCAGAAAGGGAGGAAAGAAATATTTGAAAAACATGCAACACATACTGGTAATAAGGGTGGCAATATTGCTAATCAAGCATCCACGAAGAGGGCAAGGATCACTAGTGGCCCTGCGTACTTGGAGAAAGTCCACAGCAAATATCAAAGAACGGACAGGCAGAAGGATCAAAGGAGCAAGAAAGAAGGAAGAATGTTTTCTGAATTTTTCCAGAGGATTTATAAAAAAAAGAACTCTAGCAGTGTATTTCTTTAATTTATGTTCCTCTTTTCCGTATGAACAAGTAAATTATTAAGTGCCCCAAAGAATGGATAAAACTTTGCAATTTTTGGTAGGAAAGGCACAGGGCTTCTTAATGGCATTAATAACCTTTACAACAAGACATGCAGGAGGGGTCAATTTCTTAGGCTAGCGAGCAGATTCTATTCTATTTTCTATCCCATTTAATTCAATTCTCTTCTATATTAAATTTCATTCTTCTATTCTATTCTATATTCCATTTCGTTATTCTATTCTATTCTATTCTGTATTATCAAGCAAGCGTGCTGATCCATGCTACTCAATCCCGCCCTCCCCTTTTGCTCCAGCGAAACCTGGGTCACAGCCTCACAAAAAACCCCTTGACCGCTGTCAAACTCCCTGCGTACCTGACTTTATTCATGTTAATTTAATTAAAACACCTTAAGGGGAGGCTACAGGCTATGAAGAAAATTACTGGTCCCAACTCTTTAAAGCACCCGTATCTTTTAGTGAGGGTCACTCAACATTGGATTACCTTAAGGAGTTACAAATATGTGCTAAGTTCACCCCTCGGTCTGAACGGAATCCGAAGCACTGCGTAGCCTAGACCAGGGGTAGGCAACCTTGGCTCTTTTATGACTCGTGGACTTCAACTCCCAGAATTCCTAAGCCAGCGTAGTTCAGCTTGGAAACCTCTCCCTTTCCCCTCAGCGTGGCTGGCTCAGGAATTCTGGGAGTTGAAGTCCACGAGTCAGAAAAGCGCCAAGGTTGCCTACCCCTGCACTAAATGAATGCTTGTAAGTACAGGAGACCAAGACACACGTTTTCCTATCTGTGACTCAGAAAGGCCTGCCCTTAAAAGAATACAACTCTGAAATGGAGGGGAAAGACCGGAAAATTTTAAACACTCACAAACGGAAAATGCTGACCGTTTTTAAAAGTACGACTGGACTCTTCTTTCTCTGTAATATGAACTTTCCATATATCAGCATGAATATTCAGAAATTTCCAAGGAAGGCACTGAATCGCGATAAAGTAATTAATTCCTTCTCAACGTGCCCATCCTTCTCTGACAGCAATCAAAGTTGTACCAAGCGCAGGGCAATCAACAAGCTTCCCAGGAAAAGTTCTAAATTTGTTTTTAATCGCAGAAACATACGGCCCAAAGATTGACTCCCATAATGGTACAAGTTGGTTTCTTATTTAAATTGTGTGTAGGTTGTTGTTGTTTTTTTCCTGAAGGGTTTTCTAGCTGGGGGCTGTTGTTTTTTCCCCCTGATGATGATTGTGAGTGCAGGAACACAACTCGTCCTCAGGCGTCAACCTCAGCTGATGTTTCTTTTTCTATAAAAGTGTCAACCAGTTCAACCCACTAGGACAGGGGTGTCAAACTCAATTTCATGGAGGGCTGCATCAGCATTGCGGTTGCCCTCAGGGGGCCGGGTGGGTGTGGCCAGGGTGGGCGTGGCCTACTGGGTGGGCATGGCTAGAGTGCGTATGGCTTACTGGGTGGGCGTGGCCAGCTCTACATCGTTGGCATCAAGGGTGCCTATGGGGGGACCTGGGCAGGAGTGGGGCAGATCTGAGGGTCTCTGGCGGAAGGGGGCGGTCTCTGGGCCAGGGCCAAGGCAGTGGGGGCCGTTCCCTCCCTGTTTCCAGGATGGCTTCGCGGGCCGCATGAAACCACTTCGCGGGCCGGATCCGCCCCCCGGGCCTTGTGTTTGACATGTCTGCACTAGGATGTTTCCTTCTCCAAAACTCCCTAGAATTTACGCCTTTCTTGCAGTCCTGCTTAACAACTGGCATGTAGATCAGGTTCTGCAACCAGAAACCTGTGTGATGATAGCAAAGGGCAGGTGAGTCACTAATTTGTGTATTCCATGGGGTAGCAGGTATAAAAGGTAAAACGAGAAAAGGTGAGGGCGTAGCAGCAATTTTACCTGCCTTTGAGAGGTTCATAAAAGGATATAAATATACCAAAGTGATACCATTATGTCGTGTTTCCAGGTTAAGCCCTAATAAGGTCAGGTTGACTTTTATTTGGCATGGTGCAGGTCGGATTCTTAAAGACAAGTTTGTTGGGGGCGGGAATCAAAGCAACAAACCACATTATATTCTCCACTGTGTACGGTAATTATCTTAAATGTAAAAAAAAATAATCTCAACACCATCTTCAATTTTAATAATGGGTTCTGTGCAGTTTCCTTGGCAGCTTTACAAAAGTCGCTTGGCATTGCTTCCCCCCCCCCCCAGCAACTGAGCCTCTCTATGTATTTAATACGGGCCAGATAATATAGGGAGGACACCCTGTGCAAAGTTGCCCAAGACTTGGCAACCTTGAGAATGGCTGAGAGATACAGCTGAAAGTTACGGAATTGCGCTGGTCGAGAGATCCAACTGAAACCAAGGATCAACCCTCTTTCTTGCAACAAGGAGATCCAGCAGCAAACAGGGTTTCAGAAATGGAAGCCATACATGAGGTTTATATCACATTAGAAATAAGAAGGCTTGTGTGGGATGATGTGGGTACAAAAGGTTGGCCAGGATTGACACTGAATTCAGATGGCAGAAAGATGAAGTTATGGGAGGCTGAATAAGAGTTTCTCGCTCTTCAAAATGGGCCCCAGAAGGCTGAAACTTCTCCTGAAACCTGAAGAGTAGAAGTCATAGACAACCATCCTACTTTCCTTCCTACTGTTGGACTAGCTGAAGGTACTTTGCCCCACCGGGGATCCTCCCGAGGTGTCTTTCTCTGTAAACAACACTCGGTAATTACTGAAGACTTTTGGAAAGAAATGTGAGTTCAGAAGACTTCAGAAATGTCAAAATCAGCTTTTCTCAGCGCTGCAAAAAGCTGGTTCTTCTAGTCATAGCATCACAGCTGTTTTGAAGGAAAGGCCTTCAAGCAAGACATAAAAAATGAATAGGTACATTCTCTCTCTATTTTAGAAGTTCTGTCCCGTCATTGGGTAGTTCTGCTAATTAAAGGTGTTCAACCCTTTGTGTCTTCCAAGGGGGAGAAAAAAAATACTAACACATCTACAGTGAGGGATCCAAATAGCCTCAAAAAAAGGTATACATACATGCATACATGTGTATATTTACAAGTATCCCTTGACTTACAACCAACTGAAAAATAGTTTTTAGGACCCAGATTCAAAGTTTCAATGGTTGGGCCTCTCCTGAAGTCACATGACTGCGTCCAGTTTTGGTCACCACATTACAAAAAAGTTGTTGAGACTTTGGAAAAAGTACAGAGAAGAGCAACTAAGATGATTAAAGGCCTGGAGACTAAAACATATGAAGAACGATTGCAGCATTTGGGAATGGCCAGTCTAGAGAAAAGAAGACATGACAGCAGTGTCTCAATATCTGAGGGGCGGCCCCAAAGAAGAGGGAGTCAAGCTATTCTCCAAAGCGCCTGAAGGCAGGACAAGAAACAATGGATGGAAACTAGTCAAGGAGAGAAGCAACCTGGAATTAAGGAGAAACTTCCTCACAGTGAGGACCATTAACCAGTGGAATGGTCTGCCTTCAGAAGTTGTGGGTGCTCCAACACTGGAGGTTCTTTAAGAAGAAACTGGGCAGTGTGATGACTCCCCAGGACCTTCCCCAGATACCTCTCCAGATGTCAGCTCGGAGGAGGATGAACCCATTCCAGGCACATCAGGAGGGCAGTTATCAATGGCTCCAAGCAGCCGTCCAGAGGGATTTGGCTGCAGCAGGACAGCCCTGAGGCTTCAGGTGGGGAAAGCAGGCATCTGCAGCCAGCCAGGGATGAGGAAGAGGAACTGCCTGATGCACCTGATCTGAGAACACGTAGGACAGGCATGTCAAACTGCCAGCCCGCAGGCTGGATGCGTCACACCAAAACCATGCCCACCACTGCTGGCTATGCGGAAAAAGTCCCGATAGGTCACGCAACATCATGTGACATCGCGACTTTGACATGCCTGATGTAGGGCAAACGAAAGGCAGGAGCAGAAAAGGTCAGCCAGATTACTCACGAGGAGGCAGCCTCACCCTTCTTGATGCACCAGAAGCTGGCTATTTAGCACAGCAGACAGATGGAGGCAATGCAGGGAGCAATGTGTTCATTTTCTTGCTGTGTTTTCTTGCCTGGAGCTTCGGATCGTGCCTCTTCAGCTGTGGCCTTGCCTTTGCCTGTGGCCTTACCATGTCTTGAGCTGGTGCCAGCATAGGGAATCGCTGGGGAACACCAACGGAGGCTCAGAAGGGTCTTTAATCTTGACAGCTTTAAGACTTGTGGACCAACTCCCAGAATTCCTCAGCCAGCAAATTCTGGGAGTTGAAGTCCACAAGTCATGAATGAATGAACCTTTATTATCAAAGTACAACATTTGTACAGTGAGATTGGCTGAGCCTGAGTCATAAAAGGGCCAAGTTTGAAGACCCCTGCTTTAAATCAAGGCAGTGTATAACAGGTAGTCCTCAATTTACGGCCACAATTGAGCCCAAAATTTCTGTTTCTAAACAAACGTTTGTTAAGCGAATTTTGTCCCATTTTATGTCTTACCACTGTTCTTAAGTGAATCGCTGCAGTTGTTAAGTTAGTGACAAAACTGTTTAGTGAATCCAGCTTCCTCACTGACTTTGCTTGTCGCAAAAGGGGATCACATGACCCCAGGACACTGGACCATCATAAATACGAGTCAGTTGCCAAGTGTCTGAATTTTGATCATGTGACCCTGGGGATGCTACAATGGCCGACTGAAAAACAGTCATAAGTCATATTTTTCAGTGCCGTAACTTTGAACGGTCATTAAATGAAGTCACGGACCAGTTGTATTTTGTACACAGTTCATCTTTAAAATTAGCAATGAAATCAGAAAGGGATTTTTGCTGACCGAATGCGATAGGTATAGAAATGTCTGTACTGCTTAAGGTTCACGCTAAAACAGGAAAGCAAATTTAGTTATTTCTTAAAGGGGAAGTTACATCATGTAACCTTGCGGATATACAGCACGGAATGGATGCACACAGGTCATAGGATTAGCCTTGTAACATTAATCTGAATTTAAGCTAATAAGGATTAGGTTAAAGATAGGAACAGTAACTAATAGCAGGCATCTTAAGAACAAGCTCTGTTCCTAATTCTGTCTTTACCCAAAATTTGTACAAGTCGCAACTCATACTTACCGGTACTAAAAAGGCTGGACAGTGTTGTCTTTCCTCAAACCGATGGGCCATTGAAGCCACCCAATGCTTTTCCTGAACCGCTGAAAACAGGCTACGTATTAAAAACATGCACCCTGAGTGTCCCAAAGGTGTTTTCCAAAAGTCAAGTTTTGTTTTTGTTTTTTCGTTTTGAAAATGTTTCATTTCTCATCTAAGAAGCTTCTTCAGTTCCTGAATTGAATGGAAGAAGCTTCTTGGATGAGAAGCGAAACGTCTTCTAAGAAGAAAAAAAAAAAACAAGTCAGTCCACTAGCCTTTTGGAAAAGAAGCTTTGGGACAGCGACGTCCTGGATGACGGAGCGGACAGGCACGTTGAGAGGTTCCTGAAAGCATCAGACGGCTCCAGCGCTTCCTGGAAGGAGAACACCATCCACCATTTTTAGGAATAGTCCGTATCTAGGCTGACAACTAACGGAGGATTGCCTGTATCTGCAACCAAAACATTCAAGCAATGTGATTTTAATAAAGAAAATATCCCTTATAGCGTCTGCCCCCTCCTTTTAGGAAGGAAAAAAAGTTTCAATGTTAACCTTCGGGCATCAACGGCCTTGCAACTGTACTGCGCGCAGTGCCATATGGCAATCCACGGAATCCATCCAACCGTCAAAACAAACAAGCCAGCACAATCTTATGAAGCCACAGACAAAAACAACAACCCTCCAAAGCTGTTTACTAGCAACGGGGAGCAGAGATTCGCACCTTCCTTGATTTCAAACAGCAGAGTAAAAAAACAAATCTCTTCCACCCATGCAGCTTTTAACTCGCGGCAAGCGAGCTGCCCTAGTCTGGCAAGGAATCTGCAATTGGAAAGTAAACAACAAATAATTCAGAGTGAATTCAAACAGGCAATTGAACAGACAAATCCTCTAAAATATGCATTGATTTTTCAAGTAATCACAGGTTTACTGCCTGGCCAATTCCAAAATGATTATCCCTACTAAATATTTATTGGGCAACATTAAGTACAGTATATCAAAGAGATATAGGATCTACACAGCTCATTAAAGCCATGGTAGAAGATAGGAATCACCAACAATTTCCGTGATACTAACCAAAACCTCAAATCAAATAATGGAGAAAGAAACGAAGGCCAAGAAAAGTAAATAAATATCCAGAGGAAGTTAAAAGAGTTAAAGGCTTTTATCTCTGCCCCCCCCCCCTCAAGTATAAAGAGAGCTCTTACACAGCATTGTTTTTTGGTAGTATTTAAAGCACTTACATCCAAATTGTAATGTGACTGAACAAAAATAGCATTACTACTTTATTTCTCTAGATTATTAGAGTAGCCACAGTCCTGACATGATAGGTGTATATTGTAAAACTTTCCTTAATAATTTCGTTTATGAACCCATCAAAAGTTCCACAGGGCAAACTGACTCCTCTTACTCGCTACTTGAGTCAGTCAATATTCTAACAACTTTTTAAGTAAAATTAGTCTTTTGAAACCCATGTCTACAATCAAGAAACAAACTTCACCATGGAAAAAATGGTGAAATTTCCTAACCTTGCACAAACCCACAAGTCCTCTATTTTTTTTTAAAAAAAGAGCCTTCAACCCAAAGCACATTTTAGACTTTAAAATAATAATAATTAAAAAAAAACCACCACATAACTGTCAGCTTCTAATTTGGGTTGGAGAAATACCACAGCCAAGTAGCTTTTCGCTTAAGAGAGCAGGAAGGAGGAATTAGAAAGCAACAAACGCTCTTTAACGTTTATCAAGTTTGCAACCTGCGACTACTCAAAAGGCCCAACAAGTTCAATCAGATTCCTCTTGTTGCCTTTCCAAGGCCTGCAGAACAAAACGTTTACTGAGTTTAACAGCCCGGGTGTCCGGTTAATTCTGTACGGCTCTCCCCTGTGTGCATACAGGATCTCCCCCCATGCACAGGGAAATCCTGTTTTTATTTATTTATTTAATACTATTTCTATACCGCCCTTCTCCCGAAGGACTCGGGGCTCCCTCCCCTCCGCCCCCAACTTCCACCTGGCCCGTGTCCGGATCCCTCCGCTGTACGTCTTCACCTAGGGCAGGGGTCGGCAACCTGGGCTCTTTTACGACTCGTGGACTTCAACTCCCAGAATTCCCCAGCCAGCAGAGCTGAGTTTTTCTGAAGCAGAGCTGGCTGGGGAATTCTGGGAGTTGAAGTCCACGAGTCGTAAAAGAGCCGAGGTTGCCGACCCCTGCCCTAGGGGGAGGCCGATCTCAGCAGGGCTCGATGATCGTCTGTCCCTGAGTAAAAAGACGCACACCCTGCTTGGCCATGATCGATGCCAGGGCAGCGGAGGGCCACTCCGGGGAAAAGGGCCCCGTTGGGGACCTGGGAGATTAAAGGGGGGGGGGTGGCTGGGGAGGGAAGCCGGGGGGGGGGTTGTCTCTGATTCCCTGGGGGGGGAAAGCTATTCTGGGGAGGGGGGGACGTCAGGGTCACGGGGTCCCCGCTTGGAGGGGGGGCATGAAAGGTTGACCCTCCCCGGGGGTCTCCCAGTGGGGTCTCCCCTTGGCTTAGGGACCTCTAGAGCAGCCTTTCCCAACCTTAGGAACTTGAAGATGCGTGGACTTCAACTCCCAGAATTCCCCAGCCAGCTACGCTGGCTGGGGAATTCTGGGAGTTGGAGTCCACGCATCTTCAAGTTCCTAAGGTTGGGGAACGCTGCTCTAGAGGGCATCTAGTCTGCCCACCCCGGGCCAGACCCCCCTCCCAGGGTGGAGAAGGGCCGGGGGCTGCTCTGCTCTTCGGGGGGGGGGCGACTTCCCCCCGATCCCACGCCTGGCGCCCCTCTCCCTCCGCTCCGCTCCCGGCCAGCCCTGCCCCGCTCACCCCGCTACGCAGCCTGGGCGGCCGGGGCCCGCGCCGAGGGGCCTGCTCTCCCGCGCCGCCCCATCGCACGCAGAGCCCGGAGAGGCGGCGGTGATGATGGGCGATCTCCAGCCGGCCTGGAGGGAGGGCGGGGCCAGCCTCCCCGCCCCTTAGCCTGGCGGAAGCGGCGAGGTGGGCGGGGCGGAAGGGGCGGGGCCTCCTCGGCCGGAGAGGCCGCCAGGCTTCGGCTGTGGGTGGGCGTGGCCGCGGGGAGGAGGAGGGGGAAGGGAAGGCCCGAGTCGCCCCGCCCACCCGGGAGGCCTTCCTCCGCCTCCACCCCCCCCCCGCCGAGCCGAATGGGCGGGGCTGCCTCCTGGCCGCTCGGGAATTCTGGGAGTTTATTTTATTTTATTTTTTATTTTAATTCCATTTATATCCCGCCCTTCTCCGAAGACTCAGGGCGGCTTACAAGCTTAGCAGTAGCCTTCGTTCTATGTATATTTTATTTTTATTTATTTTAATTCCATTTATATCCCGCCCTTCTCCGAAGACTCAGGGCGGCTTACAAGCTTAGCAGTAGCCTTCATTCTATGTATATGCCTGCTTATTAGGGTTTTCACACACACCCCAAGCGGCATTATTACAAAGTCAGCTTAATTGCCCCCAACAATCTGGGTCCTCATTTTACCTACCTCGGAAGGATGGAAGGCTGAGTCAACCTTGAGCCTGGTGGGACGCGAACCTGCACTAATGGCAGGCAGCTGGTGTTACTTAAGGAGGCATCAGCCCGCGGCGCCACCAAGGCTCCTGCTCCATCAAGGCTATGAAGTCCCCGAGTCATAAAAGAGCCAAGGTTGCCTACCCCTGGTTTTTAAACCAAGGGTCTTCAAACTTGACAACTTGCTGGCTGAGGAATTCTGGGAGTTGAAGTCCCCGAGTCTTAAAGTTGTCAGGTTTGAAGGCCCTTGCTTGGTTTAAGCCCAGCAGGTCTTAAAGTCTTGCCAGGCTTCTCTTTGCTTTTGAATTGGAGGAGCCAGCCGGGACTCAGGAGAAACTCCCTGGCAGGAAGGACAGCTAAGCAGAGGAGCAGAAGTTGCCTCCAGAGGTGGTGGGAGGCTTTCGAGAAATGACCGGACAGTCCCCTGTCTGGAACGGGGGTGGACTGGATGGCCTCCAGGGTCCCTTTCAGCTCTGTCCTCCTGCGATTCTGTCAGAGTCTCCTGCTTGAGCAGGGGGCTGGACTAGGAAGACCTGGAAGGTCCCTTCCAACTATTCTGGGTGAATTCAATGAACAGCTAGTGGGAATTGGGTATATCTAGTCCAGCAAAGAGAAGGACGGGTGACGTAATAACGATCTCCAACCTTTTAGGGGGCTGTCAGAGAGAAAGAGGAGGGGGTCAACCTATTCTCCAAAGCACCTGAAGGCAGGACGAGAAGCAACGGGTGGAAACTAATCAAGGAGAGAAGCAACCTGGAATTAAGGAGAAATTTCCTGACAGTGAGAATAATTAACCAGTGGAACTCCTTGCCTCCAGAAGCTGTGAATGCTCCAACGCTGGAAGTTTTTAAGAAGAGACTGGACCAGCCATTTGTCTGAAATGGTGTAAGGTTTCCTGCCTGAGCAGGGGGTTGGACTAGATGACCTCCAAAGTCCCTTCCAACTGTTATTCTATATTCTACAAAGGTGATTACAGTATTTCCAAACAGAACTAATAGATCCCATTTCATTTAAAGGAATGAAGGCTACTAAAAACTAGGTAAAAATGGGAAAGGGCAAGAAAAAAGGAGAATTTCAACACTGTTCAAATGATGTCCACTTTTTAAATAATGTAGTAAACCTGGATCGTATAGAATTAGTTTGCCTTTCCATTGGTAACAAGCTGTCTGAAAAATCGAGACCTCAATGAAAATATTGATTGAGCTACTGTTTAAAGGGTGGTGTACACACCTTTGCATGAATATGGACACATTTCTTCTGCCAAGCAGCCAAGATATATTTAAACCTGTTCATAAATTGACAAGTTCCAAAATCTTGGAAATATAATTTCCCACTTACATCTCTAAATCTTGGCTTCCTTCCAAGAACCTGGTTCACTCACAACAATAAGTAAAGGTAAAGGTTCCCACGCACATGCGTGCTAGTCGTTTCCGACTCTAGGGGCCGGTGCTCATCTCCATTTCAAAGCCGAAGAGCCAGCGCTTGTCCAAGGACGTCTCCGTGGTCATGTGGCCGGCATGACTAGACGCCAAAGGCGCACGGAACGCTGTTACCTTCCCACCGGAGTGGTCCCTATTTTTCTACTTGGATTTTTATGTGCTTTCGAACTGCTAGGTTGGCAGAAGCTGGGACGAGTAACAGGCGCTCACTCTGTTACGCGGCACTCGGGATTCGACCCACCAAACTGCCGATCTTCTGATCGACAAGCTCAGCGCCCTAACCCACTGAGCCACCGCGTCCCTCACAAGAGTATTAATCCCTAATCAATAACTACAAATGAGCATACTGAAAGCATATGGATTAATTCTGCATTCCTTCATACTCATTATAACTCCAGCATTAAAAACATGTCAGTCAAATTTTTAAAACATCCCACTGTGAAGTCCATTGCACTGGAAAATGTTTTTTTTGTTGTTGAACTAGCTGAATTTTAAAATGTTATATTGCTAACTGTTAAAGAAATTTACTTTTATAATGGTGCTGAGGGTTTGGGGGTGGGTGGATTTCGTACCAATGATAATGTTGCAACTATTCTGGAAGGCTCCAAGTTGGTGATGGCTTTTATTCATTCATTTATTTTGTATGGTGTAACAGTGTTCGACAACCTTTCCGGCTTGGCAGCCCAGGTGCGGGTTGTCTGTGTGTCATACAAGTGGCAGGTGCACATGCACCCACAACTCCGAATGTGCAAAGCTCCATTCGTGTGAGTGAGCTTCACGTGTCCCTGCCTGCCCGTTTCTCCCGCGGCCCAGTTTCGAACAGGCTGCGGCCCAGGGGGTTGGGGAATATAGGATTAGTGCATAAAATTCACAAAAACAGCTTATAAAATGCATAAAAAGATATAAAACACCAGAAGAGTCAATTAGTTTAAAAATGCACAATACAAATGATGAATAAAATTATGCACGAGCAGTTATGGCTACGCCTAAGGCCGGTTATCTAGGTCATTTAGCCATTGGACAGCACTGCCCTCGAGATGAAGTAGTTCATGCAGGGGTCCAGGGACCCTTCTGAGCGGGCATTCCCTCACCATGTGATGTAAAGTTTGCCAGACGTTCCCAGGCCCCAGTTGTATTTCCAATATTGGCACCTGCCGCGGCTGGCTCAGATCGGGTTGAGTGCTGTCCAGTTTTCCCTTGGAAGATCAAAGCCGGAGGGGCATCGTATTGGATCACTGGGGGTGGAAGAAAATGCAGGCCACGGACATGTTTTTTTCCAGCCAGAATGAAGGTGACTCTGCAATTATATTCTTCCAGCTGTTAGACTTTGTGCCTCCCCCGTAGCAGTCGCCAAATGGCAATTTTCCTTCAGGAGCCTGCTCTTCCACTGCAGACCTTCATTTCAACCGGACACATGATTTGTTGACGTCCAGATCCTGTCATTGCTCCACTTTCAAAATAACAAGTGACCTGCTCCGGAGCAGAGTGAACGAGCCAATCTTGGGTGTCAGGTTGTCAACCGACTACTTTAAATGACCATGGCTGATGAGGGCGTTTCGCTGGGCCCTAAAGATCTCGGAGCCCCCACGGAAGGCAGCCCCAGTGTTCAAGATTTAGAGCAGCTGCTGAATACTGGCAGTGCCTCCTGTCACCACAGTGATGAAGTTTGGCCTAATCTTTTCTTAGGAGATCAGTAAGTATGTTTGTCGGAGAGCGTGTCTGCCTACAGTATCTAAACAGCCCTTTTCCTATATAATTAAGGCAACCAAACAATTGCGTCCAAGGATTACTTAATGTGGAGAGGTGATTAAGTGCTGTAATACTGTAGCTATGAATAGTTATATCCCTGTCTGAGAAGCCAAGACTAGTGGGTGGTACTGGAGCCTAATGTGTTATGAAATCATATTTTGAGCAGGTCAGTTAGATTAGCAATTGCCAAAAGACACCAACTTCTTCCATGATACATGAAAAGTCTCCTTTGAGTCAAGCAATTGCACTTTGATTTTTGACCAAAAATTTGTCAGCACCTTTGTATGGAATGAAATTGGTGTTTTCACCCGGTGAGATATTTCCTATATAAAAGGTGAGTTGATTTAAATTTTAGGGGGAAGAAAGTCCTAAATACTTTTTCCTGACAATATCAATCTTTTCTTTAGCGTAGCGGCACATAGCAGATTCGACTTATGGAAAATGGGGATTAGCCACATTTTAAACGCAGCCCACGGCACTCTATATTGCCAAGAGTCGCATGACTTTTATGGTGCAACGATTGAATACCGTGGTGTACCGGCTCACGATCTTCCCAGTTTTGATATAAGCCCGTATTTTTATTCTTCTGCGGAATTTATACACAAGGCTTTGACTACACCCGGAGGTATGGAAATCAGGATGGCTGGTATTAAGCTGTGACTGGGCATTCACTTGGACATTTGTTCAAGATTATATAAAAATAAATAAATCTGAATATCTGAAGTTAAGGGAGAAAGATCATCCCTTTGAGTTTTTATGAATCTTCCCTGCAACCTGTTTTGGTCAAGCGGCAGGGAAATCAGGAGAGTCAGGCATTTCAAATGAGTATAAAGATTTATTGCAAGCTTAAGCTGTCTACAAGAATCTGGCCAAGTGACCGTGAAGGGAATGTGTGAGAGTTAAGAAAGGAATTCAAGGTGGGCTGGACTGAGATCTCTTTTGGGCATGCAGGGACTCGTGACTGATAACACGCTTGATGCCTCCCTCAGGCTCAGCCTGGTCATCTCCTACAGTTTCCTCCTTGACAATGCTTTCAAGTCAAGTGGCCATGCTGCCACCAGGCTTCATGGCTTTAAGATGGCCTTGTCATCCTGGACCTCCAAGATCACAGTGAGCCTGTGAGAGCAGCCAGATCTTCTTCCCTCACTGAGGGGAATCCCACCACTCTCCATTCAGGCAAACTGCAGCATCTTGGAAGGGCCCAGGTGACACAATTGTGAATGGATATTGAAGCAATTGCAACAGTCCAATGGGCAGGTGGTTGCGTGAATTAGCAAGTCCTCTGTGGCAGCCACTTTGTGATGGCATCCCTTCACATGCCCTCAAGATTAACAAACTTCCTTTGCTTTCTTTTGTGCTATTTTTTAAACAAGTTTATTTTTATTTTTAATTTATTTATTAATTAAATTTATATGGAACATGACTGTGGGCGGTGTACAGCGTTCCTATAAAAAGAGTCAAATAGATGAGACAGTCCTTAGTTAAAACCATTGTATAATAATTACTAAACAGAATTAGAAATTATAAAAGCAGAGGAGGAAGAGGAAGAATAGAGGGATGTTAATAATAAGGGAGCCACTTCATGTGTTCACCCGTCTCCTGGGCTTCCCCAGGCTTACTATCCAGATCTTGAGGGACTTTCAGAAGCTCAGGATGATGAGGACAACATTATCTCGGGGGGGGGGGGGAGAAGATTCAACAATATTTATTTATTTATTTTTATTTTATTATATTTGTATACCGCCCTTCTCCCGAAGGACTCAGGGCGGTGAACAGGGCACATAAAAAATACAAAGTACAAAAATTAAAAAAGTATTAAATAGAAGCTCGAACTAAAATAATAGATAACAATATAAAAAATCCCCAATAAAAACCCCAGCACATCCCCCATCAGGCCAGGCCAGCTTGTTCAAATAGATGGGTCTTCAGACCGCGTCGGAAGGAGCGAAGGTCCGGTGCCATCCGGAGCTCAACCGGCAGCTGATTCCATAAAGCCGGGGCGCCCACAGAGAAGGCCCTCCCCCTGGGGGCCACCAGCCGACATTCTCTGACCGGTGGCACCCTAAGGAGGCCCTCTCTGTGGGAACGCACAGGGCGAAGGGAAGTTGACGCCGGCAGCAGGTGATCCTCGAGGTACTCCGGACCCATGCCATGTAGGGCCTTAAAGACCATTACCAAAACCTTGAACCTCACCCGGAAGACAACTGGTAGCCAATGCAGCTCGCGGAGCAAAGGTGTAACATGGGAGTACCGGGAAACTCCCAAGACAACTCTCGCAGCTGCATTCTGTACCAGCTGGAGCCTCCAAGTGGTCTTCAAGGGAAGCCCCATGTAGAGAGCGTTGCAGTAGTCCAGACGAGAGGTCACGAGCGCATGAGTGACCGTACACAGGGCATCCCGGTCTAGATAGGGCCGCAACTGGCGCACCAGGCGAACCTGGGTGAAAGCCCCCCTAGTCACAGCCACTATATGATCTTCCAAAGTAAGCCGCGAATCTAGGAGGACTCCCAAGTCCTATGAGTGCCATGGAAGAAAAGGACCCTCAAAGGACCACCATATGTAGCTCTGTAGGCGACGGGTCCTATAAGAAATCAATTCTAGTGAGACCTAGTGAGGTGGGAGAGAGAGACCCCACGAATAACTGATCCTGTGCATGGTAGGGCTTTAAAGGTCAATTCCAGCACCTTGAATTCAATTTAGAACAACTTTATGGCTGCTCTGCCCTAACTGTTTGCACCACAGCGTTTTGCATCAGCTGAAGTTTCTGGACCCCAACGCCAATCTGTTGCTTTTATTTCCAGGCAAAATCTTTGTCCACTGCGCTTTTGGGATTAGTAGGTCTTCCTCTTTGGTGCTGGCGTACCTCATGATCTATCATCATTTCTCGTTGGTCAAAGCAATACAGACAGTGAAAGAACGTCGGTGGATCTTCCCTAATCGAGGTTTCCTGAAACAGTTAAGAAATCTGGACCTTCAGCTAAGAAAAATATGAACAAAGAAAGAAGTGGAATATACATTTTTAAAAGAAGGAACATCTTGCAGACATTCTGTCAGTTGGCACAATATATACCAAAATTATTCTTTTAACTGGCTTGCATATATTGCTTCTTGTCTGGTAAAATTTGCAATGTCTGCAGAATGTTGTATTTATTGAATTATTTATTGAATTATTGAGTCTGTCAATAAGGATATAAGGACAGTTTTTCCTCCATGCCGTCAATCTGCTTAACAACTAATTCCTACACCACTGTCAAAATACTAGTAAAGCTGTATTACTATGATACTATGATACTCATCTTTGCTATTATCTTCTTATGACTATAACTTTGCTGCTTGTATCTTACAATTTATATTGGTTTTTGTGGGGTTTTTTGTACCCTGGTATGATTTATGTTGTTTGCTTAGCTACTACTATCACTGTTGCATCTTATGATTTATGATGATGAAGTGTTGTATTTCACGATTTATGATGAATGTATTTTCATGTTGTATATGATCATGATTATCACTATTACTTGTATGTACACTGAGAGCTTATGCACCGGAAACAAATTCCTTGTGTGTCCAACCACCCTTGGCCAATAGAGAATTCTATTCTATTCTATTCTATTCTATTCTATTCTATTCTATTCTATTCTATTCTATTCTATTCTATTCTATTCTATTCTATTCTATTCTATTCTATTCTTATTCCATTCTATATTCTATTCTGTTCTGTTCTATTCTATTCTATTCTATTCTATTCTATTCTATTCTATTCTATTCTATCCTATCCTATCCTATCCTATCCTATCCTATCCTATCCTATCCTATCCTATCCTATCCTATCCTATTCTATTCTATTCTATTCTATTCTATTCTATTCTATTCTATTCTATTCTATTCTATTCTATTCTATTCTTATTCCATTCTATATTCTATTCTATTCTATTCTATTCTATTCTATTCTATTCTATTCTATTCTATTCTATTCTATTCTATTCTATTCTATTCTATTTTGTATGTTAGTCCACAGGGAATTGATGTGGACTAATGGAAGACTTAAGAAAAACAGAAAAAAGAGCGTAAGAAAGAAGGAAAGAAAGAAAGAAAGAGAGAGAGAGAGAGAGAGAGATATCATTTATTTTCCCTGTCGTTGCGTGCTTGCTGCTTCCAAGGACTTCATTCAATATATTTGGAATTGCTGTTTAAACCAAGAGACAACAAGCAGTTTAATACTCCGTGCTCTGTTTTGTGTAAAAGCAGTTATTTAGAATTCAAGTTTCCTTGACCCAAAAATCATTTGACACATGTGGATAAGGCTGGGCATTTTAAATACGTGCTGTCACGGCAAAACCAAATAGATTTGATTGTGAAAAGTATCCAAGCTGGAATGGCATTTTACACGCCTGATGTCAGCCGTTGCTGATGTCCTGGCACTGAAAGTGGGTTTTAATCTACATGCAGAAATGCTGACACCGGAATTCTTTTTCCTTCACCAAGAATGGGGTGGTTCCACAAGTAAGGGCTCCCTATCTAGCCTCTATGTTGCAATGCAGATAGCAGAGACTGCTGGCAGAGACAAATTCCTTGTGCGTCCAGCCACACTTGGCCAATAAAAAATTCTATTTTGGTTAAGCCCAATAGTTAATCTCCAGGGGAATAAAGTAATCATAGGTGGCTTATCAGGGTAGTTTTTAATCAAATAACATAATGCATTGTGGGAAAGGTCACAAGTGGTGCCACCATGTAGAAGGGGCGCAAAAGAAATCATGAGTATGAATCTGGCAAGACGGAAAAAGTATCTTTTGATTGATTTTCTGGATGCTGTAGGAAGTGACTGTGAGGTTTAATAGCAGCAGTTCTTTCTTGTGACTCAAGAGCTTAGACCAGCGGTGTCCAGCCTCGGCAACTTTAAGACCTGTGGACTTCAACTCCCAGAATTCCCCAGCCAGTCATGCTGGCTTGGGGAATTTGCTGGCTGGGGAATTCTGGGAGCTGAAGTCCACAAATCTTCAAGTTGCCAAGATTGGACACCCCTAGTTTACACTTTTAATGGTAGAGAAAAATATGGATTATTTCTTCCTCATATTGCTGTTTGCTTCATTGCCCACCCAGAAGGCTGGGGAGGAGGTTATTATTTAATTCTTCATCTTGTTAAATCCTGCCTTCAACTTTAGAAGACTTTTGCTTCTGAGCTCTTACAGTTGCAGTCCAACTGAACTTATATTTATCTTTTACACTGTAATGCATGTTCATTTATCTACATTTTTATTTCAAATATTTTTCAGCCGGTCCCAAGCAGACTACAAAAAAAAGAGCTTTAGTCACGTGGCCTTGGCTTAATTTACCCTTTCTGTGCCCACTCCTGCTGACCCATCTGCTTGTTATTACACTTGTGTTGGAATCAGTGTTAATTTCCCAATTTTCCCCCAAATTCCCAGCTATTTCACTCTTATTCAGTGAAGCAACTACTCATCCTGAGGGTAGCCCCTCTTGAATAAATAAGAGTTATACCATCCTGGACAACAATAATAAAATTCAAAGGAAATAGCTTTGTTGCATTGCTGCTGGACCTCAAGGAAGGAAGGAAGGAAGGAAGGAAGGGAGGGAGGGAGGGAGGGAGGGAGGGAGGGAGGGAGGGAGGGAGGGAGGAAAGATTCCAGCCACAGATTTGACCTAATTCCACCCCTGGCCCTAGGTTTTTCTAGAAAATGATCCATAATATCAAAGAATGTGCTGCTATTCATTCTTTTATCTCTAACATATTTTTTAATTAAAAAGGAAAAAAGATGGAATAAATAGTGAGAAAGGACAAAAAATACAAGTGGGAAATAAGGCTTTTTGGTTCCTTGCCAATAAATAAATAAATAAGTGTGAGTCAGAGCAATGGCACATAAAACGCCTTACGTGGAAAACAGTCCCAGGCCACATCATCCATCCACCATGGCTTATTGCACTACACTTTCCTCTTCCCCCCTCACACTTGGACAAATAATTCTGTCCAAGAAAAATAAATCGCAAGAGGAAAAATAATGCAGTCTTTCTGGTTTGTATGTTGAATCATTTGCTATTGCGTCTTCTGTGCCAGATAAATCAAGACATTTTAAGGTGTGCACCTGCTTCCTACTGTCAGATGTCAAAAAGTAACTGGCACACACAGCAAGGTCTTGCAGTGATAGGATATCCACAAACTGTGCTACAATCATTTGCTTCTGAGGACAACCCTAACCCTTTGCAAATGGACACCCTCAAATCCAACATAGCCTCCGTGAAAGAGCTGGAGTGCCGTATAGACAGCTGTAGGCTGGAATTAAATGCTCTGGATGAAGTGTGGCCCAATATTTATATAGGTAACATGTAAGTATTATCTGGAAGGAAAGCATTGATTAAATGGGCTGAACGGTATTTACAGAGAAAACTGTTTCGCAATGCAAACATATTCAGTGCCTGAAGAAAACCTGTTGTTGAAGGATAAATGCATACTCCTTAAAAGACCATTGTTTAGCTCTCTTTCAGAAGGCTGGGAAGTTGGAATTAGCTTTCAATAAAAAGCAAAATAATAATAATAATAATAATAATAATAATAATAATAATAATAATAATAATAATAATAATAAAATATATCTATTTAGACTACTAGTACTAATACACAGCCAAGGAAAGGAAATCAGCACAGACAATAATTTCCTATCAGTTGCAATTGTCTCTAAAATACATCACAGGATTCAATTGAAGATGTTCTTTCCATTGCATGTTCTGTATGTTATATACTTGTCCGAGGTGTGTTCTCAAATTGCATTTCTGCCTTGGACTCAGATTTCTTTTATCTGACATTGTCTTGTTGCAATTCTTCCTTTTGTTCCTCAAAATTATTCCTACTGCCCATTACTGGACTCAATAGTTGAGTCCACCTGGAAGTATGGAAGTATGCAATCTGAAGTGTGGGGAGGTTAAACTGTAAAAAAACATTAAGAATGAAAAAGAAAAATATGTATCTTCTTTGCTTGTGAAGCTCAAAAAGGAAATAGATCTCCATGGAGGGGTTTTTGAATGCAGGAAACAGAAGCTGTAATCTTTTTTTATATAACATTTTATTAATTTTCTAATTTTGCAATTAAACATTTAAAAAGCAACGTGGTGACTGGGTAATCAATAATTCAATAACATACATAAAACTTTAGCACAAATCTCAAGTTACAACATCAGATATTTCCTCTCTTTTTCCCTTAATGTCTGCTATCTCAAACTGAGCTGATATAGTTCTTATTTTAAATGGCGTCGGTGGGTTTTTTTCAGGAGGCCACTGGACCTTCCTGTTTTTCTTTGATGACCTTTCGCTTCTTATCCAAGGAGCTTCTTCCGGTCTGGCTGGCTGGTGGGGAATGGAAAGGATTTATACTCCTTGCAGACAGCTGGTCATTTGCCTTCTCTTAGAGAGTCCTTGAGACCACTTGGAGGCTTATCTGTGTCCTCAGGTAATACCCTTCTCAGGTGACCCTGAGGACACAGGTAAACTTCCAGATGACCACAACACCTCTCTAAAAACATGCAAACAACCAGCTGTCTGCAAGGAGTATAAATCTTTCCATTCCCTACCATTCACCCAGAACTGAAGAAGCTTCTTGGATGAGAAAGCAAAACGTCTTCAAAGAAAAACAAGGAAGTCCAGTTGCCTCCTGAAAAAAGCACCTTCGGGATCTACGAGGCTTTGTTTCACTCAGCTAAAGGTTATGGGAAGGAGAGTTTTGGCAGTATAAAGACTGTGAAAGATTTAAAGTATTAGTGAGGCGTACAAAGGGGATGAGTCGTCCTGAAGGTGGGACAAACCATTATTTGAATTTGATAAGAAGACATCTTATTATGAAAACAAAAAGTAGCATGGAAGGAAAGTAAAAAAAGTGAAAGAAATTAGAATGAAAATAGAATGACTGTTGGAAGAGAAACTCTAGAAGATAGGCTGTGTGTTAAAAGGTAGGTTAATCTCCCAACAACATGAATGGAAAAACAGAACTGGGAAAGAGGTTGTGGAAGATACTTACAGGAGAGTGAGTGAAAAGAAATAAGGTAAAAGTAAAGGTTCCCCCGCACACGCGTGCTAGTCGTTTCCAACTCTAGGGGCCGGTGCTCATCTCCGTTTCAAAGCCAAAGAGCCAGCGCTTGTCCGAGGACGTCTCCGTGGTCATTTGGCTGGCATGACTAGACGCCAAAGGCGCACAGAACGCTGTTACCTTCCCACCGTGTTGTTGTTGTTAGCTGCGAAGTCGTGTCCGACCCATCGCGACCCTATGGACAACATTCCGTAGTGGTCCCTATTTTTCTACTTGCATTTTTACGTGCTTTCGAACTGCTAGGTTGGCAGAAGCTGGGACAAGTAACAGGCGCTCACTCTGTTACGCGGCACTCGGGATTCGACCCGCCAAACTGCCGACCTTCTGATCGACAAGCTCAGCGTCCTAACCCACTGAGCCACCGCGTCCCTGAAAAGAAATACAGAGCACCAAAATTACGTTAATGGGAGGTATGAGTAAGAAGGGGGGGGATGCATGGAAGAGAATGATCTCTAAAACAAAATTAGAGTGAAGGAAATATATAACGTATACAGAAAAAAACCAAGTCAAAAAGAGGAAGAAAAAGTTAAAATTAAAGGGAAGCTGATATAATGTCCCAATACAAAAGGAACAGTGACAACTGTGAATGCAAAACACGGGATGGGGAAGTTTCTAAAGCATTCCTTGGAAGTTCTGACTGAGAAGGCACCCAAGGTGACTATGATTAAAGTTGGCAAGTACGTTTCAGCTTTATTCTGGGCAGGGAAGGAGCAAATCTGATTTTGGCTTTTCACTAGGTCATTGAGAAATAGATGGGTACGATATAACTTTTGGGGAGAATGTAAAGACAGCATGAGATAAAGTGAATTATGGAATGTTTTATGCAAATACAGTTTTGAAGGCTGATCACTCAATATGCAAACGAGGGGTACAAGGCTGAAGTAAAGCTGCACAAACTCTTTGTGAATGGTCCAGCAGTGATAAAGAGTGCTCCCCTTTGCGAACTGTATATTGTGTGATGCAACAGGGAATGTTTAGCCTACCAAACACCAAAATAAGTATGTCTGACAGAGAAAATTGAACGAACCATTGCAATTTTTATACGGTATGAACTGCAAAAATGAACATAGAGCAAAGGAGTGAATTTATGAATCCTGTACAGTAATTAATACATTTACTGAAGACGGAGAAATTTAAAGGCATGCAAAATACAATGCAAAGATTGTTAATGCTATCTGGTCCATTGGAAGGAACAAATGTTTGTCGAAAGAAGGAAAAATGGACCTGTATAAAAGTCAGATTTTGGCCCATGTTGACGTGTGAAGTGAATATCAGATATGCCAGGAAAAATATAGAAAGTATAAATATAAAAGCATCTTGAATAAAGGGGGAACTGGAGGATGATTTGGCATTCACAGTATATTCCTCTCTGACGTTGTCCTCCCAATTTGCCTACCTGTGTCTGTGCAGGGTCGCAGCACACAACAAGGAGGAGCTGTGTCAACGTGGGATCACCCACGTACTGAACGCAGCACACAATGCCTGGGGGAGCAAAGGGAATCAGACCTTCTATGGAGCAGAATTCTCTTACTATGGCATAGCAGCAGAAGACTCCGTGGATTTTGACCTGAGCGGCTATTTTCATCCGGCCTCAGAATACATCCACCAAGCATTAAGAACCCCAAAAGGTGAGTCCCCATCTTTACAGCGGTGTTTCTCAAGCTTGGCAGCTTGAAGACGGGTGGACGTCACCTCCAGAATTCCCCAGCCAGCATAGCAAGGTTGAGAAATGGTGCTTTACAGAAACACCCAAGACTCAAGTCGTTATTTCATGTAGAAATCTTAAGCCACATCCAGAGTTTGAAGCAATAACACTTGCACCACGTTATCGTCGAGACTCTAGAAAGGGTACAGAGAAGAGCAACAAAGATGATTGGGGGACTGGAGACTAAAACATATAGAGAACGGTTGCTGGAATTGGCTATGTGTAGTTTAATGAAGAGAAGGGTGAGGGGGGACATGATAGCAGTGTTCCAATATCTCAGGGGCTACCACAAAGAAGAGGGAGCCAAGCTATTCTCCAAAGCGCCTGAAAGCAGGACAAGAAGCAACGGATGGAAATTAGTCAAGGAGAGAAGCAACCTGGAACTAAGGAGAAACTTCCTGACAGTTAGAACAACTAACCAGTGGAACAACCTGCCTCCAGAAGCTGTGAATGCCCCAACACTGAAAGTTTTTAAGAAGAGACTGGACAGCCATTTGTCTGAGATGGTATAGGGTTTCCTGCCTGAGCAGGGGGTTGGACTAGATGACCTCCAAGGTCCCTTCCAACTTTATTGTTATTATTATTATTATTATTATTATTATTATTATTATTATTATTATTGTTGTTGTTGTTGTTGTTGTTGTTATTATTATTATTATTATTATTATTATTATTATTATTATTATTATTATTATTATTATTATTATTATTATTATATCTGTAACTCCAGAAACCTATTGTCCACATAAAGCTCCTTCTCAGCACTGAAATTTTTGATTAGTGGACTGAGATTCTGTACCAGGAAAGAGCCAAGCAACCAAACAAAAATGCTTTCAGAGATGGTGTTATTAGCCATGTCAGATGGAAACGTCGGTACCTAATGAAGCCTAACACAACAGAATAACAAAACGACAGAAGGGACTTTGGAGGTCTTCCAGTCCAAACCCCTGCTCAGGAAGGAGACCCTAGACCATTTCAGACAAATGGTTGTCTAATCTCTTCTTAAAAACCTGCAGTGATGGAGCACCCACAACTTCTGAAGGCAGTTTCTGTTCCTCTGGTTAATTGTCCTCCCTGTCAGGAAGTTTCTCCTTAGTTCGAGGCTGTTTCTCCCCTTGGTTAGTTTCCATCCATTGTTTCTTGTCTTGCCTTCTGGTTCTTTGGAGAATAGCTTGACTCCCTTTTCTTTGGGGCAGCCCCTGAGATACTGGAAGACTGTGATCATGTCTCCCCTCGTCCTTCTCTTCATTAAACTAGACATAATCCCCAAATCCTGCAACTATTCTTCATATATTTTAACCTCCTGTCCCCTAATCGTCTTTGTTGCTCTTTGCATTCTTTCTAGAGCCTCAACATCTCTTTTATATCGTGGAATAATATATCTCATATATTTTATAACAAGGAAAGGCTATCTTAAAGTAAAACCAATATAAGTCTTTTTTAATATTGTCCTCTTCTCCTTTTCTTTGCAGGAAAGATCTTGGTTCATTGCATTCTAGGCAAAAGCAGATCCGCAACACTGGTTCTTGCTTACTTGATGATTTGCCAGAACTTGTCTCTGGCTGATGGTCTTGAGGTGCTTCTGCAGCACCGGGCAATTTCCCCAAACCGAGGATTTCTAAAACAGCTTCGAGGTCTCGACCTGGAACTGCGGTACAAGAGAACTTGGTGTCAACTTTTATGATGTGAAGAAAAGGAAGAAACAAGGACTTTTGTTAAGACATTTTTTTTGAAAGGTCCTTACAATCTTATCACCATTTTGTTTTGTTTTTCCATGAGCAGAATTTACAAAGCTGCTATTTCAACAGGTTGAAGAGCCCAAGAAGATTCCAGGCCTGCACCAAACATTTTTTCTCTGACCCACCTTTCTATCCCCACAGGAGATCCTCAGGTACCTGTGGAAAGGATCCAGTCAGGACAGGAGGAAGACCAAAACCTTCTCAATTTATGGAGATTCTCAGTCCTCCAGGTCATGGTTGTTCCAATTAATCCCATTTATATCCCGCCCTGAGTCTTCGGAGAAGGGTGGGATATAAATGGGATTTTTTTTAAAAAAGTGCCTTTTTTTCACGAGGAAACTGGACTTTCTTGTTTTTCTTTGAAGACATTTTGCTTCTCATCCCACCAGAAGCACTTCATTGATGCTCTTCAACAGTTTTTTAAGACCTCACAGAGAGAGCAAGAAAAAGAGGGTGGAAAATAATGTGCTTGGTCTTATCGCTACTTAAGTCTTCTTTCTTTAGAGCACACACACCAATATATTCTTGTCTGGAAAGGTTTGTTTTCCACTTTTCCTTCCTGGAGAGCTCCTTGTTGTCATTCAGAAGACGTGTGCGAGCACACACACACACACACAAACACAGGTTTGGGAAGCTAATAGGTTAAAAGCCAGCCATTCCCACTTGACAAGAGTTAAGTAAACATGTTGTGCTGATAGCAACATCCTGAGGATCGCCACTCCACCTCTTGAGCCGCAGGGCCTGCCTTCCGATTGCATTTGCTGGTTGGAGAAGGTGTGAGCAGGTTCCTGATTTCTAGCCAGAATTAAAAGCGATTGTGCCTGCTCCAACCTGTCAACTTCAGGCATCTCCTTTTGGAGGGAAGGGATTCAGCTGGGCAGGGATGATGTCAATAACAGCCATTCTGCTTCTTTCCCCCCCCCCCCGCCCGTTCCTCCCTCCCTCGAGGGCACATCTGGAGTCATCTGGATTCACATCCCAAAGGTGCTTTTTTTCAAAGGGCCACTGGACTTCCTTTGTTGCTTTCCTTGAAGACATTTCGCTTCTCAACCAAGAAGCTTCTTTAATTCTGAACAGCTGAGAACTGAAGAAGCTCCTTGGATGAGAAGCGAAATGTCTTCAAGGAATTAATAAACAAAGAAAGTCTAGTTGCCTTTTGGGGGGGGGGAAAGCACCTTTGGGACAACCATGACCTGGATGACTGAGAATCTCCATGAACCTGTGGATTCATAATCTTTTCACCTGTGGAGAAAAGAGGTGATGAGAGCATGGAGGAGGAGGAGGAGGAGGAGGAGGAGGAGGAGGAGGGAGCATTAAGGAGGAGAAGGAGGAGGAGGGAGCATTAAGAAGGAGGAAGAGGAGGAGGAAGGGAGGAGGAGGAGGGAGGAGGAGGTGGTTTGTGCAAAATAGAATACAAAAAATAATATAACACAAAACACCCAACACGAATATTGCTTTGCCATTTTAAAAAACCCCTATACTGTACACCATTTCTGAAGCAACCTGGTTTAATGTGGGATCCAACAGAACCCGTTGCCGTAGCCCAGCCACCCAGATGCTTTTTTTCCTACTAAGCACCAGCTGAAATACTGAGCGTTCTTTGCTGGCTGCTCCTTCTCCACAGATGACCTTTTCTTTCCTTTTTTGGCAGCAATGCACAAATTCCCCGTGTCAGGCTGCATTAAAGTCACCAAATCACGAAAACCAGAAAATCCTGAAGCCAACTTAAGTAGGCCAAGGGCAACGAACAGGGGGACAAAAATCTCTGATAACCCAAGATATCCTAGGACACCATTGCTGACAGAATTTGCTGGGAAGTCACTGACGAAGTAACTTCTAACCAGTTCCGGCTCGATCGGTGGATGTCACAGTGGCTGCAATGAGACACTTTCCAAGTGCCAGGCCCGCCAATGTCTTTACAGAACACCAAATAACAGACTTGGAAGGGGCCTTGGAGGTCTTCTAGTCCAACCCCTGCTCAAGCAAGAGACCCCGATACCATTCCAGACAAATGGCTGTCCAGTCTCTTCTTAAAAGCTTCCAGTGTTGGAGCACCCACAACGTCCTGAGGCAAGCAGTTCCACAGGTTAATTGTTCTCATCGACAGGAAAGTTCTCTTTAATTTTAGATTGGATCTCTCTTTGATAAACTTCCAGCTGTTACTTCTTGTCCTGCCATCACATGCAGAATAGGTCGATCCCCTCTTCCCTGTGGCAGCCCCTCAAATATTAGAAAATCAATGTCACCCCTAGTCCTTTTCTTCACTAGACTAGACATATTCAGTCCCCAAAGCCTTCCATGTACTCTTTAGCTTCTAGTCACCTAATAATCTTTGTTGTCTAGAATGGGAAATTCTGGACGACCCTCTCTTCTTCCCAAGATTAATTATGGTCTGCTTCTGCTCAATCTCTCCTTTTCCACACCATTCCAGAGTTGGGAGGTGGCCATAAAAGTTTAACGAGGAAACCCTAAACCTCTGAACTTTAACAGAATAGGAAACTTTCCCTTATTTTAATAGGTAAAGAATTGCAGCTGTCAATCAGAAAGCACCTTAGATGATTATAAGAACTGTACGAGCAATGCATCGATTAATTCATTGATTTTTCTTCCAGTCCACTTAAATTGGGGGCAGCGTTCTCCTTGATTAAAACTAATTGCACCCCCCCAAAAAACTGTGCATAAAATAAAATAGTAAACAAATCTTCAAAACGTTTTGACAATTAAGTATCGCTAAGTTTTGCCTGTTATAGGTTGGGCTACATGATTTCTGTAGTTTTTCTGCTGCCATGTTCTCTGCCTGCCACACCCAGGCGGCACCAGCTTTGCAATGACCTCAGAAGCAGAGATACTTTGCATGCGGTTCAAAGTCTGGCACATGTGAAACTGAGAAAATTTGGGTGGGGACAGCTCAGAAGGCAGCATTTGACTCAGAGTGCAACCACAACAAACAAAAGTCCTAGAAAACAGCAGGTCAAAAGCCAGAGAGATGGGAGTAAGTTAGATAATATAGGTATAATATAAGTTAGATAGGAGGAGGAGGAGGAGGAGGAGGAGGAGGAGGAGGAGGAGGAGGAGAAGAAGAAGAAGAAGAAGAAGAAGAAGAAGAAGAAGAAGAAGAAGAAGAAGAAGAAGAAACCTGTATTATTATTCTATTAAAGATCTATTTTTTTTTAAAAAACCTAACCTACTTTTTAAAAAATTATATAGTAAAAGAAAAAAACACCACCCAACACGCTACATTAAACTATTTAGACATTTCAGCCATTGGTTTATTGGTCATATTAACTAGTAAAAATCCACTCAACAAAGCAAATAAATCAAAATTATCCCCTAACAAGAATAACTATAGGCAACTCTTTGTGGGTGAAGCTTACACATAATGTAGCAGAGTTTGCTACTTTTAGAGAAATAAATTTAACTTGATTTAACAGGTAACACAAATTTATCAGAGTGTCCCAGAAATTTAAACATCTCCAAAGAAATGATGATATAGGCAAACATGGACCCATAGGGAATAAAACATCAATAGACAGAAAAAAGTAGGCAATTAAAAAACCCACCCTTAATCCATAACTTCAGCTGACAGTTGGGTGTGAATTTAATTCTAACTACAAATAAGATGGATTTAAAAGTATACAGACATTAGCCCTCCCTTTATGTATTACTTTGAGAAAATGTACTTGGTTTTTTAATTGTTAATAAAATTATTTTTAAAAATCTACCAAAGATGTTTAAGAGGAGGTGTAACGGTTTCCTTCACCAGCAGAGGGAAGTATAAATCCAGTTTATGAAACTACATTTGGCTGCATCTTTTTGCGGGAGGTTAGAGACAAGAGTCAACATCCCAAGTAAAAATGGGATGTTTTTTTCAAAGATGTTTATAAAAACTGGGCAATTAATTCCTGTGAGGGTTTTTTTTCTGAACAGTACTCAGCATATCCTGAAAATTGCCTGCACTTAAGTGGAATACAGTGCATAAAACTTGCTGCTCTTCTTGAGTTTCACCCAACAAATTGTTGGTAATTCATCTCTTCTTTTTCCTCCCAGAGAGCTGCTTACAAAAATGTAAAGCAGGATCAGGCCTGATTAATGATTTGATGGGGAATCCCAGAAACCCCCAAGGCTGCCGCAGAGTCAACATAGGAAACGGAAAAACATCTCAGAAGAAGGCAGGGCCAAATATTTCTCAACGCTGGTCAAGAAAGCTCCACAGCGGAGTCACCAAGAGTCCCGCTCAATGGAGATTTTATCTCTGTCTCTACCCTGCCAACCCCAGCTGTTATTTGTGACACTTCCCTAATAAATTGTTCTGAACTTCTCAAATTACCCCTGCATTTTGGTGCATGTTTAATTTTGTTCTATTAAATATATGTACGTGTTGTTCTTATGGACCAACCTAGACTGTGTGAAAGAGCTTGTTACAGTAGTTACTGTATATGGGGGTTGCTGGAAGTTATGCTTATTGTTGTGCGAATTAATGTTGCAGGATCCAATCTGGGTCAGTCACTGGGACCAGAGGTATAGCCCTCCGAGCTTTCAGACCTGTGCTGGAGACCATCCTCTGAGAACCTCTCTCTACTAGAATGTGGCGGGAGAGAACATTTTGTTGAGAGAGAAGATCTGGAGTTCAAAAGCTCGGAAGACCAAAGCCTCCATTCCCACTGATGGACCCAGATCGGATCTTGGAACATGATCCTGGGACATGTAGATTCACCTTCATTCATGATTTAATAATATTATGAAGGGCTCTCATACATTTGGCCAGATGTTTAGACTGAATCTGGCATTTTTATCCATCTACCGCAGGGCTCTTCAAACTTGGCCCTTTTATGACTTGTGGACTTCAACTCCCAGAATTCCTCAGCCAGGCACACGTGCCTGGCTGAGGAATTCTGGGAGTTGAAGTCCACAAGTCATAAAAGGGCCAAGTTTGAAGACCGCTTTTGTACTGAGTACTTCCCAAGGATTCATGATAGGCAGATGTTGTTCTTGGATGGTATTAAAATCTCAACGCAGGATTTACGCTGTTCCAAGTCAAGCTGCCTTTTTGCAATTGACCGATGGTGAATTTGTCAACGCCAAAGGTGTTCAAGAGACGCTCCAGATGTCTTTGGGAGTGCGCTCAAGGCACTTGTTACTATTGGTGCTACCTTTGCTGTTTTACTTCTTTTTTTGCAGGTGTTTGCATTTTGTGATTTTTCTCCAGTTCTTTCTCTACTCTTCTGCTGTCTCCACACTTTTTGGGTCTTCTTCCTTTTTTTTCTGGGGCTGGTGTCTCTCACCAGCAGACTTTGTTGGGGATGCAATAAAGGCTGTGTCCTGTGATGGGTGAAGGAGGCAAGCCCCCCCCCCGCGTCCTCCCGAAAAAGATCCTCTGGTCTTGTAGGAGTCATCCTCAAGGGCACCCATGCAGGTGTGGGTCAAAAAGTCTGTGGCTGTGTACAGTGGCGTAGCGTGGGGGGTGCAGGGGGGGCCGGCCGCACCGGGTGCAACATCTGGGGGGGTGCGTTCGCACTCGCAGCTCTCTGCCCCTGCCTGGCTCACTCACTCTCTCTCACTGCAGTGCTGGCTGTGCGAATCCGATCCGAGCCCCCGGGTCGCCGCCCACTGTGGAGGGGAGGGGGTGCCAGGCGTGCGGTGTGGTGCGGAGAGAGAGCGAGGGACTATCTGGGGGACAGTGCAGCGGCCGGGTGCTTGCCCCGGGTGCTGACAACCCACGCTACGCCACTGGCTGTGTAACCCAAGCCCCAGCTCTGTTTTACAGGCATCAGGCCCCAAGAGGCACCTTGATCCCCTGGCTGCAGCCACCCCTTGAATGTTGTGGACCACACCTCCCTGGAGACCTCCCCATATTATTTTCAACTGGAGACCCTCATCAGTCACCTGCATTTGGATTGTTGTTGTGTGCCACGCAGCCCAGAGTCCCACGGGGAGGGGGTTGATGGGGGCTGCTCTGTCTAGATTTGATTAGTAAATATGATCACAGTCTTAGGCTAATATGTGGTAGACAAAGGAATGCAAAGTATCGCAGCAAGACAAAAGCCGCCTTCTCTTTCAAACACTCTCGCCTTTGTTCCGGGGGGGGGGAAATCGCATGACAGGCTCCCCCCATTTGCTTTCTCCCCGCTTGAGAACTCGCAGTTCCTGGAACCGTCCCTTCCACACCCCCACGTGGGAACGTGACACCCGAAGCTCTCTGGAAGGTCATCCAGAGCTGAGGCTATTTCAGATGCTGGGCGGGCCCAGCTGCCTTTCGCCCTGAAATATTTGGAAGTCCGCTATCGGGGTGGGGGTGGGGGGGACACAGACCACGGTTTATAATTAATGCCATTAAAAATAGCCGTTGAATCAACCACATGCAGCTAACGGGGCAGGGAAGCTGTTGTGTAACCAGCAAGCCAGCAGGAAACGCCAGAAGGATGTCATGATCTAAAACCGTCCCAGGCAGCCGGAGACGCTGGACACCCCAAAAGGCAAGTACTTTCGAGCTTGTTGACAAACTGATATCTGCTGAAGACGGGTGGACGCACGGGGTAGAGTGGTGTCTTTCCCCCCAACAGCTGAACGACAACTGCAAGGGCATGCTGTCTTTTTCTGCCTATCGGCTGGCTCGCTTCCCGCCACTTCCTGGTCAGCCAGGCGTCCTTGGTCACGGGGCTGATGTAGGTGTGTCTGAGCAGGTGGGCAGAGAATCTCAAAAGTGCCGTCTAAGAACGGAGGAAGATTGAGAGGAGCTTAAGGACACGTGTTTGAGTCGGGCTCTCCTGACACACTTCCAGGAGCTGGGTGGTAGCTTTGCATCTCCAGGCCCATCTAGGAAGAAAGTTGGATGCCTTTCCAGCTCTGGGCTGCTCTGATGCCTTTGGTTGTCCAGGCAGAAGCCTTCCCATCGTTCATGTTGTAGGATGACAACCTTTTCAGGAACAGGAGAGGGAGAATCACGTTAGGTCCATCCACAGGAGGTCTCCGCACCTTGCCAGAATCCGTTCTTGACCTCTCTGATGACATTGCCCGTCTCCGACGGCTGGATCTATTTACTCCCGGCTCAGCAATGATGTAGTAGAGTCCAGAGTACACGAGCATTTTCTCAGAGTGGGAGAGGCTGACCGTTTGCGGGAACTCCTGCTGTGTCTCATTTGCTGGGGGGGGGAGAGGCCACCTAGGCAGGTCCCTTTTAAGGAGAAGGGTGGCACGGAGGGTTTTCAATCCCCTCCACATTGGAACCACCTGGATTTTATATACAGCCAGACAGAACGTGAGAACAGCCTACCCAGGGCAGAGCTGCTATCAGAGCAGTTTGTGCCATTTCCCTTTTGCACGGAGTGCAGACGGAGGGACTTTTGCTACTCCTGGGCCTCTGGCAGCTCACGATGGGCCAAGGGTTAAACGGTTCCTTTGCTCAAATGAGGCTCTCTTGTTTCTTGTTCTCCCAGTTCAAGACGATCGGGCTTGAAGCTGATGATGGCTCATCTTCAAGATGCTTTGAAAGTCAGGGGAAGCCGTGATTGTGGGGACGTACCCTCCATCTTTGTCTTAAGCAGACAGGCTTCCAGGGCTGGCCAGCAATTTTAATATTGTATATAAGCTAACAAATTACAAGCATTCATATTGTCCATTCTCCATATTAAGGACAAGGGTGTTATACCATACTTTTTTATCATATTTAAGAATAAAGAACTGAAGGAATTGGTTGTGTCCAGGACTAGGAATGGTTATCTTAATTGCCTGCATGCCTGAGAATGCAGGTAAAGAAGCTCTGACTGCAACTGCTTGAATATGTCTGATTCTTGAAAAAAAGGAAAGAAAGAAGAAAGAAAGAAAGAAAGAAAGAAAGAAAGAAAGAAAGAAAGAAAGAAAGAAAGAAAGAAAGAAAGAAAGAAAGAAAGGCAATTGAGGGTGGCCGAATGGGCACAGTTAGACCAGGAAGAAGGATCCAGCAAGGTTCCTGGCTATGGTTCCTATCCTGATTCCTGGTCCAGATATCAGAAGGAACAATTATGGCTAAGAGTTGACCTTAGGCTGCTTGGTTCATGGAGGTGACTTCTAAACTATAGGCCAGGGGTCGGCAACCTGAAAAAGCAAAAGAGCCACTGGGAACCGGTTCCATCACACATAAAAAAAGTGGGAGCCGCACGCGTGCATCCATGCATGCGCATGCACATAAAACAAAATGTTTTGTGCATGCCCAAAATATTTTGTTATTTGCGCATGTGCGTGCGTGGATACACGCACGCGGTTCCACTTTTTTTTATGTGGACGCACCTGCACGCCAGTGGCGATGGGCCTCCGTGGTGATGGGCGCTGGGTTGTGGCGCCGCCTTCAGCCCGGGCGCCGCCAGAGCCACCCCCGGGACCTCCAAACTGCTGCCCGAACACCCGTTTGGAGACCTGCTGGTGCAGCACCAGCAGGTCTCCAAACGGGTGTTCGGGCGGAGGTGCGCGTGCACCTCTCCAAAACTTTGGAGTGGTGCACGTGCACCTCTTCCCATTTGGGATTCCGTCGAAACGTTGCGCCTACACCTTTAGTTCTACGCGGGGAAAAACCCGAAAAACCAAGGATCCACATACAGGCACCCGCGAAAACCTCAGAAAACAAATAAACCTCAGAAAACATATATATATATATATATATATATATATATATATTATATATAAAAGGGACACGGTGGCTCAGTGAGTTAGGACGCTGTGCTTGTCGATCAGAAGGTCGGCAGTTTGGCAGGTTGAATCCCGAGTGCTGTGTAACAGAGTGAGCGCCTGTTACTCGTCCCAGCTTCTGCCAACCTAGCAGTTCGAAAGCACGTAAAAATGCAAGTAGAAAAATAGGGACCACTCCGGTGGGAAGGTAACAGCGTTCCGTGCGCCTTTGGCGTCTAGTCATGCTGGCCACGTGACCACGGAGACGTCCTCGGACAAGCGCTGGCTCTTCGGCTTTGAAACGGAGATGAGCACCGGCCCCTAGAGTCGGAAACGACTAGCACAAATGTGCGGGGGAACCTTTACCTTTACCTTATATTATATATATATATAAATCTATTATAAATCTAAAAAAAATTACATACACACACACACACATACACACACACACACATACATACACACACACAAAATGTGAATCCCGGGTATATTCATGTTGAGACAAATAGTCGAACAACAACTGTTTAATAAACTTAGCCCGCAGAAGCAGTTGGTCTTATAGGCAGGCTTTTGAACCTCTGGCATTCCACTCTGATGATGTTGGCAGTTAGCCGACGAAAGCAAAGTTTATTAAACAGTTGAAGTCTGGGAGTTGAAGTCCACAAGTCTTAAAGTTGCCAAAGTTGGAGATTTTCTCTGCATTGGCCTGAACATCCCCAGTTCCTACAACTACTCTTCATATAGGACGAGAACTCTTCGTATCCAGTCTGCTGCCTTTAACCATTACATCAAACTGGCTCCCCATTTATAAGCAACATATTAATTAATCATCAGAACAGCTCAGTTCAAGAGCGCTCCTTAGATATATTCCGGACTACAGCATTAAATAAGGTGATGGATATATGCCAGAAATGTAAGACTTGTGTCCATAATAAGAATGGATGGTTGGTACCTTCTTACTCGCTTTTTAAAAGTCACTTTGGCCCTAGTTGCTAGTAAGTGGGGCATATATCTTTCTTTTTCATGGATAAACACTCATAAATGATAGAACAGGCTTAATGTAATTTTTTTTAAGAATCAAAGGCTTATCCCAAGATCTTAGTCACTTCAGCTACCAACTCTCTTTCAATGTTATATGTAGCCCCCAGCCATAAAATGACTGAGCCTCCTTCATCTATTTTATGATAAGTGAAGCCACTTCAGAGACTTGTAACAAAAATCAATCTGGATGACCTATTTGATGAACACATCCAACATTTCTACAGGAAACATGATTGCTGTCGATCCTCACTGGATATTTGATAGGACGGGTTATGGCAGGATTGAGAAAAAAAAATCTCTTTCAGAGATTTTTTCCCCCCCAGGCTAATAATTCAGTTTATAATTTCTCCAACATTTGTGTTACGATTGGCCCCAGTGTGTTTCTATAAGTGTTGCATAAAAATGATAAAAAAGCACCGTGCCCTTGAAGTCACCCAACGTTTCTTTCTTCACTCAAAAGAAGAAGAAGAAGAAGCTCAGAATATGTTAATGAAGTTGATCAAAGCTAGTTGAAATACTTGCCTAAAACATCTGTTCCCATTTCCCAGGGGTCTCCTTCATCCTGTTTGCAGCCCCGCTGCTTCCGTAGAATGTTAAACTGGTATTATTTAGTACGTGTTTAGATTATTCATAGCCTATTTCATGTCATATAAGTAATGAGTAACAAAAACAATTATAATCTGATCAGAAGGAACGCTGCCCCCGTTCTTAGCCAACAATAAGAGAATTTCCAAAGAGTGATCAGAGTTAAGAATTTTGACAGTTTTTAACCGAAATTTAGTTTTACAGCAAATGAGTAAGACAGCAAAGAAAAAAAAGATATAATTTATTATTTTTAATGTTGTTTTAATATAATGCATCAACAAAACATTGAAAATACAGCAATATATACACAGGGAGCAGGCATTAAAATGCACAGTTTGGGAATATATTTAATTTCATCCATTTCAAAGGATTACTCAAGATTATGTGTTAATTAATTAGTTAATTAACCTAAACAAATCTATTTCCAGCATTTTGCTCTAGTAACTCTAACACTAACAAATACAAAAAAGTGGAATTAGTTTTTTATGCTGCATCATTTTTATCAAAGGCCCAGAGATAATTATGGAATCTTTCTAAATTCCTGAAGAAATTTCAACTGAGGTTTGTAACCTGTATTAATTTAATTAGAAAAGCTTTGATTAATATAATGGTTCTTTAAAAGGTCTTACTACCATCTAATATGCAAAAGGTTGGAAAAATAAGTTTTATTGCACTGGCACAAAGATTTATTTAAGTTTAAAACTTTAAGAAAAACCCTTTTTTTACTTGCAATTAAGGAGGAAAATGGTGATTAAAATGTTGATTTTGGAAAGTTTTTAGATGGTCTAAAAGGCCAGACTGAGTGGAAAGAAAACTTTGGCAAGTTATAAGGATATTTCCTGTGGTTTCTTTAAAATCTTATTAAAAAATCTACAAAGATTTGCTTTTAAATGTAAAAAAAAACAATCTCTTCTTGGGAAAACATGATAAGGAAAAACCTGCAAGGCTGGTTACAAGAAACAGCCAGATAGAATTAAAGATTATAATTAAAAGAGAATTCCTGGTAATACACAATGGAGTAAAATTTTTTAACTCTGGATGCATTTGAGGATCTTTGGCAACAATGTGCCTAGAATCTAGTCTTCAGAGTAGACTAGCCGATAAATAAAGGCTTAAAAGAAGAGAATATAGCTGAAAATCAGGCTGTTTTAGATATGGATTTAATATTGACAGGATACAAGAATCAATATGACAAAGATGTTATATAGGACAGGGGTCTTCAACCTTGGCGACTTGTGGACTTCAAGTTTTAAAGATGCCAGGTTTGAGGACCCCTGACCCCCTACAAATGAAACTGGCTGAATTTTTAATAGTTGAAAGCAACACGCAACTAATAAATCAGAAGAGTGACCTGGACTTACAGAATGGTCTATGTGGGAGAATCTTCCAATCCTGGCTTCTGGTTTTAGGGATTTACATTACCAGATGCCCTCACATCCATCTCTCTCTCTCTCTCTTCCCCCCCTCCCCCTCTTATCACACCATTGTTGTTTTGAAGCTACAATAACCAGGAAACAGGAAACAAATCGTTTCCCACATTACACTGTAGGTCCATGGTTCTCAGAGGGAGAACCAGAAGAGAAGGCGCCTGTGGCTACCTAAAGATCTAGGAAGGAATGTTGCAAATGGTGGGCAGGGGTTGAGAAGGACGGAGCAGAAAGCAAAAGAGCTGAACGCAGCCCCCCCCCCCTTCAAGGGGGAATTTGAAAACACCAGGCGATGGAAGTTCATTGATTTAATGAGGCGTTGCGGGATCCATGGCCAGACCATTACAAATGGCAGCTGCTCATCCTAGCACAGCAGCCCAGCAGCCTAGAGGACTCGGTTGCTGGTGCTGGAGGATGGGGACGAGATGTGCCACCCACTGCAACAGTCGCATCTAGGATTGTCACTAGACCAGACGGCCGTGTGGCAAACCATCCACTCAGACGGCTGCCCTAGGACAATGACCGTTTTGAAGCCGAACTTCAAAACAAGGGCGAGGGGTGCACCTGTGAGGGTCCGGAGGAGGCAGGCAGCAACGTCCGCGGTTCCTGCATTCATGAAACGGCGAGTGGCCCATCCTTGCAATCAGAAAGTGTGTTCCTCGTCCCCAAAGCCAATTTCCTATCATGCCTCCTACCTTTTATGTCTTGCCTTTACTCACATGTTCCACACTGATCTCCACGGAGGAGCTTTCCTTTCCAGTCTCTTCCAGAATGTCTTGCTCTTCGCTAAATGCAGACGACCTGAGACGACCTGGGCTGCAAAGAACGTCCAGTCGCGCCTTGACCAGCCGACAGGGCTACCAAACGCCAGAACTGGGGGAGCTGCAGCGCATGTTGTGGTCAGTCGTTCCTTGCCGGGCCAATGTCGACGAAGTCTGGCCTAACCTTTATATTGGAGATTTGTAAGTGGATGGGCTTCCATTGCTGACCCTGAAAGGTATTGCAAATCTCCTCTTAGAGAAGGGGAGAAAAGGGGGAGATGGACAAGCATGTGGCCCTCTTGGCCTTCTTCCTTGAAATTAGGCCCCATCCTCCTTCACCGGGTTTACTTTCGACTACTCTTTTACTGTGACATATAAATGTTATTGGATATTATTGGCCAACCTTTGTGCAGGTAATCTTTGACTTACGACTGTTCAAAGTTGCAATAAGTCATACTTAGGATCATCCCTGCAGCCTCATGATCAAAATTTGGGAAACGGATACGTTTGGTCCAGGTTTTTAAAGGCAGCAAGCAAGGTCCATCTCACATCTTCAGGGGTTGCCACATGGGCTACCAAATTTGGGTTGCAAACCTCCAATCGCTAATTAGCAGCAAAAGAGATGCAGAAAATGCTTAACTCTTTTCTGTCCCATCAAGAGTGTTGCAGCCCAGATGGATAAAAGGGAAGGATTCCTTCGTCTGCTTTTAGGCAGGTCTTGATTAGTGCTTTTGTGTATTGTGTCCATGGTCTTATTATGATTTTATTGTACTCCATTCAGCTGAAAACCCGATTATGGCATTTAAGCAAATGGATCAATAAATAAAGCAATACAAAGATCCGAGACTTTTCGGCTGCAGGAGGAGTGGTTGTTTAAAAGCCTGGTGCCTAAATCACAACCTGTTTAGCTCCTGAAAATGCGACAATGGAATCAGATAAAATCTCTCATCACTGAGCACTATTCCCGAATCCTCCTTTTCTTCTCCAAATGGTGAAAGAGAAAGAAAGAAAAAAAGAAAAAGAAAGAAAGAAAGAAAGAAAGAAAGAAAGAAAGAAAGAAAGAAAGAAAGAAAGAAAGAAGTAGGGAGGAGGGAGAGGGGGAGAGGAAGGAAGGAAGGAAGGAAGGAAGGAAGGAAGGAAGAAAGAAAGAAAGAAAGAAAGAAAGAAAGAAAGAAAGAAAGAAAGAAAGAAGAAAGAAAGAAAGAGGGGGGAAGGAGGGAGGGAGGTTTTGTTAGATACATTTCTACACAATGTTTAGAATAAGTGCTTTTGTGTTTTAAAAAGAGTCTTTTGTTTGCCTATAGAATTCTTTCACACCATAGTTTTTCTCTTCTAAAACAGACTTGGCAGGTTTTAATTGCACTGGTTAGAGACTGGGGCCTTAGCTGGAAGGATTTAAAAAGTGAAGAGGTGAACTGCAATCGTAGGATCAAAGGCTCACCTTTTACATGCAACCATCTTTGTATGTGTGAACGTGTGTTCCTCTAAAAGAGGATGTTTGTGGCATCCCTGGTGCTCTCTGAGCTTAGTTATTTTATTGCAGACATTTCATTACCGAGCTAGGTAACAACATCAGTGCTAGGTGGGTAGGATTACCTAGTTACCTAGTTGGGTAATGAAACATCTGTAAGAAACCAACCACGCTCAGGGAGCACCAAGAAGCCTAAATATATATGTTTCCCTACAGCTTCAACCGGTGCAGCAAGCATGCCAGGGTCCTTTTGGGGTTAAATTTGAGCCTTGTATTTAGTTAACTAGGACAGTCGAGCCCATTTAATGTCTCCATGAACACTTAACTCCTCTCCAAGGTGAGGAGAAATGTAGAATAATGAAACTGGCCCTCGTTTGCAGGTACATAGCCCGGAATATAGAGCAGCTACGTCGGATGGGCATCTCCCACATCGTGAATGCGGCTGCGGGGCGGTTCCACATTGACACGGGGGCCAAGTTCTACCGAGACTTGCCAGTTGATTACTACGGGGTGGAAGCCGATGACGATCCCAAGTTTGATCTCAGCATTTACTTCTACCCAACGGCTAAATACATCAGGGCAGCGCTGAAGTCGCCCAGAGGTAAACAGAGTGGGCTGCATCTTCTCAGGTGTCCCGATAATCATCTTCCATCCTCTGTCCCGAAGGTGCTTTTCTTCAGGAGGCAGCTGGACTTCCTTGTTTCTTGGAAGACCTTTCGCTTCTTGTCCAAGAAGGAGAAACGAGGACATTACCTGGAGGCACAGCGGCCGACGGCTGACTTCTCTTTCATTGGCCAGAGCAGGGTTTCTCAACCTTTAAGAGAAGTCGATGATGTCAGCTCCCAGAAATTATGATATTGACACTCTGTTTCCTCCCGAAGAAATCTTCCAGGACAGACAAAGTTTTCTTTAGTTCAGAGGAGTCACGTGTTTGTTTTTTTAAACAAACAAAGCAAGTTTCTGAACTTTTTTTCCAGTTGACTGCTCACCTATAACCTGTGTTTTTCTGGGGGGAAGACAGAGGAAATTTAAGAGACGAAAAAATGCAGGAGGGGGTGTCAGAAGAGGCTCAACTGGGTGACTAGGTTGTCCCTTAGTAGAAGAACAGAGGTGTGGAACTGGGGGCTCCTCCTTTGTGTTAGAGCTATTGGGTTACTTTGGGGAAATCTTTGTTTGCCAAACTGAGGCATCCACACACCAAAGTTAAGACTTTCTGAACTGGGATCTAATATTGTTTGGGGTCTCACCGCCATTGAGTAACACACAGACTTGCAACGCCAACATTCTGAGTGTCAAGATTCATCATTTCAGAAGGACATAGAAGTGCACAAATTCCATTTAAAAACCAAAATGCTAGGTTTAGCACTTGGAAGCAAGCTAATTAGAGATTATCAAACACAAAATTAACTCTTAAGTTGAGAAATCTTCTTCTATTTTTTTCCCAGGCCAAGGTTTGCTCCTTGCTAAACCTCTTCCTTTGTAGCTATATTTAGAGAGAGGACTCAGGTTTCTTCTCCTGCTGCTGGTGATGGTGCAGAGACCCCAGAGGAATTTACTCTGGGTTGATCCAACTAAGCAGAAATGCTCAAGAGGTGGAGGGGTCAAGGGTCCTCGTGCCTCAACTTTGGAAAATAAAATTTGCCTTGCAAGGAAAATGAGATAGGGATGGAAAGCAAGGATCAAGGGAATCCTCCAGTTGAAGTGCCCGAGTCATAAAAGAGCCAAGGTTGCCTACCCCTGGCCTAGATGTGCAAACGTATCTTAACCATATTACTTTCTTATTTGCAGGGAAAGTTTTGGTTCACTGTGCCATGGGGATCAGCCGCTCAGCAACCCTGGTGCTGGCTTTCTTGATGATCTACGAAAACAAGAACCTCGTGGAGGCCTTAAAGATTGTGCGAGAACATAGAGGCGTCTGCCCAAACACGGGTTTCCTCAGCCAACTTCGGGAGCTTGATCTCCGGTTAATGAGTGAAAAAGAGAAAGCAACGGGGAGGCCTTGAGACTTTAGCTATAAAATACTCGTGTGGCAGCAAGTCCCAGAGGAACAATTGTGTCCCCCAGAAATACCTAAATTCCAAGCGTGCCGTGACGTCTGCAGGCACTGTCCTGAAAACTCTCTCGCTAGCGTCCCGTTCACGATTAAAGGTGTGTGCTGGAAACTTGGCCTCTGTTCCATGTTTGATAATGGGATCCCAGAAACGTATCGCGGGAAGGAGCCCTCTGAAGCCACTTCCTGTTCTGTCAAGGACTTCAGACCCCGATGCCTGTCCAGCCTCTGCCTGACTTGTTCAGGGCAGGATCCAAGGATTCCCTAGAGGTCAAACCCTGGAAAGGATTTGAACTGAGATACAGAAAGCAAGATAACACTGGATTGGCTTGTTCCAAACCTGGTGACCATGATTATCTAAAGAGTCTGGCAAGCCGGGTTTTTTCCCCCCCACATATTTATTTTATTTATTTTTATTTTAATCCCATTTACATCCCGCCCTTCTCCGAAGACTCAGGGCGGCTTACAATTTAAGCACAAACCAATGTGCTTAGCAATAGCCTTCCTTCTATGTATATGCCTGCTTATTAGGGCTTTCGGCCCCCGCCAAGCGGCATTATTACAAAGTCAGCTTATTGCCCCCAACAATCTGGGTCCTCATTTTACCTACCTGGGAAGGATGGAAGGCTGAGTCAACCTGGAGCCTGGTGGGACTCGAACCTGCACTAATGGCAGGCAGCTGGGGTTACTTAAGGAGGCATCAGCCGACTGCTCCACCAAGGCATATCAAGGAGTTTAGACAAGAATCCCTGGGCAAAGCTGCTGGAAGAAATGGATTTGCTTTGTTTGGTCTTCAGATGGGTGGATCAGGACACGGGAATGAGTAAGGATTTCTTAGTCCAATGAGCTGCCAGCAAAACCGTATTTAGAGGCGCATCCGTTCACTTTTCTGTCCTCCCACAAAGCTCTCAGCAGCACGGAGAATAAGCTGTTCATTATTTCTACCTTTCCTCCTAGTAGGGAAAGGTGGCATCATTTCTCTTCTTTGCTACCTGCATCCTCCACCTGCAAAGCAGACAGGTGAAGAAGCCACCTCGGGCAGAGTCTCTCAACTTCCAAGACTTGAAGATGCGTGGACTTCAGCGCCCAGAATTCCCCAGCCAGCGCGTCTTGGGACGTGCCGTGACCAATCAGAATTTGGGATGGCCACTAGAACACCCCCAATGATCGCAGAAGAGGGGAAAGGGGCCAGAGAAAAAGGGGCTAGTGCTTTTCCCGGAGCCTCTTTTCCCGAGTTCTGAGGTTCTCCTGGACACTCAGATCCCCAGTTTCACACAGTCTCCCAACAGTCTTCCTTTTATTGGTTAGCAGCCCCAAGAAATGCCTGGCAAATTAAAGAAGGGGCACCCCAGAAAAAGAGCGCCCTCTTCTTCCCTCGGCCCAACGGCCCCGTGCACGTCCCCCAGGGGGTGTCCCATGGGGCTGGGATGTTGTGCCTTTCATATCACGGGCCGAAGAGGAGCAAGGCAGCTTTATTGTGAGCCCCGTCCGTTCAGTGCTTGGAGACCTCGGGCCCTCCGCTCTCGCTCCAGAACCGTCCTGGCCCGGCCCCGGTTTCAGGCCTGTGGCTGTCGGCTTCTCCCTGTCCCCTCTTTCGTTCCCGGCTGAGCTCGTTCTTCGCCTTCTGGGTCCTGCAACTTAAATAAGTGCTGGGGCTCTGTTCTCCGCTAACTTGGCTCCTGGCTTGGCTGATTTATGGCCTCGCCTCTCTTCTGCCGGCAAAGCCTCCCCAGCCCAGCCAAGGGCATAAATAATTCAACTCCAGCACTTAAGGCAGCCTGGATCAAGCTCCCCTCACCTGCTCCGGTCCAGGTGTGCTCGATTATCCCCAGCAGGGAAGGAGGGGGAGGCAGGAATTTTTCATCCTCTTAAGACCGCATGAGTCCCACCACAAGACTAAACACACACCCAGAAACACAGAGACCGCGAAGGCAACATTTCCTCCTTTGTTTAGCACAGGCTGATGGAGTCACATTTTTTTTTTAAGTTTTGATCTCTAAGCATCAACAACAAAAGTTACCGCTCTGCTAGTTAGTTTTAAAGTTTTAATTGTTCAGCCTCTAGCCATGGATTTCCAACCTGGTTGGGCTCACTTGATGATAATGGGGGGAAAAACCCGGTCCTAATTCTGATGCTGAAAGAAAGACCAATCTGCATAACAACAGAGGTTATTGTTGGATATTGGGAAGGAAAGGAAAGAAGGGAGGAAGGAAGGAAAAAGTCAGAAAGAGAAAGAAAGAAAGAGAGAGAGAGAGAGAGAGAGAGAGAGAGAGAAAAGAAAGAAAAAGAAAGGAAGGAAGGAAGGAAGGAAGGAAGGAAGGAAGGAAGGAAGGAAGGAAGGAAGGAAGGAAGGAAGGAAGTTCTTGAGCTGGACATCAGAGTAGATTAAACTAAGTTACAGTTTAGTTTGATCAATTTGTCCATTATATATTTTTTTAGCATAGAGGTAGTCCTTGACTTACAAACATTCATTTAGTGACTGTTCAAACTTACAGTGGCACTGAAAAAAGTGACTTGTGGCTGGTCCTCACACTTATGGCCATTGCAACGTCCACACAGCCTTAGGAACTTGCGACAGTTGCACCTTCCTGGGGTCACGTGATCACTTTTCATGACCTTCCCAACTCTCTTCCGACAAGCCAAGTGAAGGGAGGAGGCCAGATTTGCTTAACAACCTTATGATTCACTTAAGAACCGCAGGGATTTGCTTAACCAGTGTGGCAAAAAAGGTCACAAAATGGAACAAGGCTCATGTAAAAACTGCCCTGCTTAGCAGTGGAAGCTTTGGGATCAGTTGGGTCATAAGTTGAAGACTCCCTGTATTCAATAAGAGAAAGACGGTCTGCAGCAGACCCACGGGGGCAGGTTGCGTAAGATCAGCAGGGTGGGAGGGAAGCTGGGCTGGGAGCTGGCGCCATGCGAGTGGAAGCCCGGCCAAGAATCACAGCAAAAAGAAGCCACAACTTCACTGGAGACGTGCGATACGAAAGAAAGGTGCAGCTGTCATTTCCGTGTTTCAAAGGTTGGAGAGCCTGGCTCTGAGCCAAAATTACAGGACACGCGTGATCTTTCCAACTCCATTTGCTCTCCCGGTGATTAAGCCAGTAATTGGTGCACAGACCTTGATTGTGCTATAATCACCGCTAGTCCTGGAGGGCATCGCTTAATATTCACACTGCAGCCAGCAGTGGGCTGCAAAAAAAGCAAAATTTATACTGCAGACTTCAGAAATCCCCTAAGTGGCAAAGCAGCCCCTGCCTGGTCTGGCAACGGTTCCAAATTGACTTTGTACCCATTAAGAAACCGTGTTTGCAGTCAGGAAAAAGCTACCCTAGAATAGAACAGGAAGCATACTCTGCCTACAAACCTTTCTCTTAAAACTTTACACGCTCTGGATAAGGTCAGTATGACTTTGCACCCCACTAATGTCCCCCAGGCTGCATAGATTTTTGCAAAAACTCTTCCCAGAGTTTTATATCGTTTTTCCCAAACTGCCCTGTCAGGCCTGGAGGAAGCCAGCTGTGTTAAGTCACTCCGATAATCACCAGGTAATGAGTGCGTCGTGGCAAATTGGCTGGCAAATTTATCCAGCGCAGTTTTGCGCGTTGCCTACTGATTGCAATGGCTCAGCCTGCTGGCTGTTAGGAAAGCTGGCTTGTGCCATTACAGGCAGAGCAAGAGGGTCAAATCTGGATTGTGAAACAACTTCCTGTGGAATAAAATGGCACACCTTGAGGAGGCGGGCTGGATGGGACACCATGTTATTCGCTAATTCAGTGGTTCAGTGGTTCTCGCTAATTCAGTGGTTAAGACGTGTGGACTTCAGCTCCCAGAATTCCGCAGCCAGCCTGGTTGCGGGTTTGGCTGGGGAAATTATTGTTTAATTCTCTATGAATTGGTGTCTGGGAACCTCAGAGTTAGTTTTGCTTCGACATTACCCTGCCGTGTAAATAAACAGTAAGATTTTCAGAAACGTAACGAACCTGCAGTTTTATTTGGATTCTCAAGCTGGATATTGACACCAACTTTCCTTCCTAATTTAAGCTGGCCACCACGAACTAAGGGCCTGATGCTGACTCACACAGAGAACTGTAGTGTGTATTCTTTTAATTCCAGGTCGAGCACTTTTTCAACACGGCACTAAACCCGTGCACAGAAGGAGCTCACACGGAGCCTGCACCGACACCCCTGCAGAGGCCAGCTGTTTCTTCTCTCCTGTGGCTCAGGGCCACAGAAGGGCCACGTAGGGTTGAGGCTGCAACTTGAAGGTGTGTGAGCACACGCATACCAGCAGCAGCCCGGAATGATCTAGGGCAGGGGTGTCAAACTTGCGGTCCACGGGCCGGATGCATCACACCAAAACTGTGCCCACCCCATTGCCAGCAATGGGGAAAAAGTTGCGATACGTCGTGACACGTCACGTGACATTGCAAGTTTGACACCCCTGGTCTAGGGTCTTCTGCTTGAGTAGGGGGGGTTGGACTAGAAGACCTCCAAGATCCCTTCCAACTCTATTCTGTAACTAAGCTGGACAGATCGTATTGTCCCAGAAGCTTTTAGACAACTAAACACAACTAAACTATACATAACTTTAAGATGTTTTTTCAATGGACCAGAGATGAGGCAACGTACTTTAAAATAGGCATCTTTGTGTCACAGTGAGAAGAAAAGGCAGAGGAATCTTTGGATGGGCTTCAGGAGTGCCAGCTGCAGAGTCCGTCTGGCATGCAGAGGCGACTCACCAGCAGGGCAGGCTTCCTCCCAACACCTGTTGAGATTCCCGGGTGACTTACGTGGATTAAGCAAGGATGACTGAGATTCTGCCGGGGAAGTGCTTGGAATGCTCTGGAGAGCTGCTGAAGGCCTTGCGGATTCTGGGAAGCCCTACTTGATCCAAATTACCTGACGTTTTTGTGTAGGTGTGTGTTGGTTTCTCCCTTGGAGTCAGGGTTGATTCCTGGTGACTGCCTGGGCAAGACCTGGCAGTATTCTTGGCAAGTTTGTTTTCCCCAGAAGTGGCCTTCTAAGACCGAGAGAAAGCAACTGGAGCCAGATCACCCAGCTGGATATGTGCCTCATAACAAAATAACAGAGTTGGAAGGGACCGTGGAGGTCTTCTAGTCCAACCCCGTGCTCAAGCAGGAGACCCTATGCCATTTCAGACCAGTGGCTGTCCAGTCTCTTCTTAAAACCCTCCAGTGTTGGAGCATTCATCGTTTCTGGAGTCAGGTGGTTCCGCTGATGAATTATTCTCGCTGTCAGGAAATTCCTCCTTAGTTCCAGGTTGCTTCTCTCTTTGATTAGTTTCCATCCGTTGCTTCTTGTCCTGCCTTCGCGCGCTTTGGAGAATCGGTTGACCTCCTCTTCTTCTTCATCTAGGACTTGATCCTATAGTCTCCTGATTTCTACCCTGGTGCTTTAACCACTACCCATCCTGGCTCCCATCCTGAGATATACTGATGCTCTCTTTCTCCCCGGGCATGTCCCGCTGCCTTCAGCTCTGAAGAGCTTCATTCATCAACAGCTTTCCCCAGGTCAGGGATAAACAATGGAAGCAGCAGAAAAATTGATGATGGTAGACCCTGGCTTTCGAAACATACCTTTCTTAACCAACGCTGGTGTTTCAATTTTTCTAAACCTTTAAATCTTTTCTTTTCCGTTATTACTCATTTTTTTGGCATTTATACACTCTCTAGGAACCGTGATGATAGGTAGACTGAAAGTAAATATTTTTTTAAAAAGAGGAAATAGTTTAAAAACGGGGATGTTCCTAATATCATTTCAATTGCATTTTGGATCAAATTATCCCTGAGCTTCTGACCCACGCCTGCCTTGTTTATAAAAGGCAAATACTTCCTCTAACATTGCCTTAAAAATCAAACATCTGAAAACACAAGATGAAGTTTATCATTTTTACTGCCGTTCTCCTTCTAATCTTCAATTGCTGTATGTGTTTTTTTAGCCAGTTCATCTGTAATGAGTTTCAGATTAATGCAGATTGTTGGGGTGGGGAAATCTGTCTCGGTAGCCAGGCACCCTGTAACCTTCCTGATGAATTTTGGGGGCCAGGCAGCAAGATTGCATGGTGAATTTAAAAGCTGGATCATTGTAGGCTGCCATTTAATTTTCCCATCATGCCTTGGAGTAAGATCCAAGGATTGTAGAAAATTAAAAATGAACCCGGTTCACACTTAGTTGCTGGAGTCCTGGGCCCTGGGAACTCTCCGAAATTTTGAATTTTGGTGCTGATTGTGTTAAGCTTGTCACTTACACTCAAACACAAGTCTTTTTAATTTTTTTTCTTGAGATATAAGTTACAAAATTGAAGTTTTGAGTTATTTTCTTTTGCGTGGTTCTCCCAAGATCGTGAAGAGAAGAATGCAAAGAAGCTGGATTGGGCCCACCCTGGATTCTCAGGAAGGGTCTGTTTGGATGGCCATCCATGTGGTTCTCTTCGCCATCTGGGACTCTGCATCTCAACAAGGGAAGCTTGTCTAGATGCCAAGGCATTCACCCGCTCATTCTCCGCGAAGCTGTCAAATCGTACAAATTCATCGGTGCGTGCTGTCAAAGGCAGACATATGGTTTACAAGCCTCCCAACTGCATCCAGAGGAGCTTATAGTATGAACCCTTCTTGATTACAGTCTCACCATTTTTGGCCATCAAGCTGTGCAGTTTAGCAAAGTAGGAAAGTTTTGTAACTCTGAGTTCGTTCTTTCCGGGTCCTGAAAGCTACTCCTTGGTTGTGTAGAACATGAGTGTATTTTCAAGGGCACCCTGGCCTCACTGCCTAGCAATCAACAGAATAAATGGAATCACCACTGTTGTTTTTGCTCTTTTTCTGATTTTCTTCGCATGAACAAGGCCCTGCCTCCTGGCCCTCTGAGTCTCAGCACCATCTCTAAAAACACCCTTTTCACAATTTAAGAACACCCCACTTAAGCAACTCTAATCATTTTTTCTACTCAGGGAACTGAAAAAGTCACCCACCCGACTTTCATGGCTAAGGCAGGATTTGAACTCACGATACCCCACTTTCTAGTCCGATGCTTTAGCCACTAGACTACACTGGCTCTGTTTGTATAGGGCAAATATAATAAATAAATAGTCATTTATCTAATGTTTATTTACTTATGTTAGTGGTAATAATAAATATATATACAGGACAATTTATGTGTCCTATTCAAAAATTGTTCAGCTCTGCACAATCTCAGCTACTGGATCCAAACTCCAGGAATTGTTATAAGTAGTTAATACGTGAGGTATTTTCAGGTTGCTTTTTAAAACAAGTAATTGGCTTTACTTCATAGGATAGAATTCAAAGCTCCATCCCCAAATTTTTCCTTCTATTCACAACCCCTCCAAATAACGAAAATTTCAAAAACAATTATGGTTTGAATCAGGAGTGAAAATTATTTATGATTATATTAGAGGTGCATTTTTCTGATTTTAGCAAACATCTTCCCGGATCCTTTGCCGAAGAAATGATTTCCACGTTCAACTTTCCTGACGTCCTGGCAATTTTTTTCTTTTCAGATATAGCCAATGTACTTGTATCTGGAAAGTACTAAAAATATAACGCACAACATTACTTTAGGTGTTTTTTTTAGATGGGGAAATAGTTTTTTTTAATGCATTTCTAGTGCCCCCCAGCTAGGAATTATTTCCTCAAGGGACTGGCTGCTCCTTGCTAATTCTAACACACGTTCATCGAACATCTGCTTCATTCATGAGTAACAAAATGTCTTTTCATTGCATCTTCTCTCTCCTCAATTGTCACTTATTTTATAATTGCAATGTTATTATTGCTGCCATCCTTCTGGCCATGACTTAATTGTTGCGTGTCATAATTATTTTTAGATCCCTATTGTCATTTCTTGAGCCACCTCAAAGCATCAGCAGCCCCAACTATATAGTTTCACAGATGCCAGCATGTGAAGAAGACTGAGCCACACGTACTTACAACAAGAACCCTATTTCGGGTTTGTTTTAAAAAAACAAAAATTAAACCCAGAGCCATTATTTGCACATGGCCATCTCTGGGCCCTGCTGATGCTATTTTTTAGAACTCTGTGGCAGTTTCAAACAGTACTTTTAGCATCAATAGAAAAGACTATTTGTAGTTCAAGGTTGAACTGTGCAGTCCTTGATGCTGCCTGAGCTTGGTTGATTTCTTGCAGATGTTTCCAGCCAGGTAAATCATCGGGGCTAGCAATCGTGGGGTTTGTTCCCTGTTTTTATAGCGAGCTAACTTCTATTCTACTACATGGGCCCTATATGGCAGGGCAAGTTAGTATATATAAACAAGGATCAAACCCTACACTCATTAGGCCTGAAGACGTTACCTAGTTGGGTAATGGAACATAAACAATCAGAGAGCATCAAGCACAGCACGGTACTTTTAATTGCTGCCATCATGGAAAATTTGCACTCGTTTTTCAGTTCATCATTTTGTACAAATACCAGGGTATATCTAGATTGAAATGACTGCCCACATATTGAGGCAATCAACTAATTTCCTATTATGTTGTTCAACGGGGCAATCCTATGGGTGCCTCCCTTAACAACCATTGCAATTTGTGATCCTAACGGTAGGCTCCAGTACAAATGTAAGTCAAGAACCAGCTGGATCTGAAGACAATTTGGGAATTTTTTTTTCCTCTTTGGTGGTTCTATTCAGTGCTTTTTTTGTCAAAGAAAAAGGTGCCGGAACTCACACACGTCATACAACCCGCCTTGCCTTCCCTACAAGGTTCCATCCAAAAAAGGTGCCAGAACTCCGTTCTGAGCGTTCTATCAGGAAAAAAGCTCTGGTTAGATTCTGTGTTTGGCTTGTGGGAAAGTATCCCATTTCTTCATTTCTGGGGCTCGGCTGACGGCCGTCCCCATCCTCCACTCTGTGTTTTGGGGCCAGGCCCATCCTTTGCATTAACCATACAACATATTCCTTCCTTGATAATCGAGATTGTCTTAATGTCAAGTCTGGAACTGGGTGTGATGGTGTCTCAGCAGCCTCTTCTGAACCCAGAGCTGTGTCGGGTCCCCAGATCCCCTTCCATTAACTCTTTCCAACTGTCCACTGTCATCATTTCCATTAATATTAATATTTTATGCTTCCGTTTGGGATTCCTCTGAGGAGGTGCAGATGCTCCTGGAAAAACCCAGATGGTTTCTACTAACTCCTAGATAGGGCAGCTCAATTATCTCCTTTCTTTTTCATTAAAATGGGCAACATTATGTGTGTCTTTAATTTCATGTTTAAATCCAAAACCCTGTATTTTTTTTTGTCTCAGTCTGATAGCCCAGCATTAGTTCTAACTGGGTTTAATTTATTCTCTTTTTCTTTAGTTATGCATCAACTTTGCATCCAGGAACCTTTCAGTGTGACAAATTAGGTTTCCTCCCACACCATAACTCAACCTGGGGCTTTATGTACATTTTTTTATTGCTAAATGATTTTGCAGATAAGTGCCTGTGTTAAAGTAGTTCTCTCCAGAAATCATTTAGAAACCTTGCATCAAGAAGACGCCGTCCTTCTCATGCTTAATAGCTTTGCTCCCCCCGCTACCACGTTTTGTTCAATGCAATGATTTATCCTTTTTTCATGTTTTATGCCTGTTATTCAAATAATGTTCAAATTCCTGATCCGTCTTTGTTATTAGACCTTAAGCTTTTCACTTATTCATTGAGGTATTTTGGTTGTTACTGAATTTGCTTTCTGTCTAAGCATAATACAGTCTGAATTTCTCAAACACTTCAACCCTGCCACTGAAGGGGGGGGGTGTGCCAGTGTGCTTTGAATCTATGAACTTACAAAATTGTTCTTCTCATTCTGTGTTTTGATTGGCGTGGGACCACAAACATCTGAAAAAATAGGTCCCAGTGCTTTGGTTGGCATGAATTCAAGCGTAGAAAAAAGTGTTTCTTCTTTGTTTTACTTTTAAACAATAGTCACACTTCGTTCTGTTTGTATTTTGCAAGGACGAATATTCAATTGCTAAGTCCTTTTCTTAATAATGGACTCCTCTCTGTGATCAAATCTCATCCCATTTTGTATTACTGTTGTGGTGTTTGCATTGTGCTACAGGGAGTCCTCGTTTACTGACAACCACAGACAGTAACTGTTTGCATTTACAATGGTGCTAAAAATAATTTTGCAATCAAATTTATAAACTTCACGGTCTCTCTCTCTCTCTTTCTCTCTCTCTCTGTGTCATCTATTCAACATAACAGTCAGTCAGTATGCCTGTCTTGTTCCTAACCCATCTCCCTCCACACACACTTCAACAATTTCTCTTGCTTCTCTGCAACCAGTTAACGCCAGCATGATGAGTTATGTTTTTAAGGGTGGTCAGTCCATCAGAATAGCGCTGGAAAGGACCTTGGAGGTCTTCTAGTCCAGCCCCCTGCTCAACCAGGAAACCATACACCATTCCAACAACTGGCTGTCCAGTCTCTTCTTAAAAACCTCCAGTGATGAAACACCCACAACTTCTGGAGGCAACTTCTGTTCCTCTGGTTGGTTGTCCTCACTGCTAGGAAATTTCTCAGTTCCAGGTTGCTTCTCTCCTTGATTCGTTTCCATCCATTGTTTCTTGTCCTGGTTTGTCAGCCAGTTACAAATCCATCTGGTGGTGGTGCTATTCATCCCACATTTTTCTCGTTTACTAAGAAGTAGGTTGTAGTCTACTTTGTCGAATGCCTTGCTGAAGTCTAAGTATACTATGTCTACACAGCATTTTGCTGATCTACGAGTTTAGTCACTCTATCAAAGAAGAAAATAAGATTGGTTTGGCAAGATCTGTTTTTAATAAAGCCATGCGGGCTTTTAGTTATAACTTTATTAGTTTCCAGATGTTCACAGATCTGTTTTTTGATTATTTTTTCAAAGTATCTTCCAGGTATTGATGTTAGGCTGATTGCTCTGTAATTTCCTGGGTCTAGGTGGTTTTTTTCTTCCTTTTTTTGAAGATGGGAACCACATCAGCTCTTATCCAATCCTCGGGTAATTCCCTGATATTCCAGGATTTTTTAAAGATGTGGTACAATGGTGCTGAGATTACTATATTACATATTATTTATATTACATATAATGCATACCTACATAGCACATTGTATATTATTAGCTTATTATTACACATTTTAGAATAAATTGCTCTCATGCCTTGGTTTCACTTATTATCAGCTGCTTAGGAAAGTGTACAAAACTAGGAAAATAGGATGAAACTTTTTAACTGAATGAATCAGTTGTGTGAGTCTTTGGGGAGCAACGGATAGTTAGAAAAGAGAAGTGATGATGAATTTGTACGCTGCTGATATCCACATCCTTCTGCTGCTATTGTACAGGATTATTTGCAAAAGTCCCTGAGACGCAAATATTTTTCCCTTTGTTCTCTCAGTAAAAACTTGGCAGCAGCATTTCAACCATTGGCAACAAAATTTAGAATGTATGAACTCGGATGCAGCGTAATAACCACTCTGCTCCCTTTAAAAAGTCATTGGAAGTCCAAAGAACAAAGAGAGATAGAGAGTTCTTACGGCAATAAGTAGCATTCTTCCATCTGAATAATGTATTCTAGGAGCCAAGATAAATTTGGGAACATTTGGTTTCATTCTAGAAAGACAAAAGGAGTCGATATGATTTTGACAGGAAGAGATAAACAACATCATGCACTGCATTTTAATATTCAAGACACTCGAGAAATTATTACCACAAAACAAAAAAGGGGGAAAAAGTAAAATGTTTTCATACAAATCATCTGGAGCTTAAAAGATATCTCTATAATAAATATGCTAAAACTGTGAAAATGGGTACTTTTTATAATTCAGAACAATAAATTCTTCAGAACATGCAGTTCCACTGTCTCCAACACTTGACACCAACAAAGATGGGAAGGAGTTCAAGAAAAAAAAATGTTTTATCAACACTTCCAATATAATTTTAAAAGACGTCTCTCTCTCTCTCTCTCTCTCTCTCTCTCTCTCTCTCTCTCTCTGTGTGTGTGTGTGTGTGTGTGTGTGTGTGTGTGTGTAGTCCACAGGCTGATGAAAACTAAAAAGCTTTGTATCCCAATACATTCTCAGTTGATTAGTATTTCCTGTGTCCAGACACCTTGGAAGACGAATTCATTCCAGAACGGGCTGGGCTGCAAAATAAAAACAACTTCTTTAGATTGCTGTTTTTTCACATGTGGGTTTGATTTTAATTTAAAACATTTTTATAGGGAACAGGAGTAGTCCATGTTCTGGGAAAACTAGAAAAGGTTCCACTGTCTTCAGATATGATGATGGTTACTCATTTAGAGAGTTTTAAAAGGAGACTCAATAAATTCATTGAAGTTGGGTCGTTGATCACTGTTAGGCACAATGGCTGTTAATGCTTATCCATCTATCTATCCATCTATCTATCCATCTATCCATCTATCCATCTATCCATCTATCCATCTATCCATCTATCCATCCATCCATCCATCCATCCATCCATCCATCCATCCATCCATCCATCCATCCATCCATCTATCTATCTATCTATCTATCTATCTATCTATCTATCTATCTATCTATCTATCTATCTATCTATCTATCTATCTATCTATCTATCATCTAGCTAGCTCTGCCTGTTCTTCCCCTACACCTTAATGCATTTTTTAAAAAAAACTAAGTGCAAGTCCACCAGCTTCATCCTCTTCTCCTTTTGATGGAAAGAGGAATCCTAGTCCTTTGTCCTGTTATGGATTTCTCTGTGGTTGGAACTCTCCAATCTACCCCAGTTGATTGGGTTCCTCCATGTCTCTAACCAGAGTAAATGGGGCTGTGCTGAAGGATTATCTTAAATGACATATAATCAATACAGACACTATCACAGCAGCCAAGTTTTTGGATTAGGAGCAGGGCGATTCTGTTCAAGTCCATCTTCAGCCACGGACACTGTGTTGGGGGTGCATCGCCCTTTCTCAGCCTAACTCACCTCTTAAGATGATTGCCACGGAAAGAGGTTGGAGAGGGCTTGGAAGAAGCCCTGGAGAAGATGGGAAATAAATCTGAGAAATAATAACAAAAGCAAAGATCATTCTTTGTGGATCCCTTGAGACATTCAGCCCTGATTCCTCATCTAATGACCGAGGCCTTTGAGAAACCTTCCCTCACTAAGAAGGTCCTGGCTGATTAGACCCCAGGAGGTTTAATGGCAGGACTTTCCATACTTACATTTTTTTTTCTGGGTTCAGTTCAGTTTTGGAAAAATGACACCTACTTTCTGTATTTAATACGGATCATATTACACAATTCATTGGACATTCTCCATTCATTCCTCTCCATTCAGTACTGCTGTCAGCTTCCCTTGAGTAAAACCATTAGTATAGCTTGCTTTGAAATGTTACTTGTGTTACTGGTGCTCTTTCTTTACTATTATCTTTGTGTCTTAAGCAATTATCAAATGATAGCTTCACCGTAATCACTTCTCTTGATTATAGTTAGAGAAGAAAATATACTTGTTTGCTGTACCTCCATGACTTCTGCCATTCTCAAGCAGATGCTGCCGGATTGTTTTGAATCCACTTCCAATTTCTGCTAAGGAAGGAAACCCAGATAGATCTGCTTAGCCAGAAATAAATCAGGGTTAGTTGACCCAACCGTGGCTGTCTGTTGCTGGGAACTGCACGGTCACGACCAAGGCTGCTTCCGGGAAACCCCCAGATCGGAGCTTCCGTTTCAAGAGGCTGGCGAGGCGTCGGTTCCATGCCTGGATGCCCTTTTAGACACCGGGGGACCCTTCACTCCATCCGTCTAGTGTCACGGTCTGCTTCTGCAGCCTAATTGCTGACTGTCATGGCCAAAACGGTTTCAGGTCACATCAGGGAATAGTTTTAGTAGCAGATGTAAAGATTCTTCCCTTGCAGTGATATCCACGCAAGGTCAGTCAGCAAATCCTGCACTAAAAATAGATGCCAGTTTCAAAGTTGGTAAGATTCCCTTTGTCGTCCCTTCACTCTCTGAAGATCCACGTTGTCCACCAGTCCTCCTGGAGCAGCTTGCAGGTAAGCCAACCCGCCTCTCCTAGCCACGAGGCAGGGGGACTTTTTAAAACCATTTTAATGCAAGCTCCAGAGAGACATTGGATAATCATTTGCAGGGAATAAAATGAGGTCATCTGACATTCCAAAATATGAACCCTGTTCCATCCTATCGGCTGCACTTTTGCATAGTTCAGAGTCAACGTATTGCTGAGCAGGCTTTAAACCGGTTTGGGGTGTGTGTGTGTGTGTGTGTGTGTGTCTGTGTGTGTGTGTCTGTGTCTCTGTGTGTGTGCATGTGTGTCATCTCTAGCTATAGTTTTTCTGTTACTTCTCCCTCCATCCTTGTTTTCTTTCTTTAAGCAATGTTTCACCTTTAACTAACTTCTTCTATAAAAGGGTTGCGTGTATCAGCCCCTCTGGCAAATCGTAAGGTGGTCAGCCTAGCGATCCCCATTATTGTGTAGTGGGTCCGACGCAAGGAAGAGATGCCAGCCAGAGTGTGAGTTCAGCTCTTTATTGGAGGGTATGGCCCACTAGGGAATGAGGGTTACCTGGCCTCCTTAAATACCTAGCCAGGTAAGCGGACAGCCAATGGGGTTGGCCCTAGGTTTCCCGCCGAAACTGGGTTTCCCGCCAAAAACTGTTCAGGCCAACGCCCCCTGGTGGCTGTTGCTATGCAGGCGCCTGCATACATAACACCCACCGAGGCACTTTTCGTATTAGTTCCTTGTGCTGATAGCCAAGAGCAAATGCAACCCATTCCCTCCCGAAGAAATAAACGTGTCCTGGAAAACAGATAGCGGACAGAAAGACGCTGCAAATCAAAAGGCTTCGCTTGTTCCGTCTGAGAGAAGGACGGTCTGGCCTGGGTTGGTTCGAAAACAGTTTTATCTTGCCAGGAAACTAACCTTCATAACGCCCGAGAACAGCAGAGGAACATTTTTAAGGAATAGAAAGATGTACATTTATAATGTTCTCCAATGAATCAGGCAAGAATCGAGCCAGTCAGAGTTTTTAGTTCTCCCTCTCAACTCCTCCTCTTCCTCCCCTTTCTAATTTCTGCACGGATGTCCTGATTTTCGTGAGAGATTTATGCCAGGGCCACCCCAGTCCCTGAAATAATTTGTACCCAGCTTTTCCATGCGTTGCATCCTTTGATCAGAGGCACTTCCCCACCCCCAGTCCAAACGCAAGCCAAATTCTTTTTCCCCCAGTTCCTCATAAAGATCGGGTCAGAAGAAAGCCACGACGTTTCCTCAGAGCGGCCATGGGGATCTGCAAAATATCCAATTTGAAATCTCTCCAGCCTTTTGAAAGGATGGCAACTTGGCAACCCATTTTGCTTTTCACCTGTGGACTCCAGAGCCGACTTGATAGGCACGCCTGGAGTTTTAAACTCCCCCCCCGACCTTCGCTCATTTCGCCGGGACTTGAAAACCTGGTTCTTTGAGCTGTTTGGCCCAGACTGAGGGGTTTTAATTTAATTTAATTTTAATTGGGTTTTTTAGTTTAACCTTCAGGGACAGTAATTTAATTAACAGTTTTAATTGATTTTAATTTTGTATACTATGTATTTTAATTTTCCCTGTAAACCGCCCTGAGTCCTACGGGAATAATAGGGCGGTATATAAATTTAAATAATAAATAAATAAATAAAAGCAAAGCAAACATTTTGCACATTCCCTTCTCTCTAATTGAAGACCGAATACATTCACAAGCTGATTTTTGGAACTGACAGAAAGTTACCAACCTCCCCTTCATAGGACATGGACAGCCTGACTCGCCAAATTATTTAGCGCTTCTTTCCTTTCCTTTATCACACGCGGTTCCAGGTTCCAAAATGTAAAATATGGGGGGGGAAACTTGAAGGAATTAATTAATAAGAAAGAAACTGGACAGTGTTTTCAGTGCTTTGCCCAGGTTAGGTTTTGCAACAGAAAGACAATTAAAATGTCTGACAAATTTGGTTATGAATGCCAAAATGCTTTGGGGTGTACAATGCACAGTTTAATAATCCCACAATAGGATACAATACGCAGTTGCAGCAACTTTAGGTAAAAATGCCTTCTGGCTTTGTTTTTCAGGAGAGGAAAAGACACATCTTGTCCCTGTAGCTTTTTCCTCTTCTGCTCTTGCTTTTTTCATCTTGCATTGGTGAAGAAGCAGTGAGGAGCCTACGAAGCTGGTTCTTTCCAAAATTATTTCATCCAGAGGAACATCTCCCAAAGTCCTAAACCAGGGGTCTTCAAACTCGGCCCTTTTATGACTCCCAGAATTCCTCAGCCAGCCATGAGTCACAAAAGGGCCGAGTTTGAAGACGCCTGTCCTAAACTAATGTTTCTCAACCTTGGCAGCTTTAAGATGGGTGGACTGCAGATTCCAGAATCTCTCAACCGGCATGGATGGCTGGGGGGATTCTGGGAGTTGAAGTCCACCCATCTTTAGTCATTAGTCTGGCTTTCGTAATGGGCACTATTATTTGATATGGAGAAGCAAGAGACTTCTCCTAGGCCCTGGAGAAGGCTAATCTGGGCAGAGAGAATTATCCGAGAAGAAAATGGGCAGATATTCAGATGATGCCCTGGCATGAAAAGGGATCACCTGTAGAGCTTTAGCCATCCCTACAAGTCTGATCAACCATCAAAGTTCAAGACTTCTGTGCAAAGCAAACTCTACCAATGTCATTGTCCTACTCTTCCTGCAATCAAAGGAAAGTGGAGATTGGGTAGATGATCAGAGCTATGTTTTCTGTGAGATACGAGGCTTGCTTGTGTTTCCCCTCCTGTGTCAAAGACATGACGGAAGTGGACAGCTCCTTTCCAACACTACCATCCCCAATTTATTTCCTTCTGTCCAGCCACAGGAAAGGAACAGGGGAGCCAAGATGGCGGTCACATCCAGGAGATCAAAAGCGCCACTCCTTTATTCCGTGCAATGGGTGGAGCTTTGACCCTATTGTCACGGACACCATTTTGATCTCCACAGATGCCTTGACTCCCGTGGGAAAGAAATTGTGTCAGTGCTAATTGTATTTTCATTCCTGTTACAAAGACTAATTTAGGGAGGAGAGGACCACTGAAGGGAACAGCTCATCTTCCACTAGTACAAGAAATAATAGCTGAAGTGTTTGTTGCAATTAAGGTAACGATAGATTATAATTGCTTGTTATGCTCTGAGCACAAAACATCGCACTGTGCAAAGCTGGTGGGGAGCTGCTGAATCGTTTCCAGCTTCCAGCCTTCCTTCCTCTTTCACATAGATGTTGTCATCGGCAGATCTGCCCATAATGGCTTTAAGCAATAATTAAAGGGGGGAGGTAGTCCCCTCATTTCTCTTTAAGAATGCGTTATACTTTCTAAACAAGGAAGGAAATGCTCGTGAAAATCCCAACAGATTTCACTGCAAGATTGGGATGGAAATCAATCAATTGGAATAGAGCTGAAAGGGACCTTGGAGGTCTTCTAGTCCAACCCCTGCTCAAGCAGGAGACTCTAGACCATTCCAGAAAAATGGCTGTCCAGTCTCTTCTTTAAAACCCTCCAATGTTGAACGTCCCAAAGGTGCTTTTTCACAAGGCAACTGGATTTTTTTTCTTCTTTCTGAAGACGTTCACTTCTCATCCAAGAAGCTTCTTCCACTCTTCAGCTGCAGATGCTTCTTGGATGAGAAGCTAAATGACTTCAAAGAGGGGGGGAAAAGTCCAGTTGCCTCATGAAAAAGCATCTCTGGGATGACCTGGATGACTGAGAATCTCCACAGACTCCAGTGATGGAGCACCCACAACTTCTGAAGGCAACTTCTGCTCCTCACTGTCAGGAAATTTCTCCTTAGTTCTAAGTTGTTTCTCTCCTTGATGAGTTTCCCTCCATTGTTTCTTGTCCTGCCTTCAGGTGCTTTGGAGAACAGCTTGATTCTCCTCTTCTTTGGGGCAGCCCCTCAGATATTGGAATACGGCTATCATGTCCCCCCCCAGTAAATCAAAATATCAAAAGTCTGTATTAGTATCCGGTGACAACAAGGAATGAAAACTGTTGTGTTTCTCTTAGGTTATAGTGTAGAAAAGGAAGATGATCCTTAGAGAAATGTCAGCAACCAGGTTTACGGGGACCAGGCTGTACCCCCAATTTTACCTTTCATTAGAAATATCCTCCTGGTCCTCACACCTTATTTTTTTTAAAAAAAAAATATGTTGAGACTTGGAGGCACATCCCACAACTATCACAATTAGTCATAAGACTCCATTGACAAAACATCTCCTTCCTGTCTGGATTATCAGTCTTTAATTCTGCTTTTTGTAACACAGCAGTGAGTTTAATTGGGCATTTTCCTTTAGGGTGAGGCCTCCTTGGTTTCTCTGCTTCTTAGATTTACTCCAGAGAAGCCAGGGAATAAAAGGGCCTCAGCTCTGAGGCAGCATCTCTGTGTAAGGCAGTGGAAGGAGCGGAAAGCAGAAAGCGAGGACCAGCTAAGCAAGGACTAGCCATACCTGTAACTCCAGGTGATTCAAGGGTGTGAGAGAGTCAGGTAGAAATCAAGTTTGATTTTAAAAATTCTTTTGGGAAAAACCCAAATGGGTATTTCTGCAAAATAGCAAGATGGCAAATAGAGCTGTAATTCCCAAAAGTTAGGAGAACTTATCCAAAGGTGCATGTTTGAGGATGTGTTGGTTCTTTGTAAAACACACACTTTGTCATGAGTTGTCCTTCTCTGCTGGTGTAGTGGCTCAGCTGCTGGGCTGGGAAAGTAAGAGATGGTGAGTTTAGCCCTATCTTAGGGGCATAGGAGACGGCCAGCTGGGTGCCTTTGGGCCCATCACTAGGAGACAGTGAGTTCTAGTCCACCGTAAGCATGAAGGGCTACATGAATGCCTTTGGGCCATTCTCTCTCTCTCTCTCTCTCTCTCTCTCTCTCTCTCTCTCTCACACACACACACACACACACACACACACACACACGCACGCACACACACACACACACACACACACACACCAACCTACCTCACAGGGTTGCTGTCGTTGGGAAAAAAGAGGAAGAGGAAGGACAATTAGTATGTTCACCACTTTGAGTTATTTATAAAAAAATAACTAAGGCAGGTTAAAAAAATCTAAAAAAACCCTATTGTCATGGGGAAAATAGGAGGTGAGAACATTAGGCATGCGTGCCCCCCTTAGATCACCCAAAATAAAAGCAGGGAATAAGGAAGCTTGCAAAATAAAATAAAATAAACAATGGTTTTGAGAACATTATTCTATGCAATGTCTCTTGCAGTGAAAAGGAATTAATTTTCAATCCCTGCTTTTCTTTAATATTTTACGATACTTCATCCTTCAGCAGATGTCTCTTGTTAGTTTCCTGGTTCTAATATATTTAAATGTAAACACTGGTTTTGATTTTCAATGGTCTCCTAGTCTGTCGTTTAATTTATGACTCTGCAATTTAACTACACTGAGTTGGGTTTTCTTTACACCGGAATCCAGCCTAAAAGACAGTCCGCAACAGTTTGAAATAAATAGGTTTCCTGATCGAATTTGATCCTCTGGGCTCTGACTTTCAGCTTTTAAGCTGATCTTCCTATTTTGAAAAAAACAAACCAACCCCAAGCCTTGTCTGAAAAGAAATAGTACCGTATTGAAGTTTCTGAAAAATTTCCATCCATTTACGACTTGGATCAAAAACTGTTCACATCATTGTCCTCTTGTTGAATGGTAAGAATATGTTACACTAAAGTGTAACAAGACATTTAATCTTTGGGCCATCATGTTAATTTAGCTTGAATTATCCAGTTGAGGATAGCTGGAGTGACTAACCCATTCTTTCATTTTCTTTTCTCTTTTGGCTTGCTCTTTAATTTTAGGACCTGTTAAGTGTTTGAAGGAGAACATATTTTTCCCAAATCAGAGTTCGGTTTTGGCTCACTATAAAGATTCTACGATTACATTGCTTTTTTAAAAAATAAATGTTTGCACTCCATGCACCTTGGCATATGTAGCAATGATACTTTAATACAACCCATGCTGCCATTTCAACAGATTTTAAATCTAGACATAAATATCTTTAGCCATTCATGTATAAACCTAGCAGGGATGTATTATTATCTATAAATTGCTCTCGTGTATTACACTACGTATATCCTTTTTAAAAAAGTTTTCAAAGTGTGTCATTTGTGTTCTTTCACTGCTGGGTGTTTCTTCTCTGCCATTTAATTCTTCCTCTTTTTATTAATGTCTGTCCTTCCTAAACATTTACAGGGAGGAGCATCATTTAAAAATCAACTTTATCCTACTTTTTGAAATTTCCCATATTTTATTGGAGGATAGATTATTTTATTGCTGCTCAGGTGTTTTTATTCTTGTTATACAGTTCATCTGTAAAACTTTCCTGTCCCCCTTGGAAAGAACAGAAGTTTAAAAATGAAATAACACTAGTAAATAGCTATAATAATTGTTGTTTATGGTCTGGATTTATTCTTCCTTTCTGCCAAGGTATGCCTAACGATTAGTAACTAACAGCAGTTTGAAAATCATCGTCCTTCTTCTATTAAGTCAGCCTGAACAGGATAGCTCATAGGGTATAACTCCTGTTAAGACCTTCACTGTTTATTTAAAATTTGTTATTGCTATTATAATAGAAATTATCATTGCAAGCCTCAACTTACAACAGCTTGTTTAGTGACAGTTCAAAGTTACAACGGCATTGAAAAATGTGACTTGTGACTGTTTTTCACACTTAATCGCAGCCCCCCCCCACCCAACGTGGCCACAGGCTCAAACTTCAGAAGCTCAGAAATTGGTTCCTATTTATCAAGGTGATGCAGCCTCCCCCGGGGGTCACGTGACCCCCTTTTGCGACCTTCCGACAAGCAAAGTCAGTGGAAAAGCCAGACACAGTTAACAACAATGTCACTGACTTAATATCTGCAGCGATTCATTTCACAACTGTGATGGGAAAGGTTGCAAAATGGGACAAAACTGTCTCACTTAGCAACAGAAATTTGGGGCTCAGTGGTGGCCGTACTGTATGACAGATTGCAGGTCCAACTGTGGTGGGTCATGAAAATCGAGGGTTTGTGTGTGTGTGTGTCTGTCTGTCTGTCTGTCTGTGAGTGTATAGTGCTCTTAAAAAAAACGGTTTCATCCCTGCAGCCACCCTGCCGTCTGACTCCTTTTGGTCTCCCTGCACGGCTGGGTCTAGCTGGCAAAGGGAGCCGGTTTCTGGACGGCAGGCCGTCCCTGCAGAGTAGGCCTTGACCGGCTCCCTTGGAAGGAGCAGAGGCACTCCAGGATACAACCCTGCTCCCTCCCCCCCCACACAAAATCCAGCCTATCTCGAGGGCTCTCCTCAAGATCCCCAAATCTGCCATCGGGCTTTTGAGTCTGGCTGTGAAAAACATTTTTTATTTTTATTTTATTTAGATTTATATACCGCCCTTTCCCGAAGGACTCAGGGCGGTTTACAGGGCATTTAAAAACAGTCAATACAAAACGTTAAAACAAATTAAAAGTGATTAAATAGAATCCTGAAAAAATTAAAACCCAGTTAAAATTAAAATTAAAAATATTCTCAGCCTGGGCCAGAGAGCTCGAAGAGCCAGGTCTTCAGGTCCCGGCGGAAAGAACGGAGGGTGGGGGCAGTCCTCAGCTCCACTGGCAGCTGGTTCCAAAGGGCAGGCGCCCCCACTGAGAAGGCCCTATCCCTGGGTGTCACCCGCCGGCAATCTCTTATCGGCGGGACCCTGAGCAGACCCTCCCTGTGGGAGCGCACTGGACGAAGGGCATTTGATGCCGGCAGCAGGTGTTCCCTCAAATATCCCGGGCCCTTGCCATTTAGGGCTTCATAGGTCATCACCAGCACCTTGAACATCCAGAGAGCCTCGGAGCCTGAGAGTCAAGGAGAGTCAGCCCAACTTCTGGTCCAGAGAAATTTAGGAGGCGGTTTCTCCACAGTCTGTCAAGTTTCTCAAAGGGGACTGGCAGGCCCAGGCTGTGACATGCCGAGCTGTTCTTGCGTTTTGCCTTGTACTGTACGCTGTTGAGGGAATTGAGAGTCCTTTTGCCAGTTGAACTGTCAGACGAGGGACATTCTATCCGGGCGGCCTCCGCTTGACTCTTCCGGCCGGACGAAACAGGCCAGTTTGGTCCTGCTAGGCGAGGAGAACAAAGGTGGTCTTTCAAAGATTAGGGTCCGAAATGGAGGGAGCTCCTTCTTTCTTGGCTCAAAGAGGAATCTTAGAGGGGGTTTCAGCTGGACAGAAGGAGTTGCAATATTAATCAAGAACACCTTTATTAATAAAGAGCTCACTAGAGGGCTAAAAGTGTCAAATCCAGTCTAAACATCTGGCTGACTCTGTGCCCAACCGTGGTTAAGAGCACTCAATTATGAAACAGGCATGGTCCCCAACTCTCAACAACTCTGGGGGGCTCATGACAAACAAATTACAATCGAATCAATAGAAGGTCAAAGATAGCTAGCACGAGGAAGCGAAGGTCCCTGTTTCCCTCTCCGAAGGCCTGGGTGAAGAGCTGGGGCTGCGGGGTTCTTCCGAACAACGGCAGAAGGCGCCCGTCTGCTTCTCGAGGGGAACCTCGCTCTGGAAGGCAGGGGCTGCTCCAGAGATGGCGCCTCTGTAACGGTTTACTCAAAGGAGCAGGAAGTGCACCAAAGGTGCCCCATTAAATTCAGCCCTGAAGATGCTAATAGAAGGTCTCTCAAGTAATCTGATAATCACAACGAAGGCCTGCCCTCAACTTTTTCCCCATTAAAAGAACTTTTCTCTGGTTGCCAAGAATTTCTTTTCCAACAATCAGGTAATACAGCGGCTAACCCAGGGGCTCTTGGCTCTTTTATGACTGGTGGACTTCAACTCCCAGAATTCCTGAGCCAGCCATGCTGAGGGGAAAGGGAGAGGTTTCCAAAGTGAGCCAGGCTGGCTCAGGAATTCTGGGAGTTGAAGTCCACCAGTCATAAAAGAGCCAAGGTTGCCTACCCCTGGGCTAACCCATCCAGATGATTGAGGTGCCTGTATATTTCCCTCCAGTCTCACCTTTTGCTTCTTGCTTATTCCAGGAGCCGGGCTTTCAAGGGCCAGCCTGGGACTCTTGAGACCAAATGTCTTCTTCACCTGCTGTGAAATCTGGAAAAATAAGTGCTTACAAAGCGGTTAAAGTCGATCCTGACAGCGACTATTCTACGCCAGGAGCCTTTGATCTGGAGAGGCTGTTCTGGAAAGGCAGCCCCAAATACACGCACGTCAACGAAGTCTGGCCCGGCCTCTACATAGGAGACGAGTAAGTTGTCCCCAAAAGCCTCTGGGGATCAGAGAGGTTTTCATGCTTGCCATTCCAGGTGGCCCTCGACTTACTTAAAATTTCTTCTTGTAAATGAGGCAGTCGTTAAATTTTATGACCTTTCTTGTCACACTTGTTAAGCGAATCGCTGCAGTTGTTAAATTAGTAACGTGGTTGTTAAGTGAATCTGGCTTCTCCACTGACTTTGCTTGTCAGAAGGTCGCAAAAGGGGATCGCTCGATCCCATGGACACTGCAACTGCCATAAAAAGGTGAATCAGTTGTCAAGTGTCCGAATTGTGATCACGTGACCATCGGGATGCTGCAATGGTTTTAAGTGGGTAAAAACAGTCCCGACTTTTTCCTGTGCCGTTGTAACTTCGAACAATTGTAAACAAATAAGTCGGGGGACTATCTGTGCATCCAGAGCAGGGGCATTTGCGAGGGAGAGGTTCAGAAACCCGGATGGTAACTGTGCCTGTGGGGATCAGAGCCCTGGACGCCTCTGAACAGGTCACATGTAGGAAAAAAAAGATGGGGCTCATATCATTGTGGCTATCATTTTGGTATTTTGTCCCCCCCCCCCAAAAAAAGCCTTTTCTGCTTTGATGCAGGAAAACAGCCCTTGATCGGTACAGCCTTGAGAAAGCCGGCTTCACCCATGTCCTCAACGCAGCCGATGGACGGCGGAACGTGGACACAGGGCCCGGCTACTACAAGGACATGGCCATTCAGTACCACGGAGTGGAGGCAGACGACCTGCCCACCTTCAATCTGAGCCAGTTCTTCTACTCCGCAGCTGAGTTCATCCACCAGGCCCTGCAGGATGAGACCAGTAAGCCCACACATGCTGGCAAGCGACCGATGCGCACGTTCACTCTGCACTGGTAGTTCCTTACTCCTTGGGTTGAGGAGTCCTTAGGGGGAAAATGATTCAGACCAGACTCTTGGAAAGCTACAACCACACAGCTCCTCCCCACCTGGGGCTCAGTTTAAAAGATCGATTCAGATATAAATCAGGGTACGAATATTGGAGAGTCCCTTCGCCCCAAACTCTGGAAAGCTCCTTAACCTCCTGAGAGCTAAAAACCGAGGCTTTCTGTTACAACAGGTGGCAAAACTATCCCACGTAAAAACTTCCACAAAGCAGTTTTTTTTTAAAAAAAACTGCCCACCGTAGACATCTTCTGGGTGAAGAATCTACAACAGGCACAAGCATCTTGTGTTGAGTTGTACCCCTCATTTTCACCTATGTTCCACCTTCCAAGCCTTGAGTAGGACCCGGGGTTTCTGGAGGGGGGTCAAAAAAGTCAAATGGTGTGCAACTTTGTATGTGAAGCTACGGTATTACTATCAGGAGGATAAGTCACACGTGGCCCTGTTTATTCCTTCTTAAAAATAAAGCCCCCTTCCTTTGACACCCAGGTGACTTTTAGGTGATGGTCAATAAAATATTTGCCATTGTTCCATTTGATTTTTATGATTAGAAAATTTACTTAAAAGAGAATATCATTGTCTTTTACATTTAACAGTACAAGACAAAATAGAAACGTATTCCTGATTTGTCACAAAACAGACCAGATTTGGAGGGTATTTTTTCTATTGTTTAAAAGAACAGCATGCAATCTCTCTCTCTCTCTCTCCTCTCTCTCTCTCTCTCTCTCTCTCTCTCTCACACACACACACACACACACACACACTTTCTCTTTCTCTCTCTCCCTAAGCATGAGCTATACCTGTCCTAGACTATCATTTACACCACTGAAATGTGGCTTGACTCTATCCCCATTTGCCTGTTCATTTCACTGATTGCAAGAGCACTTGTTCTCGTGAATCTTAAAGTCCGTGAGGAGCACTGCACTGGATTCTAATTGCCACCGGATCCTAAGAGATTCAAGATCCTTGCACCCACTCAGGCCATCTGTGTCCTGCCCAAGAGCCTGTCAGCACTAAGTCAAAAGTCTCTGATGCTGTATCTCAGGGGTCTCTCTCTCTCTGTTTCTTGATGTTTGCAGACAAGATCCTAGTCCACTGTGCCATGGGGCGCAGCCGCTCGGCAACCTTGGTCTTAGCCTACCTGATGATTTACCGGCACATGACCGTGGTTGATGCCATCGGCCAGGTGCTCAAGCACAGGTGCATCCTCCCAAACCGCGGATTCCTGAAACAGCTCCGAGAACTGGACATAAAGCTGGCCTTGGAAAGGAAAAACGGCGCCCGCAGGCTGAGCACTAGCAAAGAGAAGGCCAACCCAGAGATTTAACATTCCCTGTCTTTGAAAATAAGTAGCTGCAAAATAATCAAGGACTGTGAAACAATTAGGTAAAGAGACTCGTTTGTTACCCACTAAGGAGGGAACGAGGCGGGAGCGGAGAGGGGGGTGTATAATCGGTAGCCCTTCAAATGTCTCAAGTTATTTTCAGCTTGATTTTATGCAGAGAAGGAAGGATGGGGGCAACCTGTCAATGGGGGCCTTGGAGAAGATGAGGAAGCCAGCTTTTCTATGTGCAAGGAGAAAGGAAAGCGGCAAGCAAATCTGCCGAGAATACTGTATTAACCCAGTTGGTGTACAGTGTGCAGAAAGAGAATATACACACTGTGTAGCTCTGGGTCAAACTGTGGAGTTCTGGGGACTTTCTGAACTCAGTGGTGGCTTTGCAGATGTTTTATTATCCAACTAGGGTGCCAAAAGAAGAGCAACCTGCTTGGAGAGCCAATAGCATCTAAAACAGATCACCATCATCATCCTCGTTGCTCTTGTCATTGGTCGTCATTGCCATCACCCTCATCTTAAATCACTCCACTGCGGGATGAAATCCTTTGGGTCATTAACCATCCACTGCATCAGAGCAGCATGTTAAAATTATAATCCATAAATGTCCATGAAGACATCTTCATTTTGTAGTGGATTGATTTGGGACCATTTATCACTATCAACACACTTCATTATTTTCTTCTGCAGGATGTTGATTTGTGTTTTCTTTTGTTTTTAAAGAACAACCAGGGAAGCACAAGCCATCCCCTCCAGAAGCACATTAGCAGGATCAGCTTAGGTTGTCCACATGTATTTTTGTGGGTTTTTTACCGAGAGCAGTTAAAACGCCTGCTGGACTTCTCCTGGTGTTCAAGTGCTCACATTTATTCCCACCAAGTTCCTGGGCAGAATTATTTATATACTTTGTCACCCACCTCCACATTGGACTCTACTTAACCTTCCCTCCATATTATGTGGAAATACCTTGGATTTGCAAATTTTAACATGATATTCAGCGGGCAGTGAACCATTTCATCAGTGGCAGACACTGGGGAAAGATTTCAAATTCTTAAACTCTACAAGCATGACCAGTTTTCAACACTGAAGATTTTTTCTGGTTCAGATTTATTTTCAGTAGATCACAATGTCTTCCAGACATCATTTCTGCACACCTAAAGCCACAGCAGATGAACCTAGAGGCGAGGTATTGCGATATCTGCATGCTGGCGCTTTACCCCAAACTTTTATCGTTCTCCAAAATGACAACGTGGAGAGCATTGGAGTTAAACAGTGAGCAAACTGTTAATGCAGGTCTTCACAAATGTTGACTAAAAAAACCCTAAAAACGCAGCTAAGTATTAATCTATTAGTTTATCATCTATTCCTTTTGGATAACTCTATTTCGGCAATCATTTATTATACTAAGGTTGTGTGAAAATCCCTTAATAGGTTTTTCAGTCCAGTTATCCTAACTTGAGTAGTTGTTCCCCACAAAACTATGCTAGCCAACCAGAATGACTCTGTGCCTTTATTGTGACAAAATGATCTATACACAATAAGATATAAAGGCTGTGTTTATATGGAAGCCTTCCTACAAAAATTTCAGTTTAATGAAACACGGTACACAACTTTGTGCTGAATCCATGTCTTCAAAGTGAAGAACATCAGACACGTTTTTATTCTAGTGATCAGATTACTCAGCAGTCTTATGTATACATTCACCTACGTCCCACTAGCTACACTACTTATTCCTCCTGTCTGTGAGAATCCGGCTTGAGTCCCATACTGAAAAAGTCATCAATCCTTCACAAAACTGAAGAGCTTGACAGATTCATGTACCCTTGGCTGCTAGAGGTTGACCAGGGGTCAATCTTCAAGTATTTGAAGGGAAGTCAAACAGGTATTTATCCCATTTAGCAAGACGTGGGGAAGCAGACCATGGTTAAATGTTAGGAAGAGCAGCCCAGAAACAATAGAACAAATTATCATGGTGGTTTACGGGATTTCATGTAAAGGTTGAACCACTATTTCCTTAAAATGCATCCAAAGGGAGACGGATTCACTGATCTAACGCCTCCTTGCAGTACAGGTGTGCATGATGCAAAAACATGGTGAAATATCAAAATACAACGAAATAGGTACCAAGGCCACTGAATACAGTTACCAGGAATTAACCTCAACTCAAGGCATCTTGACCTTTGAAACCTATTCTCCCTTCTTTAAAAAACCTAACACATTATCTTCTTAGACTGCTAGAATAGCCATTATTTTATCCCAATTAGGCTGCATTTTTTCACTTCCACTAACTCATCAACTGCTGTGGGACATCCTTTAATAACTCTCAACGTCTGAACATTAGATGCCTCTACGTATCTCTTCCTTCTCTCACTCAAGCTACCCCAACCTTGGAGCCTCACCTAATGACCCCTAAGGCCATCTTTACAACCCATCGTCCCTTCAGCAGAAGGAAAACCACGTGACACAGATGTACATTTATAAAATATGTACTCCGAATGGCGTGAGAAAGCGGAGGCTGCACCGTCATTTCTGCACCAGGAAAGACCAATCTCGATAGACTTTGGGGGAGAGGTGGGAAATTCAACCCAACCTTTCCTCCTCCCCAGCAATTTAGCCCTGAGATGTGAACGTTTTTGAGCCTCAGGTCATTTGGGTAGAAGGTGGGGAATGAAAAGTTGGCTGGCTCCTCTCTGCGTCCGCCTGCCTTGATCTCTGATTCGGCAAGATAGAGAAAGGTAGAGAAAGACCTCAGGCAGGCTTATCACGCAGCCTCCGGAGAGACGTTGCTGAATTTCCAGGACTTCGATCTTGTGATCCAGAACAAGTGGCAGGAAGCTCCATCGTTTCCAATTTGCACCAGTTATCTCGAGACAGTAGGCTAAAGTGGCTCATAATTTATTTTTATGTTAAAATGTACAACTTGTTTTTGTTTTATTTAAGTGACTAAAAAGTTGACATAAATACAAGAAGTTTCACCGTGTCTATTTTTTTTAAAACATGGATCGAGCCATTTTTGGCCCGATACTGTCGCTCTGTACAGGTACAAAGGCTACCAAAGAAAGGGGGGCTGAGGGGGGGGAAGGAAGCCATATAAACAGGTCACAAATACCATTCACTTTTTTTTTTACATGCGTTCTTTAAACTTCATTTGTTCTATTCACACGCTACTGCCCTATTTACTTTTGTTAAAAAATAACTCCAATATTTTATAAAGATAGAAAAATCTACAGATGGAATGAAAACGTAAAGTTTAGAGGCATTTCCATAAAATAGCAACTTTACACCAAATTCACAATTTTTTAAAAAAAAATCCTGCAAATTTATCCGCATATGAAAATGTTTCAAAAACTTGATTAAACACAGATATGCTTCTTTCAAACGATAAGTGTTTGTATCTTAAAAAACAAAAACCCTGTGTAACAGTAAGCTGCCTTTTCCCCCACTTCTTATCCAAAAATGATCCGTTATCTGAACAAAAAAGGAGAATTGTCTTTAATGAAATATTTGCCGTTCAAAGGTGCATTCCACCATGATCGTCTCCTGGATCAGCTCCAAGAGAAATTTATCAGATTTGTGCAACCACACAGAGGAATTTCCCAATGAACTGCACCCAGAAACTGATCAAATCAAAATTGGAATCATTTTCAATGCTTTTTCTTTTAAAATCTAATTAGCAAAAATATATATGTATGTATGCATGTAAGTATATATATATATATATATATATATTTATATTTATATATATAAATACCTCTTAAAGAGGGACAACCTAATCAAGGCAAAAGACCCACCAATTAAGGAAATGGCTTACTGTTAAGCACAACACTTGTACAGTACTACAAAACGCACTGCACTAACAAAGACAGCGGCATGCGAGAAGCGTCCACTTGGGGAACAAAACAGTGCGTGAATGCGATGCGAGAAGGCATTTACATGGTGGAGGCGAGGGACGGGCGAGGAGGGCTCCTTGAGTGGGGGGGGAGGGAAGCTGACGGCCGGCACAAGATCGGATGCCCTCCAGAAGAGCTGGGGGAGTGGGGGGGGGTCAAAGAGGAACAGGCACATCCAGTAATGGCAGTGAACCCTCGGCTGAGTTTGCGTGTTCGCAGCGCAGGTTTTCCCGCACCACAGAAGTTCAATTGTGTTTAAAAAACAAAACTAAAAAAAACCCTGCCAATTTCAAACAAGGCAAAACTGCGAAGGACATAAAAATAAAAGGACGTCATGTAAGGCTTTTTGCTGCACACACGTGTCTCATGGTGCCACAAACCAGGGTGTTTGCATTTACACCAATTGCTGGTTTTGAATCACATGCTCCCAAACAGCCGGCGTTTAGGCAGCCCCCCCCCCTCGCGGGCTCACTTGGCCGGGGGGGGGGAAGGAGGAAGCACCTCCCCCCACATTTTGGGACCTGGGCTCCTATCTCCGCACGTAGGAGCCGTTCAGAGACTGCTTGGGGTTTAAGTAGCCGTGATGGGCCGGAGGGGAATACATCATGTTGCTGTGGGGGTTGCTCTGCATGGGCTGGTGAGCATAAGCCTGGGAGCCCATCATCCCCATCTGCACCTGCATGGGGTACTGGGCGGTTTGGTTCATGTAACCGGGATTGGCGTGGTAGCCTCCGTTCATCATCGGCTGAGACATGCTGTAGCCATTCACGGCGTTCAGCGTGTTCATGTTCATATTCACGGAGTTGACGTTGTAAGCCGGAGCCGGCATGAGGTTGACGTTCATGTTCATGCCGCGCTGCATGGCTAAGGTGCGGGGCGGCCCTTGCATGGCCACGGACTGAGAGGCACGCCCGTAAAGCTGTGGCTGATGGGCGGCAGGGGCGGCTGGTGGCGGCGGCAGAGAGGACGACTTAGTTCTAACAGACACGTGGCCCTTGCCGGCCATCTGCGTTTGTAGTCTTTGGGTGTGGGACAAGCTAACATTAGACGTAGCCAAGTTACGCTGCAGAAGGGGAGGGGGCAGGTTCATGGGGGGTGGGGTGAGGTTAGGGGGCGGAGTCATGGTGGCCTGCACTTGGCCTCCTCCGGGGACCGGGTGGGAGGGCTGAGCCAGCTGGACCAGCCCTGGGCTGCCGAGGGCGGGGGAGAGGGAGGCCCCGTTTGCATAGGAGGCGACGGCAGCCGAATGGCTGTAAGGCAACGAAGGGTCCATCAGGGTGTTGGTCAGCTGCTGCAGCTTAGCCAGGCTGAAGGTGGCGGAGGGCTGCGGGTAATGCCCCGCCCCAAACTCCCCCTGGCCCACCCGCTCGTACAAGCCGACGTTAGCGCTGCCAGCCTCGGAGAGGTCGCTCAGCTGGATAGGCGGGCTGAAGTTAGCGGCCAGGCTGCACTGGGGGAGCTGCTGGCTGCCGCTGGGGGGCCTCTCGACCCCACAGGCCTGGGGGGATTTGACGCTGCAGGGAGGGGGGGAGTGGATGCCGGCGCTGGGCATCAGACTGCAGCTGCTGCTCACGCCCGGCCTTGGCTGCGTCACGGCGCAGCTGCTCTGAGTCAGGCTGCTCGAAGGGAGAGCGCTGTACGGGCAGCTGTTCTGTGGCACATTGTTCCCGCAGAGGTTACTGCCCAGGGTGGAGTCGTAGCTGTTCGGGTTCTCGTAGTTCTCCGTCGTGCTCTCAATGCTGCCCAGGTCGCTAAACCCGCTGTCGACAACCTGCTGTGAGTGGTCCGACACGGACGGGACGTCCATCATGGGGCTGGTTTCTATGTTCTGCAGGGAGGACACCGAGACGCCGCCCTGATCGGAACTCATCTGAGCGAAAGTGTTTTCCAGCACCGGGACATTTGGGCTGCTGGCAGAACGAACCGACTGGCTGGGCTGGGACGGGACGGAGGAAACGGGGCTGCTGTGCTCCGGCCCCTGACAGTCCTCTAAGGCAGCGGCCTGCGGACTCTGGCCAGGTTTGGCGTAACTATGCAGGCTCCGGCAGGTCTCCTGGGCCTCCGCACAGTCCTGGAAGACGTCCTCCTGCTCTGCTGACTCCTGGGTTAGAGACTTGACCGCCTGGATGGTCTCGGAGTCTATTTCCAGCGTTTCCGAATCCGTCTCCTTGAAAGCACCGTGGAGTTCGTTGCTGCTGGTCTCCCCGGAGTGCCCCGCGCTTTCCTCTCTTGGGTCAGGCCCAGGTTCCAGGAGAGCAGGAAGCTCTCTAAGGTCACTGCTGCCCTTGGGCGAAAGGCCAGCTTTACAGTCCATCAAGTCCATTTCGCTTGGCCGGCCGCTCAGCTCCCCGGGCTCTAAAAAAGGCCCTCGGTTCTGAAGCACTTCCTCAAAAGCTTCGCCTGAGGTGACCTCCTGGCTTTCCCTCCCCTCTGGACCCGGGTGGCCTTCGGCCTCGTCCTCAGCACCGGGTTCCTCCTCAGGAGGAGACCGCTCCTTCCCCTCACGCTCTTCTGCAGGCTCCTCTTTCTCCAGGCTCTCCTCCTCTCCTCGGTCCCTCTCCGTACCTTCTGTTTCCACGTTGCTTCCATCCACCTCATCTGCCTTTTGTGTCCGGGGAAGCTCTGGGTACTCAGGCATCGGATCTCTCCCTTCGCCCTCGTTTGAGGAAACGGGTTTGGAGCTTTCCCCTTTTTCTGGCAGGGAGGAAGCTGGGCCTGGGCTGCTTCCAGCTCCCTCTCCGCCCTCCTCCGCCTTCCCCTGGCCGTCGGGCTCCATCGGGGTCTCGGGTGGGGTGTACAAATTCAGTTTAAACCCTGGTTTTCTCTCTTTGTTTTGCCTCCGCCTGGACGAAGACTGCTTTGCGCTTTTAGGCCATGCCTGCTTATGCACGGCAGGCTCAAGATTGTCTTCCGTGCTTTCTTTAAGGACATCTGCATCCTCTTCGGCTGTAACTGTGAGGAATAAGGGGGGACGGAAAAGCCAAGTTAGTCGAATTCAAAATTATTACAACTAGATTGTATATATTCTCATCGTAGTTAAATAATTGCTTAAACCAAACAGAAGAAGCACAAATGCCTGGAAGGTGGGGTAAAACAAATCAAGATGGAGGTTACTAGGGCCCAACTGAAATGCCATGTAGACTTTTGACCGCACCATCACCCACTGCACCCTGACCATTTCTGACCCAGGGACCCCTGAGGTAAAAGAACGTCGTTTTCAATTTCTTATGCAGAGAAATAGAATTTCACTGCAATTTTCTTGCATTTTAGCAAGCTGGAGGGACGTGCGCTGGAATGGCTGCTCCCTGCTCTGAGGTGTACATTATTCCAGGAGTTTTGATCTGTGCGCAGAATGAAAGGGGGTCCTTTGGATTCTGCACCCAGGGGGAGGAGGAGGGACAGGCCGAGGACCGGGTGGAAGGGCGCTGGAAAGACTGGGAAAAGCTGGGAAACTCTGCTGGGAAGAAGAGGGGATCATCCAGATGACTGCTGCCGTTCTCTCTGTGTGCCCAGATTTTGTTTCATCCAAACTCCAGAAGGTCAAAGCATTCCAGATTTCCATTCTGTTGATCCACGGCCAAACTGCTTGCAAAGGCAGCAAAGTATTATAAGCTGAGATGCTGAATAAAACCCCGCCTTATTTATTAAATATTTTGTTCGGGGGGAAAAAAGCTTAAGAATATTACGATAGAAAACTTTCAAGGTAAACATTTACCTTTATGAGATGCCCAAACATTGCAGAATGAGAATTATTTTCCCAGGCTAAAAAGCTATAGGAAAATAGCCCTAGTTAATCTGCTTTTCTTAAAAATGTGTTGCATCTAAATCACACATCAAAATAATAAGCTAACAGGCTCTGTTGGATGGATTGAAAAGGACCCTCCGAGTCCTAAAGAATAAGCCTCAAGCAAATCTGAACACAACGTATGAATTAATGTTTTATGACAGTCCAAGACCAGATCATAAAAGCTAAGTAACCAAATACAACTGGAGGATACTATAAAACCTCATTAAGTAAATCACCTACTACTGTTTGAACACGTCTTTTACTAATACCAAAGGCTGTGCAATTAAATACTGCCTTATCTTATTAGATTATCTAACTATTAAAGGAGTTACATTCTTCAAATAGATACCTAATTTCCAGATGGGGAAAGAAAAAAATCAGAATAGAGCTGGAAGGGACCTTGGGAGGTCTTCTAGTCCAGCCCCCTGCTCAAGCAGCAGAGCCTAGACCATTGCAGACAAATGGCTGTCAGGTCTCTTCTTAAAAGCCTCCAGTGATGAAGCACTCACAACGTTTGGAGGCAAGGAGTTCCACTGGTTAATTGTCCTCACTGTTAGGAAGTTTCTCCTTAATTCCAGGTTGCTTCTCTCCTGGGTTAGTTTCCATCCGTTGTTTCTTGACCTGCTTTCTGGTGTTTTTGAGGAACAGGTTGACCCCCCCCTTCCTTGTGGCAGCCCCTCAAATACTGAAACGCTGCTATCATGTCACCCTTGGACCAAGGCAGCCACGTCCATTCAAGTAGCCTCTACGGAAAATCTTGCTCAGTTTAATGTGACTTATGCTCACTTCCACATGTTGAAAACTGCTTTGGAAGTATCTCACCTCTGCATGGACTCTCATTCCGCTTACACCGGTTGTCTTGCTCCTCCTCCTCCTCCTCCTCCTCCTCCTCCTCCTCTTCCCAGGTGGGTGTTGGGACACGGCTGCACTCCCGGTCTTCCCTCTGTCGTGTTCTCCATCCGTTTCGCAGGCTGGCTCCAGCTGCGTCAGGCCCTGCTCTTCTTCCGAAGAATTAAAAGGTTCCTTTAAAACTTCCGTGGTTTCGGAAATGGTCTCCGTTGTAACGCTACTATTGACCTTTCGGCGTTTACGACCCCTTTTCTTTTTCAATAGGAAAGGTCTCTAAAAATAATGTGAAATATGTTAAAGTTCGGTGGAGGAATTAACATTCCTTGTTAAGGTTGGACCACTGAGGCAACCTTAACCTACTGCTGTCAACAGAGCATCATCAAGGCTTCGACCTGGCTTTAAAAAGCAAAATACTTGACTACACCTAGGCTGCCTTTTCTTTCTGACTTGCGCATTTAATGAAAAGTTAAACACAGCTATATCATATAAATCATCAAATCAGTAAAAATGCTTCTACAACTTAAATCTTGCAACAAAGGCCCAATTTTGGAGTTCTGACGAGAATTTTCAAGCTAAAGCTACACAGAATCCTGAAAAAGTCTGGGAAGTAATAATATATAAAACATTTCAAATCTAAACCGCTGCAAATCCACTCTTCTTTTGAGTTTGAAGTAATTGAATCACACTAGAGAGAAATGTTTTGCATCTGAAATGGGCCATATATAACCGTGTGTGTGTGTGTGTGTGTGTGTGTGTGTGTATTCATTTGAGAGCAAGCATCAGAATTTCATATTTTAATGTGTGCCAGTGTATTCACAGAAAAAAAGTGACAATAAAGGCTATCTTATCTTATTTCTATCGCAGAGTTCATTTAATTATGACAAGATGCTGGTTTTGAGGATAATGATAAAACTGGGGTTTTTTTAAAAAAAATGTAGAAAAAAAAAGGATTACCTCCAACAATTTTCACATGGTCTCAGACAAAGATTTCAGAAGTGTTAATCTGGTCTAGCAATCAAAGCACAACTAAAAATTAAAAAGGAATCATGTTTGGCAATAGCAGATAATAAGAGATAGTAGAATTTAAAAATATTGAATACATTTATACTTTAATACTTCAAGAAAATATTCAAAGAGGGAGAAAAAAAATGGAAATAATGTCTTTGTAACTAGAATAATCCTGCAATGCAGGAGATCTTCTGGGCTACTAAAATGCAATCCAATAAAACAGCTTAACTAGAAACAAACTGGAGACACGACCACGAGGATGTTTCAGTTATTTCACAGGATGTTCTGGGTTGTTGGGTGCGTATGAATGGGAGAAGCAGAGATCCCGTTGGAAACTGAATAAGGAACTGGAGAATTATGTGCTACTGTCTATTAAGGTCAAGCCTAAATCTGTGACAGACATACAGTCTGATGGTTTAGCTAGCCAGCAGAAGAGGCGGCAATCTGGAAAAGAAGTGAGGGGATGATCCCTGGGCAAGTCTAACTTAGCACTGAGGGGAAAAAATGTCATTGCTAGTTTTTAAATTCTTTTTTGGGGTCCCTGCAGAGTAAAAAGCTGCACAATTACTTTTGTGCAAAGGAAGGAGACCGTAAAATGTGTAATGCGACTCAACTAACACCCACAATGACTAACAGAGAGTAATATTTTATTTGCAAACGTCTGTAAGAAATTAGTGGTATTTCAAAATACGCCTGTTTGTAAGATAAAGGCAGAAATCTACCTGCTCCAGCTCCTAAATGCAGTAATCCCAGCATTAAAAATCAAGAGATTCTGAATCAGGGTTTGGAACCGACCTTTCTCTTCATTGCCAGCAACTGGGGTTTCGCCAGCCTCGGAGGAGAATTCCGATGACGTCCATCCATCTCTTCCTCCTCCTCCTCCTCCTCCCCTCCTTCCTTTTCTTCCTCCTCCTCCTCCATCTCCTCCTCCATCTCCTCCTCTTCTCCACTGCTTTCTCTTGGCAAGCCTGTAGGCTTCTCTCTCTCCATCAGCACGGCTGGATTTTCTTGAGGTCGCGAATACTTGCTTTTCGACTGCGCTTTTTCGGGCAATTGCCTATTCCCTCTTGTGGAGTGCAGATCCAGCTCCTCTTTCTCCCAACAACTTGCTTGCTCCATCAACCGCTCAGCCTGAGCAGCAAAAGGGTTAAAATAACAGACCACAGAAACACCATTGAGCTGTCCCCTCCTTCGTGCATTGCTCCGCATTAGAAATAAGCTATAAGTCAGCTTTCATCAGCGTCAAGGGCTACGAAAGCTGCACCTAAACAGGTTTTTTCCCCCCAAAAGGAAACAAATAAGCTTGCGTTTTACTTTTGCATCATTAATAAGGCAACACTGATTTAGTTCTTTGTTAGCATTATGCTCCTGGATAGGCAATTTCAGTCATCTCAGAGACGCATGGAAGCAGATCATGAAAACTTTTTGAACTCTGCGTCCAGTTCTGTCGAAGCCTGTGCACTTAATAGCATTTGGGAAGCGGTGAAAAGACAAAGCCAAAATGGTTCCTGTTTCTTCTGCCTTGACGTTGCACCACAAACTCTTAAAAAATGATTTGGCATTCATTAGCAGAAACTACTCTTTATAGCTCAATCGTATACACGGAGCTTTGTTCTACAGTAGATGTCAGAGGTTCCTGTAACCTCATCACCATTTAACCTACATCTCCATCTAAGCCTCTTTCTCCTTTTTACTTTTAACTAAACACCTTGCAAGCATTTTGGTCATCTCTGTGCTTGTCTGCTTTTTTTTTTGCCATTCCTTTCTTTCCAGAGCTCAGTCCTCTCACCTTGATTCGGTGCTCTATAGATAAAGTCGTGACTCTTTCAACTGTCTAGAAAACCTCTGTAAGAGCCGTCATTTGTTTCCTCTGTAAAGGTGTCTCCCAACCTTGGCGAGTTTCAGATACATGGACTTTAACTCCCAGGCCAGCCTGAGGAATTCTGGGAGTTGAAGTCCACGTATCTTAACCTTGCCAAAGCTGAGAGAAACTACCTCACGACGTTCTTTCTTTCTGGACTCTGCCTGCTGACTTAGTCTGGCCCGTGTTTCTTGGAGCTATTCCTGCTCATAAGTCCTTCTTAAATCATATGATGCTTGCCTGTTTCCCAACAAACTCCGGTGTACAAACATACTTCCATCTTCACCCCTATTTGAAATTAATCTGCAGGGGCGAGAACGTTGCCTCACGATCCAAAAGGAGAGTCGCTATAAAAATTTGTTAAATAAATTGGTAAAGTTAATAAGGGTTCTGGCGGCTAAACTGTAAGATGAAAAGCTAAGGGAAACTAGATCTGTTGAGCTTAATGAAGAGGCGGCTTTGGGGAGACATGGCAGCCCTCTTCCAAGGCTTGAAAGGCTGCCACAGGGAAGATTTATTCTCCAAAGCACCCGAGGACAGGACAAGAAGCAAAGGGAGGAAGCATCTCAGAGGGAGACCCGGCCTATCGATACGAAGAAATGTCCTCACAGTAGAATGATTAATCGGTGGGACAGGTTGCCTCCAGAGGTTGTGGGCACTCCACTGCTGGAAATTTTCAAGAAAAGCTTGGACAAACATTTGTGCAAAGTGGTATAAGGGCAGGGGGTTAGACTACAAGGCCTCCAAGCTCCCTTCCAGCCATATAATTCTAAGACTTTAGGAAACGATTGTTCCTCTCCACCCGTGGGTTTTCACTGCCTCTCTCTCACAACAGCCAGATTTACAGCCCACTGCTTTTGTCCCTGTCACAACTGCGGCTGTGCTATACACACCAACAGAACTACAGAAACGAATCAACCTCATGGAACCTGCTGGGAGAAGCGTCCGGGCAGCGCAGCGCAGCTTTTTTTCGCTCTGCCCATCATCTTCACGGATTTACTTGTGCTTTTGTTCAGGAGGCGATTATCCCGTGAGGCGTTTACCTCTTTTTCAGCTTCTCTCTCTTCCTCGGAAACCGCCGCGTTCGGAACCAGGAGAGGACTCCACCGCAAACTCTCCGGGTCCACTTCATTGAGGCGTGGCTGCCCTTTCAGCTTCTCCATGTAACGGGAGATCGACTTCTCTCTTCTAATTACCATAAACCTATCGGGGAACAATACGAATGAGGATATGGGAACTGTTTGCTGTAGGGATGGAGGGTCTGGAGTTACAGTTAATTTTTCTTTTAATACATTTACATGCCCCCCCTCCTTTATGTAGAGACCAATCCTGCCAAAGCATTTATCCTGTTCTTGTGACCGGACCAACATCCACAGGTAAAAAAACTGCCACACACAAGTCCGGTTCCTGGGGCAAAGAACTAAAGAGTTTTATCTTGTTGTTCCTATCTAGCGGTAGCCCCCATGTTTGCAATCTAGAAAAAAGCCAGCTGGTTATTTGTCTATGGAGATTCTCAGTCATCCAGGTCATCGTTGTCCCAAAGATGCTTTTTCCAATGTCCAGCATTCTGCAAGGAGCAGAAATCCTTCCATTCCCCACCATCCAGTCAGAGCTGAAGAAGCCTCTTGGATGAGAAGCGAAACGTCTTCAAAGAGAAACAAGAAAGTCCAGTTGCCGCCTGAAAAAGCATCTTTGGGACTAGCGCACAGGTCTGCAACCTGCAGCTCCAGAGCCGCATGCGGCTCTTTCAGCCGTCTCCTGCGGCTTCCAGTTCTCTGCCATGTGCAGTTTGGAAAAAAAAAGGTGGAACTAAAAAAGTTCAACCAATCAATTCAAATATGCAGGGTAGGTGCATATCTCGCCTTGACTCCACTCTTCAGTCAAACCCTGTTCTGCGCATGCGCGCATGTACGCGCACACATTTTTTGCGGCTCCCAGTTTTTCCTTTTGTGAGGGAACCAGTTCCGAGTGGCTCTTTCACTGTTTCAGGTTGCTGACCCCTGGACTAGCGGGTTATTCTCTATCTGACTTTTTAACAAGCCAAGAGGACCGGGGGATTAGGAGACCATCCAGCAGCGATGGATGGGGAAGCTGTTAGAACCGGTGAGAGCGGTTTCTGCTGCATGTAGCTAATGCCGCTGAGGGAAGCAAATGATAATTAGTTGACAAAAGGGATATGCCCTCAAGTGGACTGCCGGAAGGTCACGGTGGTGAACAGGTAACCCTGTCAACGTAATCAGGAGTGGGACACCAATTGCTGGGGTTGCCATCATGGGACAATGGGCTGCTGCAATTGCCAGAACTCCGGGGGCTCTTTGCAAGCAGCACTTATTTTACGCCGTTGCAACTCTGAACGGCAGCTGAACAAGTAGCCGCTGAGTGAGGACCACGTGCGGATGAAAGGAAAGCCTGGGCCTGTGCGCTTAACAAAAGCGAGCAAGAGGGAGCGGGGCAGCTCAGGAGCGGCTACTGACTTTTCTTCTCGCCTGTCAATCATGCTGTGGTGCTGGAGGACGGTAGCGATGTCATGGGGACACATCCCGGTGGCTCGGCTAATGGCCTTGATGCTGATCTGCTTCTGGTGGTGGCAGGAAAGGTATTCCCAGACGACGCTTTTCCAATAAGCCAGGTAGGAGACACGGCCCAGATCGGACAGAGGCTTTTCAGGTGACCCCGCCTGTCCCTCTCTTCGAGAAAGCAGGTAGCCTAGCAGAAAAGAAGAAGGGGAAGAATCACAATGGGCCACTCATAGAAGGCTAAGGGAGTGTAGGAGACGAAGAGGAGAAAGGGTCAACCTTATTCTCCAAAGCCACTGAAGGCCAGACAAGAAACAACGGATGGAAACCAACCAAGGAGAGAAGCAACCTGGAATTAAGGAGAAGCTTCCCGACAGCGAGGACAATTAACCAGAGGAACAGAAGTTGCCTTCAGAAATGGTGGGCGCTCCATCACTGAAGGTTTTTAAGAAGAGACCGGACAGCCACTTGTTTGGAATGATATAGGATCTCCTGCTAGAGCAGGGGGCTGGACTAGAAGACCTCCAAGGTCCCTTCCAGATCTATTCTATTCTATATGCTACGTTAAACTCCTATCTTACTGAATTTTGGACTTTACTCCAGACTTGCTGGCATTCAGGAAAACATGAACATCTTGATTTTTCCAGCAGGCAATCTGTGAACTGCTTGAACAGTAGTTATTCGAATTTTGGTATATTCTGTCCAGTGCATTGTTATTTTTATATCTGGTCCTTTGTTGTTTTAAATTTATGGTGTTTAATGATGTTTTTAGCTCACTGTATTGTGCCTTGAATCACTTTGATTAGGAAACCTTACAAACTGAATAAGCATTTTTAACAGTGACATTATTTTGTTAAGATAATTCAGCATTAAATATTGTCAACGGTATGACCGTATCACAAAGATCCTCTTTTCATACTGGTGGTTCACATGCAACTCTCAAAAGCAGTTCCAGGGTGATTGCTTTGATCCTTCTGTATGGCAAACCCACTTTGTGCAACACAGCAAAGAACTGACTGTCAAGATTTCAACCATTTCAGTTCCAAAGATAACTTGGATCATGTTTTGTTTTTAAAGGCCATATTCATCATGGAAATCTAAATACATAATAAAAGTAATAAAGAGTTCGTGGCATAAGAAAATCACCATTTTCCATTCTTTGAAATTCTCAAATTACCCAAATATAATTCCAGATGCATGCCTACAATTTCAAAACTCATGTACAGATATAACACCACTCACGCAGGAGGAGGATCTCCGTCTTTTGTCTCTTCCAAAGATCTTCAGAATATCAAGTTAGAGAGCTTAATTGAATGGGCCTATTATTCCCCACAGTTCAAGGGTCTCTCGAGAGCTTATTTTCTTAATTTTCCAATAAATTAGCGCTAGCTACTTCTCAGAAAAATGTTAAACGTTCAGGACAAAATTACACAATTGGTGAATGCTCCTATACACCCAAATTCCGAAGACAGTTTCTGAACCTTTAGCAATTTTAGGACGTGTGGATTTCAACTCCCAGCCAGCAGCCAAGAGGAAACATTACCTGAAATACATGGATCAGGTTATCACGTTCCGCTTTTCATTCAGGAGCTCAAGGTAGCTCCTTCTTCTAGCATTGCCTGTGATGTTAGGCTTGGCTGAGGAGGCCGGACTAGTCACAACATAGCTCTGTCAATAAGCTCTGCGTGATTCAGAGTTGTTTCTGGAGAGCTAACTTAACACCAATATCACCAAGCTAACTCAACGGGTGAGGCAGATTCATTTAACAGCTGTGTTGCCAGCTTAACAACTGCAGTGATTCACTTAACCAGTGTGGCAGGGAAGGTTGTAAAATGGGGCAGATTTCACTTAATGAATGTCTCGCTTAGCAACAGAAGTTTTGGGCTCAAGGACCACCCGTGCTTGGTTGTGCATTCTTTGAAAATGTCCGTCGAGCGATTCTTTTGTCCTTTTCCTTCTGACTTCTCCTCACTACGCACCCTGGGAGCGCCAACGTGGTTCACACCGTAACAAAAGCAGTTTGCATATCTGGATTAGGCAGAATTTCATTCCAGCTGGTCACGCTTGCAAAGAGTACCATATGGAGCTGGAAACTTGGGTTTCTAGGGCAACGGGTGCAGATCACTAACCAAGAGGGCCAGGCTGCTTCTCTCTGCCTCATTATCCAGCCTAATGAGAGGCAATGATCTCCTACGGGCTTGGTTTCCCCTCTCAATGAAGTTGGAAGTTCCCAGAATGAAAATCGGAAGCCAAAGCCCAGTGCTTCTGTGGCAATGGTCTTGGAAATGGAAATGTTTTCATTGAGGGGGGAAGAAAGAGTAAAAATAAAAATGTTAAAAAGCTGACTATTAATTCCAACTGAGCTGGCTCAGGCCTTCTTTTCTCCTAAATTCTATCTAGGCAACAAGGAGCTTTGTGAGCTCTCTTATTCCAGCCTTGTCCCCACCCTCTTTAGTAGAAAGAAATCACAAAACTAAGTGATCTTGCGGGATTTCCTAGATCAGTGTTTTTCAGCCTTGGCAGCTTGAATTTGCGTGGACTTCCAGAACTCCCCAGCCAGCAGAGCTAGATATTAAGTGACTGTGATGGTCTACTGCACAGCAATGAAAGGCCAACATCTGTTCCCCATCCGGGCCCAACAAAATGTGAACAGATTACAAATCAAACAGAACATAAACTTTGGGCTCCTAAATATTTCCATTAATTCAGTTTATTCTTGTGGCTTTAAATGACCATCTAAGCAATCTATTCAATTATCAAATGCAACCTATAACTTCTAGATAAGCTTTGGCTGAGAAGCAACCCACTTCTATTACACATTTTACATTCTATGCATGACAGTGGCTTTTGCACAACTGGAAACACCGAAGTGGTTAAAAGCATTTTAGCAAGCAGGTTATACCGTATTTCCAACAAACATTGATGACTTAAATACATTTAAAATATTCGGTTACTTACCTGTCCTTTATTTGGAGGTATGATCAGTTATATTAATTATTTAAATTCTGAAATCTGGCCGTAACCATTATTTACCTATTGTCTTCTACAGACAATTTACAAACACAACATATAATACAAGAATTTAAGGAAATATTTGCAAGAAAACAAAATCAGGGATCAAACTATAGCGATAGCTGGTGTCAGGTGCAAATAACCAGAAGCATTCATTGAGTTCAAAGTACAGAACAGTTTATTATTGCTACTTATAAACAAAAATCTAGTCAACTAATCGTCACAGCTAAATTGACACGCTATATAACGGTCAATGGAATTCATAGGGAGCTGGACCTGTGTCTCTTGTGGCAACACAATGATTCCAAACTAACGACACATTTAATTCCACCTTCCAGCTCAGCCTGCTCTTCTCCTATAGCTAGTATATCATAAAATTATACTAATAATGTTATATGATTTATTACATATCTGACCAAGAAGTTTATTTCAAGCCTTATGATAGATCATATATTGGAGTGATCAAAGCAGCTACCAATCCCAACCAAACGCTCAGCTAAGCCCAAATAATCAATGCCATCTCTCTGCATTTGGAATTGCAACCCTTCTAATTTTGCAAATGTCTTTGCCAAGAAGATGGCATTCAAGGATGAACTCTAATTATTGAAACAGAGAAGATGTTACCAAAAGGGACCATACTGTTACCTCCTTTAATCCCCCCTCTCAGCTACAGCAGCCTCAAAACTCCAGATTCACAGGCCAAGTCTCTCCATTTCCTGTGCCGGGGGAACGTAATGCAACACGCAGCTCTGATCTTTCTTCCACCTACCCTCCCGCCAAAGCTCTCAGAGGGAATTGCAGCTGAATGAAAGGGATAATTCCATTGTGTGGGTGTTGAAAAAAGAGAAGGCAAATTCTATCCAAGGTATCATTAGGAAGAGGACAGAAGGTAAAACAACATGCTTAAATCAGTTATGTCCAATTGTAGTTGGGTTTGTGTGTACAGTTCTGATCGCCACGTTCAAAAAGAATGGGAAAGAAATGCAGAAACAAGCACGGCGATTTTGCCTGTTACAATTCACACCTGAGTTATGTTTCACTTCTGAATAAAGTGCGGCATTTAGAAAAAAAACTCACTGAAGTTCACATGCACATGTAAATTCCAGTGTGGACTTTTGAACCCATTTTCTCACAACACACACACACACTTAAGAAACATGTTTAGCTAAATGCAATTGCAAATATATATAACCTAGCGATGACTTGTAAAAGTTTGAGCTACATCATAAAACATGAGGTATAATTCTGTTGTTACATTTATCTAGAATGTGTTGTTCACATCAGAATTCAAAGGCTCAATTTCTCTCATAACCCTACTCCCAGCCCTCACTAACACAATACAGATCAAGTCGACAGCTGCCGTGTAAGTTTAACAGGTTAGGAACCCTTTTAAAATGCTCCAATTGGCCAAAGGTTAATTTAACTCAAGTGTAAAATATCATTACCTAGACATCATGAGAATCTTCAAATCCATCAGTAAAGCAAAACGACATTTTAAATAAAAAGAACAGAAGGCAATGTAGATTTGTTAAAAACAGATTCTTATTGCTTTTTGCCAACGTGCAGAGGTCTTAATGTTTCGATGTCAACGTGGAGGGAGGAATCCAGGCTACTACAGAGTGGTTTCCTGGTTTTCAACACTGGTCAGGTCATCCCAAAGGTGCTTTTTCAGGAGGCAACTGGACAGGAAAGTCCAGCTGCCTCCTGAAAAAGCCCCTTTGGGACAACCGTGACCTGGATGACCGAGAATCTCCACAGACATTGAGCCATGCACTTTGGGATGGACACCCTTCGAATGGTGCGGGAGCGTGAACGGATTTCCAGAAAACATTGCAGACTACAGGAGCCATTGGCGCTTCAGTTGGAGATGCAGGCAACACAGACTCAGCCCCAACACCAACCAGGTGCCTGTCTCCAACTGGGAAGGGACCCAGGGCAGATAAAACAGCCTGCAGCAAGAAGGCTTCACCACCCCATTTGCTTCACCTGCGGCTTGGTGAGGCAACAGGTAGCTGGTTTGTCAGAATTAGAGGTCATATCAAGCATTTATATTTTGCATTTCAAGTGACACCTTTTTCTTCAGAAGAGAAATGTCAGCTGTCATTTTGCTTCAGTTCCTGAACAGCCTCTGACGATGTCCCCTGTTGCGCTCCAATTTAGGAGGAGGAGGCAGGCTTTTAAAAAAGGTTTCTTAGAAGTTTCCTAGCAGCACTCAAGTCCCTTCTGCAATCTCTAAAATGTCAAACATGAATATTCTGAAAGAAAGTGATTAGTGATATGATTTTATCAACCTATCTCTTTTTCATGATCGCCATTAATGCAAAATAAAAACTTCCTACTCGTATTCATCTTCTTCCCAATTTCAGTTTTGACAACACGGATCATGGAGAAGAAACTCTGAGGTGCCTGAAATGTCAAGTTTCTTTTCTTTTTTTAAAAAATGTGATTAAATGTGACTTGAATTAAACATTCTGGGGGAAGAAAATAAGATGACAAGATAGATGAAAGAAAAGAGGAGAAACAAATTCAGAAAGATAAAACGTGAAGTGGACGGGGAACTTACAAGCCGCAGAGAATTAGGCTAGAGTTTTCAATTATTTATCACTGAGTATTAAATAATTAAATACAATTTTGAAAACCACAAATCATTGTCAAAATCCACGTAATATATCAACGGCAACACAGACAGTCCTTGCTTAATGATCACAATAGAGGCCAGCAAATCTGTTACTCAGCAACGTGGGCATTAAGCGAGACATCACATGACCGTAATTTATGATTTTTATCTGGTGCCTTCCTGTTGGTTGACTAATGTGTTGATGGCCGGCCGGCTTATATACCGCTTCACAGAGCTTTACAGCACTCTCTGGGCAGTTGACAGAGTCAGCCTATTTGCCCCCAACAATCTGGGTCCTCATTTTACTGACCCTGGAAGGACAGAAGGCTGAGTCAGCCTCAAGACGGTCAGGATCGAACTGCAGGCACTTGGCAGTCAGCAGAAGGAGCCTGCAGTACCGCATTCTGACCACTGCGCCACCAGGGCTCGTGACTGCACGCTAGGGCTTATTTTCCAGTTGGGTCTTATTTTGGGGGAAACACGGTACCGTCTTCTCCAAGTCGCTTCTAGCCATCCAATTTGGCCTGGCTGATTGGGCATGTTATGGGTCCCATCTTCCAGGGGGCAAGAAAAGTGCCTTCTCTGATGTTTCATTCTGACCCACATGACACACACTACGGAGGACCGTTTCCCTCCCGTGCCCCCTGGCCCCTGGAGGATAAATGGCATGAACAGACACTCTCCTTGTCCTTTCCTAGTGACAATGCAATGTTTAGTCTGTTCTCTGGCTCCATTCTGTTTTCCTGCCTTTTGATAAAAACTCTACAGGAGCAGGGGAGGAAACATTTTGAGCTCTTCAAAATACGCCGCCTGCCTAAGCATGTGATAAAGAAAAAATCAAAAAAAAAATCAGGATATACTGTTTTTTTTACAGCATGCTCCAATGGTATCTTTCAGATCTGAGACAATTACATTTTTGGAAGGAACAAAAGCCTAAAACATTATGCTCCCGTTTTAAGTACTGCTCAACTAAAATATACTTGGTGCTAAAAGCAACCCGGGAACTGAAGAAAGCCCTAAATTATTTTTTTTGCTTCTAATGACGAATCACGGCTTCTCTCTGCCTTAATGAGCAAGGCGAAAGGAAGGCAATTTAGGCAATTCGTTCAATCTAACAACACCAAGAGCTGACTTCCCGGCGAAGAGAGGGAGCCAGCTTCTTCAGGTGCACGAGAGGATTAGAGGTGTCTTTTGATGGACTTACGAGAGACAAGAGAGCCGCTCGTCTATGCACGGAAAAAGCCCCGTTGCTCTCGCTGAATTTCCACTGCAATATCCGCTCCCCAAACCCACCAGCGCAAAGGCCGCCCTTCACTTACTGAAATCGATGAGGAACCTCCCGAATCCTTGCCTTTGGTACTGGGGCATGATCATGATGCAGGAGACGTTATACTTCTGCTGGCAGAGCTTTTCCTGGGAAAGAGAAACAGGGGAGACGGCTGAAAATATCGCAAAGGCACCGCTTTTGCCCCACCCCCACCCCCAAATCTTCGAACGTTACCCCAGAAGGCAACAGGTCAAAATCGAGATTACGCTCTGCCTCAGAAAGCAGAACGAGGCAAAGTAGACCAAATCTGGAAAGGCTCCGTGTTTTGTGGAATTAAGAACTGAAAAACAAATAAATCCAAAAGGGATAGTACGATCAAATTAAAAAGGGGAGAGAAGAGGGAAGATTTATTTATCCGTCCCCATTTTTCTCCTGCGGGAATCATGCAAAAGAGGCCATTCCCCCAGCATTCAATCATACAGGGTGGGATCAAAAGCCACACCTATCAAAAAGACGGCTTTTCATTTTTATTTCATCAGCGGCCACCACTGACCGGCACAACTGCTTATCTACCCTAAAGTTATACTGTACTCTGGAGTCCTAAGCGTATCACTTCTGCTTGGATTTTTAGAACAGGAACTTCACATAAGATCAGACAAAAAAACAATTCCTCCGAAAACAGCAGAAGGAAAAGCTTTAGAGGAAAAAGACTGTAGGAATCCAATCTCAACGTTCAGGTCACTGGGACGCTTCCTATAATCGGTCAGGGGTTCACGTGGGCTGAGAAAGAGGCTTGCCAAGGGGGCTCTGAGACCACCACCGTCCTTACCGTGTGACGGAAGCCAGAGCAAGGAAAGGCTGGCTCAAGGGACTATCTTGCTGGTAAACACTTAACTAAAGCCAACTGGAGTCTGCCACCTGGCGCCTTCTGGAACCACGAAGGGGAGGGAAGCTGGCAATCAGTGAGCAAACTGGGATAGCAGGAAAACCAGGAAAGCAGGATGGAGTTTTGTGAAAAGACAGGCACCTCCATGATTCTTCTCTAACAGGGGTGAACAACATCTGCTGCCCCAGCACCCTATTTGCGACTCCTGAGATGTCAGCCCTGGAATTCGGTGGCAAATCCTCTGAATGTTGGGAATTATGGCTCTCGGAGTAAAGTTCAGAAGCAAAGGTGGTGGGGATGGGACTCCAAAGCCCTCGTCTCCTCTGTGCGTCCACCCCAGAGGATGACGGGCAAAGCCACCTCCCCCTGCTTGGTGACCATCTACAGCCTACCAAGCAGCCACTCAGGAAGAAGGTCCAGAAAAGTTGCCCATTCCCCATCTCGAACAATTTACTACCTTTCCTTCCTCAAAAGGAGCCAAGAGAATGAACTCACAACTGTGTGTGATATAAATTTGTACTTATGCAGGCCTGGTAATCTTCTGGCCCAGGATGGCTGGCTCCCTTTGCAATAGCGATCGATTCCCATCTATCGTCTTAGCATCCATGAATTCAGCGGCTAAAGGAAACGAGCAAAGCTACTTGGCGTAATTACTTCCACAGATCTACCAAGACTAGATCCATTTCAAGGGTGTCGACACTGGACACCTTAACCCTCTCAAGAACTTTCTGTTCACCTCCTTCCCTGAATTCTGGAGCTCCCCGAATGAGGCCTTAGTGCAGGGGTCTCCAAACCTGGCAACTTTGAGACTTGTGGACTTCAGCTTCCAGAATTCCCCAGCCAATTCTGGGAAGTGAAGTGCACAAATCTTAAAGTTGCCAAGTTTGGAGATCTCTGCCTTAATGAAATCTGATTCATACGGCATTTCATTTTTAAGAAAAATTCCTGGCACTTAACATGTTTTCATGCCCCAAGACACCAATTATTCTTACGTTCAAAATAAAATAAAATAAAAAGTGAACAAACAAAAAAATGAGAAAAAATCTAAATAGCACCAACAAGGTTTTTTAACTGGCCCACCTAATAAATGAATAGGCCTGAGAGTCAACCCTGCCCACCAGGCAGCCTCTTTTTCAGCCCGTGGCGAAACATTTCAGTCAGCAGCAAAAATGCAGCCCCAGATATCGAAGGGGGACTGGGAGTGGGAGAATTAAGAAAGTCACCCCGTCTGTGGGACTGGCTGTCACGGAGGCATCTACAGTGTGATCAAAACAACCAAGATGGCGGGCAGAAGAGCCACCTTGGCTTTTTTTGACACACACGCACACAGACGCATTTGCCTAGTGTGCATAACGGATTGTGCATCTCTCTTCTCCTCCTCACTCATGGGAAGCAGCCATTAGGACCCCTTATTTCTGCCAAGCGAGGAACTTCAAACGAGTGAGTTTACTTGAGGTAAATGGCTGGTGGATGCTCATTAGAGTACGTGATGTTATTTTAATTGAACAATTACACCAGGAAGCCAGAAATTGGCTCTTGGGGGAAATAGACCAAGATTGCTCTAAAGGAAAGCATGGAGGCTACTGGCTCCTAGATACAAACAATCTTGGAGAAGACTTCAATGAAAGAATTCCCAAATGTAGTCTAGGAAATAAAAAAACTACCCTCGAAGCGCATGGGAGCAAACGGCTTCAGCGCCGTCACCGAGGAAAACTACACGAAGAGGCCAGCGCATCAGTCGGCAATATAGCTGAGTCCAATTCAGAGGGAGCTTTAATCTTTATATTAGACTTGACATCAATTTTGATTTTGTTTCTCCCCCAATACCTTATCAGTAAACAGTGATTCTTTTCTTTATTGTTCATTATCCATATACCGTATCTATGTACATCTATATAAAATGCAAATAACGTACCGTATTTTCCGGCGTATAAGACGACTTTTTAACCCATGAAAATCATCTCAAAAGTTGGGGGGTCGTCTTATACGCCCAGTCGTCTTATACGCCGGAAAATCAGCGGGCCCGGGAAGGCACGCCCTCCCCTCTCACTGTGGAGGAAGCAGGGCAGGCTGGCGTCTGGCACGCACGCGCTCCCCAGCTGTTAAGGAGCACTCGTGTGCACAGGACTGCCCTGCCGGCTCCCGCCCAACGCTCTTCCCTCTTGAGGCAGCATCCCCGAGGACTCCTTAGGAGCCGGGGAGCGATGCTGCCTCAAGAGGGAAGAGCGTCGGGCGGGAGCCGGCAGGGCAGTCCTGCACACGCGCGCACTCCCCGGCTGCTAAGGAGTGCTCCTTAACAGCTGGGGAGCACGCGCGTGCACAGGACTGCCCTGCCGGCTCCCGCCAGACGCCAGCCTGCCCTGCTTCCTCCACAGTGAGAGGGGAGGGTGTGCCTTCCCGGGCTCACTGATTTTCCGGCGTATAAGACGAAAAATCTTGAAAATCAACTCAAAAGTTGGGGGGTCATCTTATACGCCCAGTCGTCTTATACACTGGAAAATACGGTACACAGAATATCAATAAAGCAGTAAAACAAAATGGCCATTGGAGTCTAAAATTTTAAAGTGAATGAAAATAGTAAAAAAAATTAATACATTAATGTAAATCGCAGGTCTTCGAACTTGGCCCTTTTATGACTTGTGGACGTCAACTGCCAGAATTCTGGGAGTTGAAGTCCACAAGTCATAAAAGGGCCAGGTTTGAAGACTCCCTGGTGTAAATGATGGGATAAAGGTGCCCAGAAGAGGTTCTATCTGGTGGACTCTAAAGCAGACAAAATGCAAGTTCGAAATTGGTTGATTAACAGGTGGTTGTGAACAAACTATGTTTCATTAAAATTTGCTCAGGATTTTTTTTTAAAAATCAGATGTTAAGAATCTATTTATTCTAGTGAACAGATGGCCCTCCTGTCAGAGAAGAAGCTAGCAGCAGCCAAGCAAAAGAAGAGGGTAGGAATTTGGAAAGCAGAGCATTTATCTAATCCAGCATTTCTCAAGGGGTGGACTTCAACTCCCAGAACCCCCCAGCCGGCATGCTGGCTGAAGAATTCTGGGAGTTGAAGTCCACCCATCTTCAAGCTGCTAAGGTTGAGAAATGCAGATCAAGTCAACAGAAAAATCAACGAAGGCATACTGTAACTTCTTTTGCTTCATGCCGTTTCATTCATGTGTGTGAGGAATAAGGCAGAGCTCCATTCCAGAGAGCAAAGGGGGGAACTCTGGGTAACCCCAAAGAGATGCTAACGTGCCCCATTTGGGTGATCCTACCTGGGACCCAGTTGGGCAGGGGGTGGGTTTTGTTCCCGAGAGATGAGCCACTCGGTGGAAGGCAGGAAAAGAGCAGCTTTGTCAGAAGTGAAAACCTCCCACCTTGAAACGAAAGACGCCTTTTGGAGTTGCAGCTGCTTCTCCCCTTGCGTAGCTGAGCCAGGAGGACATTGTGGCAGTGGGAAGGCTAAATTCTCAGTCCCACATTTGGGGTCAGGAGTTCATTTTTAGCTAGCGCAGGGGTCTCCAAACTTGGCAACTTCAAGACTTGTGGACTTCAACTCCCAGCATGGCTGGCTGAGGAATTCTGGGAGTTGAAATCCGCAAGTCTTGAAGTTGCCAAGTTTGGACCTTCTTGGCCCAGCTCTCCTACTCTCTTGTTCATCTCTATCTCCCCCCACCCCCCCAAAATTCTGGATCAAACGGATAATACACTCCTAAACCAAGCACTGGGCTGCAGTTTTCTAATACTTCTTTTTCAAGAAAATTGTGAGAGACTATCCGGAGGCCCAGAGGCATTTATGTAAATAAAAATGGTTGGAGAAGTCATGCCGGCTTCTGGTTTCAATTGGAACATTATTTTTTAAAAAAGAAAAGAATACCAGGCTACTATGCTCTGCCTACCAAGAGCAACATCTGAAGGCACCCTGGCGCACCGGCCCTCTTCCTTACCCAAAGTACTTTATTTTTTCATCCTAGTGTAATTTCTCTCAGGGCCCATTGGAACACTGTCACGGCCTCCTCCTGAGATTGGCATCTTTCATGACAAATTGTGGCGGGGGGTTTTCACACAACACTCTAAGACCCCCGTTTTGCTGTAATTTAAAAACCCAATCTTTAATTTCTGCTCTCATTATCGGTCTTTCAGTTTGTCTTGATTTGAAAAATACAGTACGGTCGGGTGGAGTATTTTTGTTGAAAGAGAAAAACTGAGGTGCACATGTTGAAACGTAACCCAGGTAATCCTGCGTCAGCTGCCCCGTGGATCAGAGGGAAAGCAAATGGAAAAACATTGGAGAAAAGGCCATCATCGCCGCCAGGTTACATTACCATTTCAAAGTGAAGAGACACTACAGTTTTTTTTAGAAACTGACCCAAGTTAAGACCGGATACAAAGCTAAATGACGTCGATTCGCGTTCCCCAACGCCAGAAGAACGGCACCCGCAGCCAGGGTCTTAATAGGTGCGTCCCATAACGAGGAACAATTGCGTGCAACGTCATCGTCTGTGCTTACAACTTACCCTTCATATAGCCACATTTTTCCCTCTCCTTTTAGGGGCAAATCCAGGTGGAAGGGTGGAGTGCCTGGGACGAGCAGAGAAGCCTGGGATGCCCTGAATACTATTGACCCTGTTGCTTAAATCAGTAGCCAGCAAGATGGGTTAAAACTGCAGAGACCCGTCCGGTGCAGTAGAACCCAGGCGCGTAAGGCAGCTTTTGACGGGGCTGCAATACACGACCCGGCCTCTCAGCACTGCCGTGAAGGTGCCCACCACCAATTGGAATCAGAACAGTGCTGGAAGGGACCTTTGAGGTCCTCTAGTCCAGCCCTCTGCTCAAGCAGGAGACCCTAGACCATTCCAGACAGGTGGCTGTCCAACGAAAATGAAAAAAGTCCAAGCAAGATTTGAAACCATTCATTTCTTTGGAAAATATTAAGACGCACTGAGCTACAGTGCGTCGTGGCTTGTGGGGAACCACGCTGATTTTCAGCAAGAATGGCTGCTTTCGTCGCAGGTAGTCCTCGACTTAGGACAAAAAAATTGAGACTGCTGAGCAAGGGGGTTGCTAAGCGAGCTGCACCCAATTTCACGATCTATTTTGCCTCGGTCATTAAGTGAATCACAGCAACCGTTAAGTGAACCGAGTGACTTTGCCCGCCAGAAGGCAGAGGGAAGGCCACCCGTGGCGCTCACACCGCAAGCTCTGTAAATACACACCAGCTGCCAAGCACCCAATTTTTGATCGTGTGACCACGGGAGTTGTGTGTCGCCTGCAAGCGCGAGGACCGGCTGCAGGTCACATTTTTTCCAGTGCTGTGGTAACTTCGAGCGGCCACTGAATGAATAGTCGTAAGTCAAGGACTACCTGTATTTACATTTCTGTACCTTTGTACGCCAACCGCTGGGCCTCTCTTGAAGTCCCCTGTTTATGTCAGGGACTCGATAGAAAATATCACGTTAAAGTTTTGTGTCCAACCACCTTGTCTTTTCTGCTAAAACGGCACCGGGAGGGCGCCCTTTTAGGCAAACTATTATTCCCTCGGCCTCTTCGTAACATTCGGTCTATGCGACTCTCACCGAGCATCTCCTGCAAAGAAACTCTGCTGACACCTTTCGGCCTAACTGCTGGCAGGAATCTCAACGGGATGACTATGTCCTTAATTTTTCTACTTCTCGGTTCGGAAACCCTGAAACTCACGAAATTCGGCCTTACTATTCTGCCACGTAAACATGTATATCTTTGTACTGTCCTATCAAACACCCTGGAGCATTTTCAAGCAGAGCAAGGGAGCGCAAACACTTCATGAAATTAAGAGAGAGAGAGAGAGAGAGAGAGAGAGAGAGAGAGAGAGAGAGAGAGAGAGAGGTAACCTTTGACAGGGGCGGCCACACGGGAAGGGACCCAGGAAGTCAAGAAGGCCCCCAGGAAGTCCCGCCCTTTCCTAGGTGCTTCAATCGCGCCCTCCTGGCCGACCTCTTGACTCTTGGGTCCCCTCCTGGCCAATCAGCCGAGGGATGAAGAAGAGCGCTAGCAGAGGACTCCCTCCCTCTGTTTAACCCATCCTGCTAACTACAAATCTCAGCAACAAACAGCTACGGGTTTAACTCACAGAAGGGCTCCTTTATCAATAGGGGAAGGCTCAGAGACTCCGTAAGGCAATGCCGGACCAGGGCAACCTGGGGCAACTCTGCTGGTCCCACACACTGCATCCTCTTCACCTGAGCCTGAAAGAAAGAAGAAGACGGGTGGGAGGCTGGGAAGGGAGGCGCAGACAGGCAGACTGTGGCAAAAATATCCCTTCCCGTCACGGGCCCCTGGCACCGCTCGGCCTCTGAGCAGCCAGGCTTCCCAAAACGTGGCCTTAAATCTGGTCTTAGGTTCCAGCGTTACAAAACCAAGTTACTTCCTTTTTAAATAATTTTATCACGTTTCTGCTAGGTTCTAAGGAGGGAGGTACAGACTGAACGTACCGCACGCAAGGGACAAGTTGTATTAAATACGCAACAAGGATTGAATGGCTGAAGGCAGCGCCTGCTCTGAACAGCCACTATACTGCCGGATTTTGCTTCAGACGTGGGCAGTATAAAGGATCTGTGCGTTGTATTTTGGGCCTAAATCCAACACTTTTTGAAAGGATAACGGCATCATTATTTTCAAACAGAAAAATGTCTTCCTTCCCATTTGAAGTGCCCTTTTCCCAACAAACATTCTGCATAAAAGCAAGATACTCTGATAAGGGTAAGATCAAACTTTTACCTTGGAGAAATATCCAACTAAGTGGCACCCTTTTTCATCATTCTTGGTGAGGACATAGAAGAGGAACGGCTCGACGTCGTAGTACAAGGTTTTGTGGTCAAGAAAGAGCTTTGCTAACAAGCAAAGGTTCTGGCAATAAATCTTGCTGATATTCCCATCAACCTAGGAAGGAGAGAATTCCCACGTCAGCATCTTAGCTTAGCAGCAGCAAAACGCAAGCGATGCTCACAAGGAACAGTCAAGACTCCCTGCCATTCGGCCTGTGAAATGTACACAAAGGTACATTTCCAAATTTGCCATTTTTGTTCATTTTCTCTAATTAGACATTAACTCTGTGGGCACGTTATTTAAGCTACGTTAAGCTTTAATAAGCTTATCAGCCTCGAGTGGGTTATGCAAAAAAAGCAGAACATAACATTACTCTCGCTTTCTCTACTACCACATCCGCAGATAAGAAACAGATCTGGCATGTTTTAGAGCAGTTTTCAGATCGAATTAAAGATGCTAAGAGAATGCAAAGAATACAAAGGTTTCCAAGTTCAATAACAATGACAGTTCCGCACTTGGTATTACTTTTTAAAATTTATTTTTGATGCCTTCAAGTCAGTTTTGAGAATACCTGGACATGTCCCTGCAGTTTCCTTAGCAAGATTTTGGAAGCAGTTTGCCATTGCCCGATTCCCAGGGCTAAGAGAGAATGACTGGCCCAGGGCCAACTTGCTGGCTTCCGGCCTACAACAGGAGTAGAACTCAGAGTCCTCCAGTTTCCGATGCCTTAATTACTGTACTAAATTGGGTCTCTGATTGAAATTTGATCATTCTTATATCTCTTAAGAATTAGGAAATTCTTCAGTAATTTTTCAGTGAATTTTTGCCCTCTCGTATACACATTAACAGCTTATATTTTGGTCACTGACCAGTAAGCCATACAGATTTACATATATTCCAGGTTAAGAATACTGAAAAGTGTTTCTATAAAATGGAATATATCAAAGGATTATTAGTACGACGATAGGAAAAAGATTCATAAATGAAAGCAGAATCTAAAATACTTGCGGGTGTTATGAACCAAAAAAACAAAACTGGTCAAATAACTGGATAAAATACAGAGAACACCTTAAATACTTGGGGACTAAAAATTATTTTAAGATACTGCTTTTTTTAAATATAGCACTGCAATTTTAAAACAGAAGTCTTAGAATACTTTTATAAATATACTTTCCGGTATATATATATATATATATATATATATATATATATATATATATATATATATATATATATATATATATATATATATATATATATATATATATATATATATATATATATATATATATATATATATATATGATACAGTTAACTATTTGTGCAACTGTATTCTGCCTGTCTGGTCTAAAAAGACACAAAGCTGCAGCCAATTAAAGTCAATACAAAGCCACAACTAAAAAAGCTACAGTAGCAAATCAAAGACATTAACCACTTGCAGTTGACATAAACCCATCTGGAGCATCTAAAACCTCCCAGGCTAGAAATGAGCAACCGATATTTCTAAGGCAGGGGTCAGCAACCTGAAACAGTGAAAGAGCCACTCGGAACTGGTTCCCTCACAAAAGGAAAAACTGGGAGCCGCAAAGAAATGTGTGCAGATGCGTGTACCTGCGCGCATGCGCAGAACAGGGTTTGACTGAAGAGTGGAGCCAAGGCGAGATATGCACCTACCCTGCATATTTGAACTGATTGGTTGAACCTTTTTAGTCCCACTTTTTTTGGGGGGGACTGCACATGGCAGAGGACTGGGAGCCGCAGGAGACGGCTGAAAGAGCCGCATGTGGCTCCGGAGCCGTGGGTTGCAGACCTGTGTTCTAAGGAATCACACAGCTTCTTCTGACCCATTTCCTTTGCCCCCTTGCCCTGACCTCAGGAGCCCTTCATAAATCATCAGCTCAAAACTCTGAATGTACACAATGCATAGCAATGATCCGAGGTGCAACGTTTACGTTTACGTTTTATTTAATTTGTATACCGCCCTTCTCCCTAGGGACTCAGGGCGGTTCACAGGGCATATAAATAACAATACAATACAATACAAAAGTTAAAAAAAAGATTAAATCAGTGCCCAGTTAAAAACAATAATACTATTCTAAAACAACAATTTAAAACCCAACTCCCCCGTCAGGCCAGACCAGCTAATTCAAATAAATGGGTCTTCAGGCCACGACGGAAAGTTCGGAGGTCTGATGCCATCCGGAGCTCCACCGGCAGTTGGTTCCACAAAGCCGGGGCACCCACAGAGAAGGCTCTCCCCCTGGGGGCCGCCAGTCGGCATTCCCTGACCGGAGGCACCCTGAGGAGGCCCTCTCTGTGGGAACGCACAGGGCGGAGGGGAGTTGACGCCGGCAGCAGGTGGTCCCCGAGGTAACCCGGACCCATGCCATGTAGGGACTTAAAGATCATAACCAAAACCTTGAACCTCACCCGGAAGACAACTGGTAACCAATACAGCTCATGGAGCAAAGGTGTAACATGGGAGTACCGGGAAACTCCCAAGACAACTCTCGCGGCCGCATTCTGTACCAGTTGGAGCCTCCGAGTGGTCTTCAAGGGAAGCCCCATGTAGAGAGCATTACAGTAGTCAAGGCGAGAGGTCACGAGCGCATGAGTGACCGTGCACAGGGCATCCCCGTCCAGATAGGGCCGCAACTGGCGCACCAGGCGAACCTGGGCGAAAGCCCCCCTAGTCACGGCCACCACATGATCTTCCAGGGTAAGCCGTGAATCTAGGAGGACTCCCAAGTTGCGAGCCCTATCCACGGGGGGTAAGAGCTCACCCCCCACAGAAAGAGATGGAACATTTTGAATGTCCCGGGATGCCGGAATGCACAGCCACTCAGTCTTGTCAGGGTTGAGCTGAAGTCTGTTCCTCCCCATCCAGACCCGAACCGCCTCCAGGCAACGGGACATCACAGCGAGGGCATCACTGGGGTGGTTTGGGGTCAAAAAGAAAAGTTGGGTATCATCGGCATATTGATGATACCCAACTCCAAAACCACGAATGATCTCACCCAGCGGTTTCATATAGATGTTGAACAGGAGAGGCGAGAGAACCGACCCCTGAGGAACTCCACAAACGAGAGACCTAGGGGCCGATCTCTGCCCCCCTGCCAACACCGACTGCGAGCGTCCCAGGAGATAGGAGGAGAACCACCGAAGAACTGTGCCTCCCACTCCCAATCCCCTGAGACGCCGCAGCAAGATACCATGGTCGATGGTATCGAAAGCCGTCGAGAGGTCTAATAGGACTAGGACAGAGGAATATCCCCTGTCCCGAGCCCTCCAGAGATCATTCACCAGAGCGACCAATGCCGTCTCCGTGCTGTACCCGGGCCTGAAACCCGATTGGTAGGGGTCCAAATAATCCGCTTCATCCAGGACCAGAGGGAGCTGATGCGCCACCACACTCTCAACAACCTTCGCAAGAAAGCGAAGGTTGGAGACTGGACGAAAGTTGTTCAATACAGCTGAGTCCAAGGCAGGCTTCTTGAGGAGAGGTCTCACCACCGCCTCCTTCAAGACGGTGGGGAAATAACCCTCACTCAAAGAAGCAGATATAACCGCCTGGAGCCAGCCTCGTGTCCTCTCCCTAGCTGCATAAACCAGCCAGGAAGGGCACGGGTCCAACAAACATGTGGAGGAGCTCAGCCTCCCCATAATCCTGTCCACTTCATCAGGGGTCACAGAATCAAACTCTTCCCAGGTAACATTGACAAGACCGCTCGTGTCCTGATCGCCAGACTCTGCCCAGTTGGAGTCCAAACCGGTCCGAATCCGAGCGATTTTATCCAACTATGAGCAGGTCACCCTTCCGGTCTTAATTCGGCTGGAATACGAATTTAGAGGCCACTTTCTAAGGACTGCCTTCCGGGTCTCTAGCATAATTACTTCAGGAAAGGAGAAGATGAGGTAACGCTTTCCCTTCACTTTTTTGTGATTTAATTTTTTCAGTTGAGTTAGTTAAACTGTCAAAGCAACATACACGACTTTCAGATCTGAGTAACTGTCTTAAGAAATTCTGGAAAATACTAATGCCTTGAATACTGTTTAGCAAACGTATCAGGATGTAAACCAGGTGAACATGTGTTTAAATTTAAATTTATTGAGATAAGTTTTATATGAACCTTCTCCTTCAGGGTTTAAAACCATTCATTATTACGTGCAGCAGATAAATTGTTGTGTTGTTGCAATGAAATCAAGATATAATTCGCTAATGACAATATATATCTTTGTTTTAAATATCACTTTTGATCTGATACACCTTAATTAATAAATTGAAGGGGACATATAGTTTTTATTTTGATAAGTATCGCTTTAGATTTTTCACCTAGGTAATAACTGTATTAACAGTCATAGAGGAGTTAATATTATATTTTATGCTTTATTCTCCATTGTTAATATATTATTGTATTTACTTGCTTCACTTTGTTTTTCTTCCTTTCAATGTTTGCTGGTCACTAATTAAATAAAGATGGCAGGCTGACTGCGTAAGGGCTTTGAAATCTACTTGAAATAAATCTGAGGACCACAGGATGCCCCACCCCAGGGAAAGCCAGGAGGCCAGCCGCCAAGCTCGTTTTTTTTCCATTTTGTTTTATTTCATTGAAAAATTACCACATCAATCGTACAAAGGGTGCCAATGAAGGTCTAGGCTGATGCCAGTCTAAAAAATGACCTTTACGTCCACTATCAATCCACTTCTCAGCAGGGGTGGGTGGGTGTCATTCATAAATAAACAATTAACTCTTCACCGTGAGCCCTGGTGGCGCAGTAGTCAGAATGTGGTACTGCAGCTAATTCTGCTAACTGTCGACTGCCAACACTTGGGCAGTTCGATCCTGACTGGCTCCAGCTTGACTCAGCTTTCCATCCTTCTTTCCGAAGTCGGTAAAATGAGGGCCCAGATTGCTGGGGGAAATAGGGAGACTCTGTAAACTGCTTAGAGAGGGCTGTAAAGCACTCTGAACCGGTAGATACGTCTAAGTGCTATTTGCTATTGACTCAGCCTTCCATCCTTCCAACGTTGGTAAAATGGGGACCAGATTGTTGGGGGCAAGATGCTGACTCTGCAAACCGCTTAGAGAGGGCTGTAAAGCACCCTGAAGTGGTATATAAGCCTCAAGGGCTACAGCTGTCGCTATTTATATTAATAAACTGATCTGGAAGCCAAGAAAGGAATACAATGCATCTTTTAGGACAACACTGGAAGTTTTTAAGAAGAGACTGGACAGCCATTTGTCTGAAATGGTATAGGGTTTCCTGCCTTAGCAGGGGGTTGGACTAGATGACCTCCAAGGTCCCTTCCAACTACTATTTTATTTATTTATTTTTATTTATTTTAATCCCATTTATATCCCGCCCTTCTCCGAAGACTCAGGGCAGCTTACAATTTAAGCACAAACCAATGTGCTTAGCAATAGCCTTCATTCTATGTATATGCCTGCTTATTAGGGCTTTCACACACACCCCAAGCGGCATTATTACAAAGTCAGGTTAATTGCCCCCAACAATCTGGGTCCTCATTTTACCTACCTGGGAAGGATGGAAGGCTGAGTCAACCTTGAGCCTGGTGGGACTCGAACCTGCACTAATTGCAGGCAGCAGGTGTTACTTAAGGAGGCATTAGCCCACTGCTCCACCAAGGCTCTATTACTACTACTACTACTACTACTACTACTTATTATTATTATTATTATTATTATTATTATTATTATTATTATTATTATTATTAAATTAATTTTATTATTATTATTATTATTATTATTATTATTATTATTATTATTATCATCAGAGGAAAACACAGCTCAGAAATACTGCCTAGGCATCTAATCTTCAGCCACACACCATACTTCCTGAGGACGAGGGAATATCACCTACCTCAAACACCGAAAGGTCTTTCCTCCTGTAGATCTCGTTGGCTGGAGGGTGAAACCAGCCACACTTCTCTGCGTGCCTTAGCAAGATATTTTTACTCTTCATGTATTTAAGACAGAATTCACACAAGAAAAGCTTTGATAGTCTGTTGAAGTTTAAAATCAGAGTATCAGTATGAAATGCTTTAAACAAATTCTATTCACCTTTATTTCTTCCAGGTGAATTAAAGAGTCTAAAAGAAAGTTTAAAACAGATATTCCGCCATGCCTGGAGTAAAACAAGCTGCTTACGTTGATCATAATTAATAAATTATAAATAATAAATAAATAATCAAATTAATAATATACAGCACAAAGGAACACTCCCAACTGACAACTCTATATAAACATTGTATTAATTCAGTTGGAGCCCATCATCCCTACACAAACAAGTAACAGGACATAAATTTGTCAACTGATAGTTGATAAATAATTTGATACCTATTGGTTTTTTTTGGGGGGGGGGACAGAATCAAGCACATTTTTAAAATTATTTCAATGACAATTAAATGAGCAAGAAACTAACGTTGTATATTGGAGAGGTTGCCACAAAGAGGAGAGGGCCAACTTATTTTCCAAAGCACGAGAAGGCCGGACGGTGGATGGAACCTGACCAAGGAGAGAAGCCACCTGGAACTAAGGAGAAACTTCCTAACAGCGACGACATTTAACCAGTGGAACAGCTGGACTCCAGAGGTTGTGGATGCTGGAGTTTTTTTTTTAATAAGAGACTGGACAGCCACTTGTCTGAAATGGTATAGGGCAGGGGTCTTCAAACTTGGCCCTTTTATGACTAGTGGACTTCAACTCCCAGAATTCCTCAGCCAGGCACGCTGGCTGAGGAATTCTGGGAGTTGAAGTCCACAAGGCATAAAAGGGCCAAGTTTGAAGAGCTCTGGTATAGGGTCTCCTGCCTGAGCAGGGGGATGGACTAGAAGACCTCCACCGTCCCTTCCAGCTCTATTCTGATTGATTGATTGATCACTGTGGTTTTAGGAGCAGAGTTTTACAGTACAGAATTTGACTTTCACATAGCCTTTGATTCTGAGATGTCTTGTAAATGGTAGCAGCTATATTTGGCGCAACGGGACAATACTGAACGCATCGTTGTAGGGATCGCATTTTCTTTCCGTTGCCCTGTGATGTACATATGGCATACCTACGTACAGGGGCGTTCCTCTTACCTTGCATATTCATGGGGATAAGGTGAGGAGTACCAAGTCTGGATCTCATATTTTCCAAACTCTATCACAGAAGGGTAACGTCCATTGACCTCTCCGCCGTTTTTACAACCTATCTTCTATTAATGACAGTTTTAAAAAAAAATGTGTCAGTGTACGAAGGCTGTTCCCTTTCTGCCCCTAGATTTCAGTAACAATTTCACTTTTTTCCAAGGATTGTTTGCTACTAGAGGTGAGGAGATACTTTACTGCAGGGAGTGAACGTAAAAATGGCAGCGGTCACCCCCAACAGAAACATGAAATCTCCACAGGTATCCAAGGACTGAGAGCAAATGTTTAGCCCAGCCAAATAACTGAGGCATAGCTACGTAGCAAGGCTTCTTAGCCCTAGTATAGGTGGTTCTCGACCAACGACCATGACTGAGTCCAAAATTTATGCTGCTAAGTAGGACAGTTGTTAACTGAGTTGTGTTCCATTTATGACCTTTTTTGCCACAACTGCTAAGCAGATCACTGCAGCTCCTAAGCCAGGGGTCTTCAAACTTGGCCCTTTTATGACTTGTGGACTTACTCCCAGAATTCCTCAGCCAGGCATGGGTGAAGTCCACAAGTCATAAAAGGGCCAAGTTTGAAGACCCCTGTCCTAAGCGAATTTGGCTTCCCCCGTTGACTTTGCCTGTTGGAAGCCAGCTGGGAAGTTGAACAATGTTGATAAGATGACCCTGGGATGGTGCAACCATCTTAAGTACACGCCCGTTGCCAAGCGCCTGAATGTTGATCACATGACCACAGGGATGCTGCAACGGTCCTACGTGTGAGGAACGGTCACTTTTTCCAGAGCCATTGTAACTTTGGTCACTAAATGAATGGCTGTACAGTGAGGACTACTTGTAATGATCCCAAAGATGCTTTTTCAGGAGGCCACTGGACTTCCTTGATTTTCTTTGAAGACGTTTCGCTTCTCCTGCAAGAAGCTTCTTCAGCCCTCTATAATAACTTTTTCTCTTTGAACAAGTATCTAAGCTCGTTCTAACTTTCTTATTCAAAGTTCAGATTTTTACTGATTTTTATTCTTACTCAAAGCAAGAAAATGCATAGGATAGGTCAGGCGATCTTGATCACAAACAATCGGGATAATTTTAAGATGAGTGAACAAAAATTGTTACAGGCAAAGCAACTACTTGAAAAGAAAAAAAGAAAAACACTTAAAAATTGGGCGTATCAGCCCAAAGAGCAACATCCGGTATCTAAAGAAGAGAATATTTCTTAGCTGGGAGACAAACTCATGGTCAACAAAATTCCCATCAACGTTACATTATATAATTATATGTTTCAAGTTTACACTTCTGAAAGAATGCAGAAGGCCAACACGAAAGAATAAAATTACCCAATTTTAAAACGTTTTAAAATTTATGTAGAATTACCAGGTTTTTCAATAGAAGAAATACACACCCCATGTTAGATTTCAAGGAGAATCAAAGACGATTAAAGTTTCTGCTGTTGTTAACTAGAAGATTGTGGCCCTTACTTACCTCCATTGCCAGTTCCTGGGCCTGCTTAAACATGTTCAAATCTTCTTCTGTAACAAAGTTCTTGCTTCCCACCACAAACAGATCTGAATTTTCTTGTTTGATGCTTATTTTGATTTCTGTACCTGTTGTTTAAAATCAGCAGAGAATTTCTTCACCAACACGAGGGCAAAAAGCGCCTTAAACTAGCAAAATGCGACTTCTGTTTCTCTTCCTGGACAGTGACGACTTTCAAACCCTTGAATTTTCCACGGAGATAATAAATCTACCGGTTTTAAGTACCTTGACGGTTAAAAACCACTAGGCAAATATTTAAAAGATGCTGCCAAGGTCTCTTGTAACATCTGTTAAAATGCTTCCTATTACAGTTTGCACGCCTCTGCTCCGTAACTGTGAATTTCTAAATATAAAAATGCATCGTATGGTTGCATTAACCTAATCTTAAAAAATACCAGAAGCAGATTAGAAATAGAGGAATAAAAGGGTTTTTTTCCCATAAAGAAAATATGCATTTAAAAAAAACCCTGAAGGAATAAATCTCACAATCGTACAGATTCAGCGTTGGGTAGCGGTGGGGACGGGGGGCGTTTTTCCATGGAAAAGCAATGGAGGAGAGGAAGATGAAATGGCGAAATGGTGATCCTAACCGTGTGTCAAAACGGGACCACAAGCACAGAAAGGGCATCGAACACAAGGAAGCGACTACCGATAGGCAACCAGGAAAAGCAGGGAGGCCACGGCATCCACAGGACGGACAAAGGAGATAAAACATTAGCTGGAGAAGCACCTGGCGGGGTTAGTTCAGCGCTCGCTGCTTCGATGGAAGAGTGACGTAAGGACGAGAACCAGTCAAGTCCTGGGTGACAGAATAAGAACCTGGCTCTGGAATCTGGAGGCAGCTTCAGTTGGGGCTTGGACCTGCTGCTTCCCATCACCCCGCTCGGGCTTAACTCTTCCGTCGGCCAAGCCCCCCTTCCCTGGGGGGTTCCCCCACCTGGGGGGCCCCTTTACACTTCAGCCTGCCTAGAGCCACCCGCTTTTTAAGGGACGTTGTCTGCTGGAAGTCAGCCCCCTCTCCTCCAGCCCACCCAGAGGGGGTGGGGGGGACCAACCTACGGCCGACCCCGTCCTTTCCACGGAGAGCAGGGCTGGGCCCGGGCCTGGGAGAGAGGGCCGCTTTGCGATGCCGACGCTTGGGACGGGCCTAACGGGGCTGCCCCTTTGGGCCCGACTGTCCCCGAGCGGCATAAATGGGGGACAGTCCGTCCGAAAGCAGGCTGCGATGAGGACGGCCGCTCGACTGACCGGAGGAGGCCTGGGGTGAACCAGAAGAGACGGACATGCCGGACTTTTGTGAAGTGGGGCACTGATTGGGGGGGGCTGGGGGTGGAAGTGAAGAAGGTTTTAGCTTTTGTGTGGTACCTGTAGCCAACACATGAGAAGTACAGGAGGGTTTCTGGGAGGCCATTTTCCTTGGACGATAATGCTTTGAAAAGTCAATTATTTCACCTCGTGATCTGCGACCATCGGGTGACGGTGTGAAAAACTTAGTGAGGCCATCAATGAGCCCCTGGGTTTTCTTGTTAACTTTAAGTGGAGCGGCAGGTATGTAGGTGGAGGTGGTGGTGGAGGAGGTGGTGGTGATTTTGGTGGCGGTGGCACCAGGCCAGGTGAGGTCTGGAACAGCCAATCTGCTGCTTGAATCCTTCACAGATGCAGCATGAGCAGATGGAGGTGTGGTACAGACTTTAGTCTTTTGAACCCTACCAGGTGACCCCCTTCCTGGAAGTGCGCTCTTGGATCCTTCGGCACTGGGAGCAGACCTAGCGGAGAAAGAGGGAGGGAAAGGAGAGGCGTCAGAGCAGAGAAACAACGGGCCCCCGGGCGCCCCTGCTTCCCTCACCGCGACCGAAACACAGGCCCAGCCTATCAGCTCAGCCCTTTGGGGAGCGGCTTGCCCCGCCAGAGCACAACCATCCATCGACGGCGCTGGAAAACGTCAGTTGTGACTTGTGTTTTACACTTAGGACCGCTGCAGCATTCCCAGGGTCACCAGGTCAAAACTGGGCATGGGTTTGTGAGGGTGGCCGTGTCCCGGGGCAGGTCACGAGATCCCCTTCTGCGACCTTCAAGGAGGAAAGCCAGATTCCCTTATGACGGTGTTACTAACTGGACAACTGCGGTGGTTCACTTGCAAACTGTACAGAGGTCGTAACATGGGACATAGCTCACCTAGCAACTGTCTTGCTTAGCCACAGCAACAATTGTGTTCGCAAATCAAGGAGTACTTGGACAACAATCCTTCTACAGGTGCCACCTGCATGTAAACTAAATCATGTACGTCCGTCTTTCTCAACCTGGGTCAACTTTAAGATGGATGGATTTCAACTCCCAGAATTCTGCGAGTTGAAGTCCATCCATCTTCAAAGTTGCCCAGGTTGAGGAAGACGGACGTACTTCCTTTGCATAATGTCTTTCAATAAATGTGCTGGCAAAAGCTTATTACGATCATTTCCATTCTATTTCAGGCCTAGAACCTTGATAGTATTGTAGACGAAGCTAATTTTATTCTTAAAACTGCTTTATTTTTTGTTCATTTTGATCAGGGGTCTTCGAACTTAGCCCTTTTATGACTTTTGGACTTCAACTCCCAGAATTCTTCAGCCAGTGTTCCTGGCTGAGGAATTCTGGGAGTTGAAGTCCACAAGTCATAAAAGGGCCAAGTTTGAAGACCCTTGATTTTGATGATGTGTAATGAACACCAGTCTTGAAGGCAATATTGCTAGCCACGTCTAAGTTTTTGAATGAAAAGGAAAAATGAAAGGATCGTGAAGCATTCTGTACATTAAAGGTGCTGTAGATCCACACACAGGTAATGATGTCCTTTTACCAAGCTCCCCAAAAAGGATCCCTTTTTCTTCTTCCCAAATTTTCTGCTGCTTCTTAAAAACAGTTAGAAAAACTTTCTCAGAGTAGGCATTATTAATCGTGGTTAAATTACATTAAATTCAGACTACACTTTAACATCGACTGAAACCCCTCCCCCACGTGGAGGTACCCTAGTCATTTCATGGCAAGAAACCTAATTAAGAAGCAATAAAAAAGCGATTAAAAAGGTCCAAGTCCTAACACCTGCCTATAGTGGCAGCTTAAGAAAAAAAAGCTGAGCATGCATTGATTTCCAGCCAGTCCGGTGAAACCTTAGATCAGCGTTTCCCAACCTTAGGAACTTGAAGATGCGTGGACTTCAACTCCCAGAATTCCCCAGCCAGCTATGCTGGCTGGGGAATTCTGGGAGTTGAAGTCCACGCATCTTCAAGTTCCTAAGGTTGGGAAACGCTGCCTTAGATAGCCAGAAGTCAATTTATTCTTCACAGAGTGACAGAGTGCTGTTCTCTAATAAATTCTGCCCAAATGTCAAACCGACGTGACAAGAAGTCAATCGTTCCAGTAAACCACGTTCTTTCTGAAGGAGGCCAGAGTGTATTGCCCAATTCTGAATTTAAAAACCCTGCAGGAAGACGGTTGCCTCCCTGAGGCTCCACACGGATTGGATAACCACGGTGGCAATTTACAGACCTAATCCAATATACAGTTAATACACTCTACGCAGCATAATATACAATTAGGACAGTTTAACCCTACTAATAAGAATGCTTTCATTGACTGTCTATGAGGCTGCATCTGGCAAATAAAATTCCTGCCTCAGGAGCACAGTTACAACTACAACATGCATCCAGAGGGTCACGACAGATAGGTTTTAAGTCAATTTACTCTATTAAGGCAACCACTATAAAAACAACATTCAGACAATACAGAGGAAGGCGATACTCCAAATGTAGCACGCTCTCGTATAATACATATAGATTACTTACAAAAACACCACTTTTACATTGGCCATAAAACGCCACTTAAAGTAAATTAGTTTCTAAAGAAGAATGTCGTTCTATACACCATTAAGATCAAAATGCAAACACAGTAATTTATTTTTCTTCAACTGCAAAAAGTGTGCAAGCCTAGCAAAAAGTCACAGAGGCATAAATAAGATTAACAAAGGAAAACAGGAAGTGGGGAAGCGATGAGTGAGAAGCACTGAAATTTAGTGAGAAAGAAGACGCAGTTTGCTTAAGGAAGCAGTGAAAGGTTAAAGAAATGACCTTTTAAGTAAATGTCAGACCCATCTCAACGGTGTTAGTGATTAAAAGGAGGATATTTCACTTTCTCGTTCATTTTACATGTAGGAATATCCACAGACAGGAAGAGTTATCCCACTGAAAATCAACAGAAAATTTTGTAAATGCTTCAAATCAATTTAATCCCTTCGTACATCTCGCTGAATATTCAATATTCTATAGAAGGCACACACACCCCCTCCCTTAATGGAAGAAGGACAGGTGCCGTTAACCGTCTTAGCGTGAAGAGGAAGGTCACAGCCCAAGGGAGCCATTTGGCCCAAAGAAGGTGGTGGCATCCTTCCATTGCAGTCTTCTTTCTCACCTCCTGCTAAGTTTATTAGCTACTCTCCCTGGGCAACGGGATTACTCTTCTAATCTTTCCACGTAGCTGTTTGAATATGTCAAGCCCTGGCATTAGCTATGAAGCTACGGTTGTGATTGATTTCTCTCTTTTTTAATTTTTTTTTTAAAAAATTCTGCCTTTATTATTTTATAAATAACTCAAGGCAGGGAACATGCCTAATACTCCCTACTTGTCTTTTTTTTTAATTACATTTATATCCCGCCCTTCTCCGAAGACTCAGGGCGGCTTACAAGCTTAGCAGTAGCCTTCATTCTATGTATATGCCTGCTTGTTAGGGCTTTCACACACACCCCAAGCGGCATTATTACAAAGTCAGCTTAATTGCCCCCAACAATCTGGGTCCTCATTTTACCTACGTACCTCGGAAGGATGGAAGGCTGAGTCAACCTTGAGCCTGGTGGGACTCGAACCTGCACTAATTGCAGGCAGCTGGTGTTACTTAAGGAGGCATTAGCCCACTGCTCCACCAAGGCTCTTTTCCCAACAACATCAGCCGTGATAGGTTGGTTGGGCTGAGCAAGAGGGGGACTGGCGCAAAGTCACATCAGTCATTCATGTTTAAGGCGGGATTAGAACTCACTTTCTCCTGGTGATTGGCCCAAAGTCACCCAGCCAGTTTTTATGCTAAGACGGGACTAGAACTCACCTTCTCTTGGTGATTGGCCCAAAGTCACCCAGCCAGTTTTTATGCTAAGACGGGACTAGAACTCACCTTCTCTTGGTGATTGGCCCAAAGTCACCCAGCCAGCTTTCATACCTAAGGCAAAACTAGAACTCACCATCTCCTGGTTTCTAGTCCGGTGCCTTCACAAAACTAGCTAATAACTTAGCAGATGCCAACAAGCTTCAGAAGCCATGTGTTTTCACATTATTGTTCAGGCCACAAAGGTAAATTAAGCAATATCATTTCCGTATCATTCCCTCAATGATGTGGGTCAGTTTGAGTTATCTACATATTATATATATATCATAGTTTTTTATGATTTGTCTTCATATTAATAATAAAAAAGAGAAAGGAAAGCAAATCAGGAAGATAATGATGGAGACAGATATACTGTCAAAAAGAAAAGAAAAAAAATGTAAAAAAAGTGTTTTAATGAAAGAAATAAAAAAAATACAACAACAATAAAAACGTAGTATGATATGTCACTGTCACAATAAATAGCTAGAATTCCAAAATAGCACTTTGTGGGGGATGTAATAAGGATTAAGCTTTTATAAAATACGCGTTTCTACAATGTCCTACCTATACCTACTAGGTTTTAAGAGAAAGCAGTATATGGATTTTGTCAACCGGAATGGATTCTCCACACCCTTCCTAAAGACTGATGCCGAAGCAGCGGAAAGTTAAATAGATTAAAAATCAGACTGTGCTTGTTGTTTACAAGCAAATTGACTAAACTACAGACATAAACTTTGCATAGGAACGTGTATTGAAATGTGGAACTCATTTAAACAGGAATAGAGTAGGTTTTTTTAAAAAAAAGATAGTTGTATTAATTATGAGAAAAATATACTGTATAGTAGTTAAAATAAAATTTGCATTAGATATAGGTGTTTTTTTTTTAACATAAAGAAGGTTAACACTCACAAGATGTTTCTGTCTCATCTGAGAACCAATTTTCTGGTCTTCTCAGTTGTGACTGTGGCAATATAACCGCCCACACTCTAAGCACAAACACAGAGTTGGCTGCTTCTTTGGGATGAAGAGCCAGGGGTCTTCCAACTCTGGCCCTTTTATGACTGGTGGACTTCAACTCCCGGGCATGCCTGGCAGAGGAATTCTGGGAGTTGAAGTCCACCAGTCGTAAAAGGGCCAGAGTTGGAAGACCCCCTGGGTAAGACCCTCCGATGCTCTTTGCCTTGGGGCAGGCTGTCCCCATTTCCTCTTGCTTTAGAAAACAAGAGTTAGGGGGTGGAGGACCAGATAAGCCACGAAGGAAGCTGTTCTGCCAAACAACACGTGCATCGAATAAAACAAATTCCAAGGCACTTTTTAAAATAACGTGATTTTTAAAGTGACAATAAAGTTATTATTCCTGTTCTGTCTTGCTCTATTCTATTCTATAATCTGTTTCCATTCCATATTCTATTCTATTCTATTCTATTCTATTCTATTCTATTCTATTCTATTCTATTCTATTCTATTCTATTCTATTCTTTTCCATTTCCATTTCCATTTCCATTCTATATTCTTTTCTCTTCTGTTCTATTCTGCGTTCTCTTTTCCTCTAGTCTAGTCTATCCGTCAAACAGCTTACAGTGGAATGGGGAAAATTATTATTAATCTCATTTTAAAAAGGTCACAAGGAAGGGATCTCCTTAGCAGAAAGAAAAACAAGGCAGAATACTTACAACATTTGTTGCTTTAGTTTGTTTTTGGGTCGTCCGATAGGCTTCGTGTAGCGTCGCCTTATCTGGGAAGCGCGCTCGTGAAGCAACCTCCGTCCCTTTCTCTTGGGCCTGCAGACTTGGCAAAGCCACGTGCCTGGATTCAACACGAAACAGAGCCTGTTAATCCTGCCGCTGCCTCTCCGCCCTCAGGACGGGCTTCCCAGTCAACCGACCGACCGAGGAGAGACAACAGACGGTTCGCTCCTCTTGCACCAGACTAAAACCCAAGTGACAGGCCGCCCTCTTGACACAAAGACGAACCTGTGACAGCCAGATACTAGTTCACGTATTCACACCCCGCAGGTCAACGTGCTATCCGTGCATTTCAAGCTCGGTATGCAAAGGCATGCTGGCAGGTATCAACACCCTACGGTAACTAGATTTTTTTTTCCCCCAGCAACAAAAAAAAGACAGCAGATGACTCTTTCTCAAAAGAAGTTCTATTTACAGAGGCCAATGGATGAGCCTATTTGTAGCTCAGGGCTGAACTGTGGGGCCCTTGGTCCTCTCCTAGTTTGGCTGTTTCCTTACAGACCTTTCATGACCAAACCAGGCAACGTCACAGTGCTAAAAGGGAGATCCTCTCTACTCTCTGCACGTCGATTGCTTGTGAGAAGGTATTTTGGACCTTTTTCTTTCCTTTCCGGCTCTTTTTAATGACACGTAGATGTTGTTTATCTTACGTGCCTGCTGATGTCCGATTTGTATGGCGTGCCCAGCTTTCAAGAATTCCCTGGCGGTTTTTGGACCTGGTTTGATCTAGGATGCTCACAGTTCCCCAGTTGAAACTATGGTTAAGTCTCTTCACGCGTTGTGAAATTAGATTTTAGATTTAGATTTTATTAGATTTATATACCGCCCTTTCCCGAAGGACTCAGGGCGGTTCACAGGGCATTTTAAAATCATACCAATACAAAATACAAAGTTAAAAGACAAATAAAAGATTAAATTATCCCTGAAAATAAAACCCAGTTAAAATTCTCAGCCTGGGCCAGAGAGCTCAAAGAGCCAAGTCTTCAGGTCTCGGCAGAATGAACGGAGGTCGGGGGCAGTCCTGAGCTCCACGGGCAGCTAGTTCCAGAGGGCAGGCGCACCCACAGAAAAGGCCCTCTCCCTGGGTGTTATCCGCCGGCAATCTTTTACCGGCGGCACCCTGAGAAGGCCCTCCCTGTGTGAGCGCACTGGACGAAGGGAGCTTGATGCCGGCAGCAGGTGTTCCCTCAGATATCCCGGACCCAAGCCATTTAGGGCTTTATAGGTCATCACCAGCACCTTGAATCTCACCCAGAGGGCAACCGGAAGCCAATGCAGCCCGCAGAGTAGAGGTGTTACATGGGAGTATCGGGAGACCCCCAACACAACTCGCGCGGCCGCATTCTGCACCAGTTGAAGCCTCCGAGTGGTCCTCAAGGGCAGCCCCATGTAGAGAGCGTTGCAGTAGTCTAAACGGGAGGTCACGAGCGCATGAGTGACTGCGCGTAGGGCATCTCGGTCCAGGTAGGGACGCAACTGGCGCACCAGGCGAACCTGGGCAATTAAGATGTTTTCATCATGTCTTTTGCCAGTCCTCTTTCTTACACGGTGGTTGTTACAGTCCATGCACTGTATTTTGTACACGACTCCTGTTTTGTTCCTTCTTTCCGGGGCTGCTGGGTAAATGGTTCATTTAGGATGTTTTGGATAGCTCTAGTTGGTTTGTGTGCTATGGTGATCCCTTATTCATACATTAAATGTATTTTTTTAAATAAAATTGAGATGGTTTAGCCTACGCATCATATGAACTCTCAATGATTTTCAATATTTTATGGTAAACAACCACCACAAAGTAGGTGCAGAGTATAAGCCTCCTATTTTAAACAACTCCCAGACAATTTTATCCTTTCCTTTGGGGACTATGTTTTGAGGCCACGTTCCCTGTCTTTCACGCCAGGTATTGATCACGTGGGACTTGCTATTATCTATCGGGAGCCTTTACTGAAATAACAAAGATGCTTCGTGACAGATTTTGATGGAAGCAGGTTAGGTTTTCACAGCTAAAGTGCTGAATGGACAGCAGAGCCTAAACTGCTTGAAACCACAAATTGAAAGCTGGGGTTCTTCAACTATTGCATTCTTTGGGAAATGTGGAAGGCTGCATTTTCTACACATCTGTAAGACAGCAGAAATACATTTATTCAACCTGGGAATGATGAAAGAGTCCGTGTAGGTGTGGACTAAAAACTCAGCTCTCCTATTCTGATATTTTTCTATCAACAAGGCCCTGAACGAAAAGTAGCCCTCCCTCACAATCTTCCTCAGTGTGTAAAGAAAGGAACACACACACACACTTCTATTACAGTCTATTACTCCTTCTGCGGTACACATGAGTAGGACGCTTGACATTCCAAGGTATGTATCTTCTGTGCACAAGACACAAGATACAATTTTTCAGTGTCAATCAACCAAAAGGGGTCAATTAGACCATGAAAAGCCTGGCCAGTCCCTGGGGCCCTTCCCTGCCCTCCCTTTGGGGGTTTCCAGGGCTCCTTGTGGGGGGAGTTGAGGCAGGCCGAGCCCTGGAAACCGGCCTCTCCCCCACAGCTCAGCCAGGGGCGGATCCGGCCCAGCCCTGGGGGACGAGAAGACGCGGAGAGGGAAAAGTCCAGCCGAGGACCGAAGTCCTCAGCTTTACGGGAGGAAACAGTAGGGGAAGACAGCGGTTGACAGTACAGGAAGTCCTCGTCTTACAACAGTTCATTCAGTGACTGTTCAGAGTTACAACGGCAATGGAAAAAATGTGACCGTTTTTTGCACCTACAGCCCCTGCAGGATCCCCGTGGTGACGAGATCAGAAGCTTAGCAACTGGCTCATACCTATGATGGTCACAGCGTCCCCGGGGTCATTCGCCTGATCCCCTTTTGCCACCTTCCATCCAGCAAAGTCAGTGGGGAAGCCAGATTCACTTAACAACCGGGTTACTAACGGAACAACTACAGTGACTCCCTTAACCGCTGTGGCAAGGGAGGGCGTAAAATGGGGCAACATTCACTTAATAACTGTCTTGTTGAGCAGCAAAAAATTTGGGCTCGGTTGTCGCCATAATTCAAGGTCTGCCTGTACTTTAAGTAGACATAAGTGATAAGTCAAAGGGACGCGGTGGCTCAGTGGGTTAGGATGCTGAGCTTGTCGATCAGAAGGTCGGCAGTTTGGCGGGTCAAATCCCGAGTGCCGCGTATCAGAGTGAGCGCCTGTTACGCGTCCCAGCTTCTGCCAACCTAGCAGTTGTAAAGCACATTAAAAATGCAAGTAGAAAAATAGGGACCACTACGGTGGGAAGGTAACAGCGGTCCGTGCGCCTTTGGCGTCTAGTCATGCCGGCCACATGACCACGGAGACGTCCTCGGACAAACGCTGGCTCTTCGGCTTTGAAACGGAGATGAGCACCGGCCCCTAGAGTCGGAAACGACTAGCACGCATGTGCGGGGGAACCTTTACCTTTACCTTTAAGTGATAAGTGAACACTGTAATTGAATGTAATAGAGCCAGAGTGTAGGGTATGGAGCAATAAATTATTAATGTTTTTTATTGGCCTTTGTTTGATTCATTTGTATAGCCGCCCATCTCAATCTCAGTTTCTAGAACTGGGTAGAATGCAGAATAAAACAGCATAACAAATAAGGTTAGTTCTTGTGAACAAGAAAAAAACAACCCAAAATAAACTCATTTAGTGTATAGTATGAAATCGTGGCGTAAGGTAACAGCCCTAGTTGGAGAGCTCATAGAAAGAGGATACGTGCCACTCGTGGTCTGTGTGTTATAGAGAAATCTTTTAGTCAGATGTGTAAATGTGTGATAAATCCTCCTTGGCAAGATAAGCTGCTCATTTTTAAAAGCTGTTTTTATTCTAAGCTTTTGATTAATTAAACAGCTGAAGGTATTGGAAAGGAGCAGCACAGGAGACTTTGACATAAAGAGAAGGAATTTCCAGCACTGAAATAAACAGCACGAAATCAAAATATAACCCACCTTATCAGCAGCAAAATGCTGATTAGACTAATGATGATCATGTTAAGTTTAAAGGTAGAGCGAGCAAATTTTAACACATTTTTCTTCTTTTAAAAAATGAAAAGTATTCCTTTGCAATCTTAAAATCCCAAGTACCATTAATTTTATAAAACACGAAGGCAGAGAATAGCCCCATCCCTACGAAGCGGTGGCCAAGAGACCCAGCAGGGAAGCCAGACTAACTAATCTTTCAACTATCATCAATCAAGCCTACGTTTAACAGTTCAGTTCTAGGTGGTGCAATTTCATTATCCGTATTGAAGATTCATTCGTAATTCTAGAAGCAGACATGAAACAAAAGTTTCCAGATTGTATTCCAAGGAGAATAAGGAAGAAAGAATCGTGCAGCAAAGCTCAACAGGGCTGGACGCATTTATGTCTCATTGAGCGTTATTTAGCATATCATCGAAACATTAACCAAGGCCCTTAAAAAGGAAGGTTTCATGGCATGCCTAAATTTTAAAAGTGTTATGAATGCAATTAGTAAAATAAAGCAAGGGCAGAGGTGCTTCAAATGTCCAGAGTGCTCAGTCGTAAGCACACACTGGATTCCACATAAGCATCTCTTGGAACCACTTAGCGACGGCCTAAGTGAACGAGCCTCCGAGGCTCACAGATTTGGCCACGCTCACCTTTTGGCATTCGAGAAAGTGGCGGGTCACAGCACTCCATGTGGAAACCTCTGTCACAAGAGTCACAGAACAGCATATTATCCTGAAGGAGAGAAAGGGGGGAGGGGGGAATAAATAAAGGAATCTTAAATAAGTAGTCATGGCCCAAGGCTCTTATTAAATGATCAGCTGGGCTACCCGGCTAGGTCTCGTTCCCTGTCATTCTTTTCACGTAAATATTTTAGAATAGAATGTAGAATAGGATATTCTTTATTGGCCGAGTATAACTGGACACACAAGGAATTTGTCTCTGGTGCATTAAATATTTAGATAAATATGTAATGATATTTAACAATTTTATTATAAATTAACACTGGGGGCAGTCCTGATAATAGTTATAGGGAAGGTGATATATAAATATCTGAAATACAATTAGTATGCATTCCAATACGAGTAGAAAATACTGGCATTTATGTATTAGTCCCATATGAGCCAAATGGGATATAAAATTTTACTTACTGCATTTTTGCCTTGGATTCTGCAGGCGCTGCACGTCTTGCACTCGATACACTGCCATCTTAAGGCCTTCACGTTCGTTGTTAACTCCAAACAAAATTTAAGACAGGATGGGTGTCCTATTAAACAACCAAGAAGTACAACATTTATTTTAAGCGTTCTGTTGCAATAGAAACAATGGTTCAGGAAGTTCTCAACTTACAACGGTAGCGGAATTGTGGTTGTTAAGCCATCGAGGCTGCCTCGTGTGACTGGACCTGATTTTTTTTGTTGTTTCGTTTTACATTTTTTTCTAGTGATCACTAAGCAAAAACCTCGATTGTTAAGCTAATCAATTATCAATGGACTTCAACTCCCAGGGCTCCTGAGCCAGGCAGGCTCAGTCGAAGTCCACAGGTGGTAACGTGGGCACAGCTGCTGAACCCTGCTCCAGGGGAATAAAAGAATAAAAACCACATCCCCCCTACGTCTTGCCTGGCAATCCCATCCCCAGATCTAAATGTCCAGTGCAACAAGAAGAAGAAAATAACTGGACACGGGGAGGGGGGCAAATCCTATTAACTACAGTAGATATAATGTACTTGATTACTTCTAAATTAAATCTTTATTTCTTAGGAGGCTACCTGAAAGAATATGCAAACCCCCCTGCCTTAACCAACGCACAGAAGACACAAGGCATGGCTTCTCTTCGCAAACCTTTCGTTTTTAGATAGTTGAGGCCTTAAAAAACAGGGACATCTGCTCTGCCGCCAGAGACTTAGCCGTATAATGCAAGTGAACTACTGGATGCCAGATGTAGGGTTGAGCTGTCACATCTGTATCCTGCCCTCCTGGACTACCTGGGCCTTTGATCTCATCCAGCATAGCTTTTCTTACATTTTACAGGCCTGCATCCCTCGTGAAACAGATGCAGCCGTAAAAAGATAAAAGTATATTTTACAGAAGTTCATCTGTGAAGCACATGAACTTTGACAAATCAAAGTCCTATAAGAAAATACACGCAAAATAAAATTAGTCATTTCTACTGGTACATTAGTGAGGGTCCCTTCTTAGATGCATTTTGAGAACGACACTACGCAGTATTTCTTTCACACTCAGCAGCGCTTATTTCATACTTTCCTCTGTCGATTGCCTAGTAATTAGAGCTGGGCATACTTCAAAAATGATCGGGACGCTACATTTCACCACCTGAGAGTCAGTGATTTTCCGAAACAGCCACCTCTGGTTTCAAGGTTCTGCGTGAACCCGGGAAAAACTGTGTCTACTCTTAACACATTCAAGTCAGAGCTGCTTTAGTGAGTGAAGGGGTTGCGTTTGTGTTCCCCTGCCTTCTAAATCACTCGTTCCAAACAGAAGCACCCACGGGTGTCAAGATGAAACCCCACCCCATTTTAATATCCAGTGATCCAACACCGAAAAAGGGCCAAAACCTTTAATTGCACGGTGACAGATGTCATCCTGACTTTTGGTTGAGTACTCTGCTTTTAAATCATTTTTAAAGCTTGTGCAGCCCTCCAAACCGTCACAATCACATTTCTGAAAACACTTTCTGTTCTGTTTAACCCATTTCATAATTTGCACCAAGGCATCCTTGGTATGAGAGTGAGGAAGACTAAGTATGGGTGCTGCTCATTATGAATGGACAACGGGTTTGCCCTCTTTCGTACCCTCTGGGTAAAAATTCTAGCTGGAGGCTCTTTGCCAGAGGTCTTCAAACCTGGCCCTTTTATGGCTCGTGGACTTCAACTCCCAGAATTCCTCAGCCAGGCACCCGTGTTTGAAGACCCCTGCTCTTTGCCCTCCCTCACGGCAAGATTCACAGAGCCAAAGAAGCCGCTTCCTGTTGTGTCCCTCAATCAATCCCCATTCAGGTTATGGAGCCTGTCCGTCTCCTAGAGGAGAAAAAATGCACTCAGTATAGAACAGAACTAGCATCTATTTTCCCCAACATTTCCTTGACTCCTGTCGCAAGCTCTGGATTTGGTTATGGAAAACATTAAGAAAAAAATGTCGATTCTTCTCTTTCCCTTTGATTTTTTTTTTATTTTCCATCATGATCTAGAGACCGTGGTCTGTTCTACTTCTTTATACTGGGTGGTTTTCAAAGAAATCTTCCGCTGGACGAACTTCAGATTAAAAACAAAAGGGGAAAAGAGGCAAGAGGAAAGTTATCATAAAACGTATAGGGAACGGTTGCTGGAATTGGGTATGTGTAGTTTAATGAAGAGAAGAGTGAGGGGTGACATGATAGCAGCCTTCCAGTATCTCAGGGGTTGCCCCAAAGAAGAGGGAGTCAAGCTATTCTCCAAAGCGCCTGAAGGCAGGACAAGAAGCAACGGATGGAAACTGGTCAAGGAGAGAAGCAACCTAGAACTAAGGAGAAACTTCCTGACGGTTAGAACAATTAACCAGGGGAACAACCTGCCTTCAGAGGTGGTGAATGCTCCAACCCTGGAGGATTTCAAGAAGAGACTGGCCAGCCACTTGTCTGAAATGGTATAGGGTTTCCTGCCTGAGCAGGGGGTTGGACTAGATGACCTCCCAGGTCCCTTTCAACTTATTATTGTTATAAATGGAATGGGTAAAACAAGAGAAATGTTTAATTAAGAAATGACGGGGGGGGGGGAAATGGAGCTCGCTGAAGCAGTGATCAAAAAGGACCTGAAGTCAGTGCAGAAGTGAATCACGTAACCACCGCCGAGACAGGAGCTCAAATAAAGATTCCTAAAGCCAGCTGCAAAGGCATGCAGACTTCCTTGCATGATCCACTATGAGTAAAATATATCCCATAACCAATGGAAAAATAGTTCAGTTTCCCAGGGTGCTCTGTCTGAGATTTCAAGATAACAGGGGTTAAGAATCAGTGGATTCAGCCAAAATGGACTTTATCCGATCGAGCACTGTATGTTGTGGCTTAAACAAAGACAAGAAGTTTCTTATTACACGATCTGGGTTACTTGTCTGCTGGGCGAAAAAAAATGTCTGGGTCGTGTCTAACTAGCCTGCTGGACTTCTGTCAGTATCCCAAGCGACTTCCTTTCGATTTTCTTCTTCTACTACCCCCCTTTCTCTCTCTCTCTCTTCTCTTTCCATTGCAGCTCCAGTAATGGCTGTGAACACAGAATCTCTCTCCCTCAAAAACGACGCTCTTGCTGAATCTGATGAAATCCACAAAACAACCCATTTCTTAGCCTTTAACGCACCGCAAAGCGTCTACCCTATTCAGCCCACCCAGCTCACTCCACTGCTTGTCTCAGGTAGATGACATACTCAACCTTTTATTTTTAAAGGACTAAAACGGACAGCAGGCATTCCAGAATGCTACCTCTGGGTGGAAGGAACCTCGGAGGGAATCCCACTCGCTTGCGCCCTCCTGGGAACGGAGTTCTCCATCCATCCATTAGGGGCATCTTGGCAGGACCCTCAATTTGCAAATATAAAGATGTGCCTCGGCCAGACCGACTGACTTACCGCTGCTACCGCAGTCAGCGCAGGAGAGCAGTTCCTCCGGCTTCTTCTCACGGTTTGACTCTTTTGTCCCCAAACAGAAGCTACATATGGGAATGGGATCAGCCCGGGGCTATGGAAAGAAGGGTGAGATTAATTTCTCTTCCAAAGAACTGTTCCCTTTTTTCTTGACCTCAGTGGATTAGGATTGCGGTTTGGATTCCTTCTTTATTGGCAGAAACAAACATTTTCTCTTTTATAATTTTGTAAGTTCAAAAACTTTAATTCTTGTTCCCAGGATGTTATTCATTCCTAACAACTAGGAATAAATTTGGCCCAAATTTAGAATTATTCTTCGTATCATTCTAGACCAGGGGTGGGATTCAAATACGGGAACAACCGGTTCTCCGTGTGGATGCCGCTTCCGGAAGTCCATTCTGGGCCTGGGCCACAAAAAATTAGCCACCGGTTCTGCCGAAGTGGTGCGAACCGGCTGAATCCCACCACTGATCTAGACCTCATAGGTACGTATTAGGAAATAGGAATTAAGTGTTTCCAGCATAGGAAAGGGAAGTATCCTAGATGCACGAAAAACCAGCTCCTCTCCTCTGCAGCTGAAAGAGGAAACCTTCATCGTTATCAAGAGATACAGACGAAACACGGTAACTTCCAGCCCTCCCAGGCTCACTGGGACAGCTACGTGTGTTAACACTGGAGGGTGCATAATTCACAAGTCAGCATACACTTACCTGGGAGTAAATCTTATTATAATCATTGGAGTTGACACATATTCCTGAAATTAGCTCCAAGTTGCGTTTGGGAACAGGAGGAATTTTAAACATTTAGGCTTTGCAATATGTTTGAATTGTATGAAATCCACATTCAAATTGTGCAGATACATTTAATTTTTCAGTTCAACTTTTTTATATATACAGAATTCCGCCCTGAGTCTTCGGAGAAGGGCGGGATATAAATGGAATTAAAAAAAAATTGTCCCTTTCTTTCACATACTCACATAGTCTCTAAAGTTTTATAAAGGGGTATGTAACTTCCTTGTCCAGGTCAACGAAGATGCCTCAGTAAGACAGATAGTTGTTACCAATAGTACTTCCACTGACACTTCAGCCGTAATCAATTACAACTATTTAAACAAGGTTGAGCACTCAGCATTTAATCTGAGGTATTCTTAAATATAATACTGTTGGGTCACCTTAAAACAAGCCAGCGGAGGCCTGGAGCCCGTTTAATATTTAAACAGAGTCATTCACATCTGTTTTCATCCGAGAGCAAAGTTATTGTACATCACTTGAAGCAGCTCATTAATATACTCTCTGCATCTTTCAGAGGCTGTAGGAATTGCAAAGCTTTTAGAAGCATCTGTCATAAACTCTAAACAGCGCAGCTAGACGTGTATACTTCTTTTCTTTATTAGCTCGTCAAATAATCAACCTTATTTAATCTAAGCAAAAAGAATGGAACTTTAAATGAAAATAACCAATTACTTTTGATATCAGCTTTTCATCATTCGACTCATCTCTTTAGGTGGCTCACTTGATGGCAAGTGTTCCAAAAAAGTATTATCCACTCATAATTAAACTGAACAGCTGTCATGTTCAATTACAAATCTGTAGAGTTTTCTCCTTTAACTTGAAATACGTAGTTTTTAATTGAAGTTTGATCAAATATTTGAACAGCAGGCATTTTAATGATTCTCTCACTGCATTAATGAAGAAGGCAAACTATACAACCGCCATGTACCATCGTATAAATAATAATGATCTTATTTGCACAAAGCTACTTAGGTTTATTCTTAATGTGTTATTAGCACTCATAATCAAAGCAACAAAGATAAAATAAAAATAGTAAAAATAGTAAACCAATCTGGGGGTATAAAGTCCAGGTACCGTATATGTCCGCATGCAATCAGATTATTGATTGATCGTAAACTAAGCGGGATCAAACCTCATTAAGACCTAAACGGGAGACTACTTGGAACTGCAATGTCCCCATTCCCTCTGAGAGACGTCTTCCTTGTTAGCTGTTTTTTAATTAAAACACTGAACATGCACTGTGTTTACGACATTATGAAATGTCATACACAAATGTGTAGTATATAATTGTGAGCAACTGCCCACTCTCAACCATCCTTGCCCACTCTCTCCCCACAGGACATGACGGGCCTGGGTGCAAGCCACGGTGGCAGAGTGGCTTGGCCTTACACCTGCAACCCCATAGAGGTGGGAGCTCTATGGGGTATGCTTCACCCAGAGTACGTTCTGGACCACCTCCGGAAGCAGAGACACAACCCATCGTGAGAGGATAAGGAGTGGCCTGCTTCTGGGGTTCGCCCGGCCAAGTGGCAGTGGCAGGGTGACGATCCAGAAACCCACCTACCCGACTCGACCCTCCTGCAAATTCACCATCCAGGGGACTGCCTTCCCGGAACCCCTTGTGACTATGCTCCTTCAATACTCCATCACAGTACTGCACGCCCTCAGGGGTTCCCCCCTCTCCTGGGTGCGACCCGCCTGCACTACATCCAATCTCGATGATGGGCCCGACCACTGGGCCTCTGAGAGATGGCCGGGCAGGGTCAGGGGCCTCCAGCATAAGCCCAACAAGAGGCCCCTGATTAAGTTCTTAGTTAAGTTTTTTGTGGGGTTAGGGAGGGGGGTGGGAGAAGACTATGGTTGCTCGGGAAAGGCATGCCTTCCAGCCACCATAACGCAGGCCAGGCCTACGACCATTCGCGACGGTGTAAAACGAGGACCAGTCGCCGATAATACCCAGTGGCGTACTGACAAACAGCCCATTCCCAGGATGGTGGGGAACGGCAGAAGGTGCACAGACAGAGGGCCGTATCGTCACCGGGAGTGTCATCTCCGCTCTGTACAAGCGGTGAGACGCTCCGACCCTCTGTACTTCCCCGGAGGACCCGGGAGCGAAGGTGTGCAGCCTCCTATGCTAAGGCTGGTCTACCTGAATGCCAGGTCCGTAGCTAACAAAGCTCACCTCGTTCGTGACCTAGTGGAGAGCGAGCATGCGGACCTGGCTTGCATCACAGAAACCTGGCTGGGCCCAGAGGGTGGTGTCCCTCTGGTTGACCTCTGCCCGCCAGGTTTCCAGGTGCTGCACCAGCCTCGGACCCATGGGAGGGGCGGGGGAGTGGCAGTTATCATCAGGGAATCCCTTAGCCCGCGAGAGACCACCGTCCCTCAGATGGTCGGGTGTGAGTCTCTCCTACTGAGATACGGCCCAGGGGCACAGTTGGGCCTGCTGCTGGCGTACCTACCACCTAATCGTGCAGCGGCGGCCCTGCCCAAGCTACTCGATGTCCTCTCAGGGTTGGTGGTACAATTCCCAGAACTCATGGTCTTGGGCGACTTTAACCTACCGTCCCTGGGAGGATCGTCCGAACTGGCTCGGGAGTTCATGGCTTCCATGGCGGCCATGGACCTGTCGCAAATAATTTCTGGACCGACTCATGAGAGAGGCCACACCCCAGACTTGGTGTTCTTGTCTGGACGGTGGCGTGATGATATCGGTGGGGGTGCCACGACTGTTATGCCCCTGTCATGGACCGATCACCACCTCCTGCGGCTAGACTTCCCCTTTGCCACCCCCCACCGTGGGTGCACGGTGCCAGCCAGATGGTACCGCCCTAGGCGCCTAATGGACCCTGATAAGTTCCAGGCAGCGCTTGGGGACACACATGCACTCCCTGCTCACAGCTCGGCGGATGCCTTAGTGGAAGCCTGGGAAAAGGCAGCCACGGAGGCTCTGGACCGAGTTGTACCCTTGCGGCCTCTGACCCGGCGCAGATCCCAGCGAGCCCCATGGTTCACCGTGGAGCTCCGGGAGATGAAGCGTCGGAGACGGGGCCTAGAGAGCCGTTGGAGATCCAGTCGATCCAAATCCGACCGATTGCGATTAAGAATCCTCACCAGGTCTTATCTCGCTGCGATAAGGGTGGCAAAATCCAACTACTTTTCCACCCTCATCGCGTCCGCAGATAATCGCCCGGCTGCCTTGTTCAGGGTGACTCGCTCCCTACTGAACCAAGAGGTGAGGGAGGAACCCTTGCAGGGTCGAGCCGAGGAATTCGGTCAATATCTGCTGGATAAAATTGCTCGGATTCGAACTGGCCTGGACTCCAACTGGGCTGAGCTGGAAGAACAAGTCATGGACAGTCTTGTCGACGTCATCTGGGAGGAATTTGATCCTGTGACTCCTAAGGAAGTGGACAGGATTATGAGGAGGTTGAGCGCCTCCACATGCTTACTGGACCCGTGCCCTTCCTGGCTGGCCTATGCAGCTCGAGAGGGGACACGAGGCTGGTTCCTGGCGGTCATCTCTGCTTCTCTGAGTGAGGGTCACTTCCCCACCGCCTTGAAGGAGGCGGTGGTGAGACCTCTCCTCAAGAAGCCCACCTTGGACCCATCCTCTTTGAATAACTTTCGTCCTGTCTCCAATCTTCGCTTCCTTGCGAAGGTTGTTGAGAGCGTGGTGGCGCACCAACTTCCTCAGATCCTGGATGAAGCGGTTTATCTAGACCCGTACCAATCGGGTTTCAGGCCGGGCTACAGCACGGAGACGGCATTGGTCGCTCTGATGAATGATCTCTGGAGAGCCCGGGACAGGGGCCATTCCTCTGTCCTAGTCTTATTAGACCTCTCGGCGGCTTTCGATACCATCGACCATGGTATCTTGCTGCGACGCCTCAGGGGACTGGGAGTGGGAGGCACGGTTCTGCGTTGGCTCTCCTCCTTTCTCCAGGGTCGCTCGCAGTCAGTGCTGGCAGGGGGACAGAGGTCGACCTCGAGGCCTCTCGCTTGTGGAGTCCCTCAGGGGTCGGTCCTCTCTCCTCTCCTGTTCAACATCTACATGAAACCGCTGGGTGAGATCATTCGCAGCTTTGGAGTAGGGTACCATCAGTATGCTGATGACACCCAGCTTTTCATCTCAACTCCAAACAACATCAGTGATGCCCTCGACGTGATGTCCCGCTGCCTGAAAGCGGTCCGGGAATGGATGGGGAGGAACAGGCTTCAACTGAACCCGGACAAGACTGAATGGCTGTACGTACCGGCAAGCCAGGATACTCAGAACATCCCATCCCTTAACATCGGGGACAAGTTACTACCCCCTGTTGATAGGGCCCGCAACCTGGGTGTCCTCCTAGACTCGCAGCTCTCCCTGGAAGATCACATAGGAGCTGTGACCAAGGGGGCCTTCTCCCGGGTTCGACTAGTTCGCCAACTACGGCCTTATCTGGACCTGGATGCCTTACGTACAGTCACCCATGCCCTTGTGACCTCTCGCCTAGACTACTGTAACGCTCTCTACATGGGGCTGCCCTTGAGATCCACTCGGAAGCTTCAACTGGTGCAAAGTGCAGTGGCACGGACACTCTTGGGAGCCTCCCGATACTCCCATATCACACCTCTCCTCCGTGCGCTGCACTGGCTTCCGGTTGCCTTCCGTGTGAAGTTCAAGGTGCTAACAATGACATACAAAGCCCTACATGGCATGGGTCCGGACTACCTACGGGAGCACCTTCTGCCAATGTCAGCACCCCACCGTCCTGTGCGCTCCCACAGAGAGGGCTTCCTCAGGGTGCCACCGCTCAAGGAATGTCGGCTGGTGGCCCCCAGGGGGAGGGCATTCTCAGTGGGTGCGCCAGCCCTCTGGAACTGCTTGCCAACCGAAATCTGGATGGCCCCCGACCTCCGCACCTTCCGGCGCGACTTAAAAACCTACCTGTTCCAGCAGTCCGGCCTGGCCTGATAGCTTTAATTGGGGTCCCAGTTTGTTTTTACTATTGTTTTTCACTATTGTTCAATCTGTATATCTACCTTACTCTGTACACCGCCCCGAGTCCCTCGGGAGAAGGGCGGTTTATAAAAACAAACAAACAAATAAATAAATAAATAAATAAATAAATAAATAAATAAATAAACCAGAAGCCCTTCAAACATTGTACTTGCATTATAAATTTGTGTTACCCAACTGCACAGAAGTTCCTTGAAAGTTTAATAACAACAGGTCGGCTGTCAAATCATCATCATCCGTGGAAGATAAATCAGCTTTGAAGGGGCGTTAAACAGAATAGACATAACCCAACTATTTAAATCATCAACTAAAAGCCATCATAAAAGAGGTCTAATAAATAACATACCTAAAAGAAATATCATTAAGACAATGAATATAAGAATGTGTCGTATCACTGGCTTGGACACTGCAGGAAATAGAGAAAAATTCTAAGGCAGATTTTAGCACGGCCTTTCCTGTCTAAGCCCATCTCTTTGTTTGTTCCAAAACAAACACGTATCTCAGGTACAATCCTTTACGTAAGGTTTTTCTACTTTCTCTGACCTTACAAATGTCATCTGTACAATTCTCCAACACGCGTTTGGCATTGTTCTTGTATGCTGCAGGAGCAACATTACTCCTCCACCGTTCTCCATTCAAACTGGAACAACGTAAATATTAGACTAATTCATTTCTATACCATTCTTCCTAAAGTGTTCGGGGGCTGGCTGGTCTTACGCTCATCCATTTCCCACTCAAAATCACATTTACATCTACCTGCCTCCTTCAGCGAAGACTGTTCCCTGAATTACTGCCTCTTTAGCTGCGAGGATTTTACGCACCTTCCAATAATTAATTCAATCATTGTCAGATATGTAACAGCTGCTCTTTTTATCTGCAGAGGGCAGAAGCTCTGGCAGGAGAGAAAAGTGGAACCAGCAATACAACATTTCATTCATTCATTCATTCATTCATTCATTCATTCATTCATTCATTCTGGACAGGGAAGCAATTAAGCAATTTCCTCTCCATGGAATTATGTGTAATTATGTAAATATTCCGCTCCATGTGGTTTTGGTCACCACACGTTGCAAAAAAAATGTTCAGACTTTGGAAAAAGTGCAGAGAAGATCAACTAAGAGGATCAAAGGCCTGGAGACAAAACCGTAGGAAGAACGGTTGCAGGATTTGGGAATGGCCAGTCTAGAGAAAAGAAGGACTAGCGGGGACATGATAGCAGGGTTCCAGTATTTCAGGGGATGCCACAAAGAAGGGGGGGTCAGCTTGTTCTCCAAAGTACCCGAAGGTAGGACAAAAAAATATGGGTGGAAACTAACCAAGGAGAGAAGCAACCTGGAACTAAGGAGGAACTTCTCCACAGTGAGGACAATTAACCAGAGGAACAGAAGTTGCCTCCAGAAATCGTGGGCGCTCCGTCACTGGAGGTCTTTAAGAAGAGGCTGGACAGTCTCCTGTCTGGAATGGCCTAGCGTCTCCTGCTCGAGCAGAGGGTTGGACTAGAAGACTGTTGTGATTCAGGGTCAGCCTGTGGGTTCGGCAGTTGGGTCGGATGACTCAGAGGAGGAGGAGGGGGGTGTTGGAGAGGTTGCTGAGGGGGTTGGAGAGCTTGCTGATGATAGCCCTCAGCCAGGCCCCTCCCATCTGGTCACGACGCAGACCCAGCTGTGTGAGCCTGACAGCGTGGATGAAGATGACCCACAGCTGGCCCTGTTCAAGGACGCCCGATGGAGGAGGCAGTCAATCAGGAGTAAACAGAGGAAGGCAATGGGGCACCTCGGAAGGAGGCAGAGAGAAGCCACGCCCTGAACTGTATAAAAGGGGAATGTGTGGGAGGGCTGGTTTGCCGAAGGCAACCGTTTGAATAGCTTCCGTTTCATGGTTCGTGTCTTGTTTTGCTCTGTTTTATGTTAATAAATTTGGCAGGCTTAGTTCCAGCCTCTTGCCTTCTTGTAAAAGGGGTTGTCCCTGCCTTTTCTGCAGGGCCGGTAGTAGGCTGGTACAGAACAAAGACCTTCAAGGTTCCTTCCATTGATTAATACACTATTACGTACAGGCCTATCAAAGATAATAACAGATGAAGCTACAACAAAAAGAACATCCGAAGACCTGCTGCCAATAGATGCTTATGGCACCAGAATTTTTTTAGTGGAATATTGCCATAAACACTCTGAGTCTAAGTTACGCTGGGTAAAATTAGGCACATGAAACCATCAAGCAAAGTTTATTCTGGACCATGCTGTCAGCTTTTGAACTGATGCTAGTTCTTACTCCAATCAGAATCAATTTCTGAAAGACATTTCCAATTCTGAACCTAGAGATTACTTCCCCCACACACACACAGATTTAGAATGAGGTCCTTGTTCTCTACATTCATTCATATGCAGGCTTATTTCTTTACCTGGCGTATGTCTTTTCAAAAATATCAGGGATTTCCACCGGAGAAAGAAGTGAGAAGTTTTTATAATAAGTGGGAGAATGCCCGCCCTTCACTTTCTTCTGATTATTTTTTAGGCATTTATCTTTCTATACTATGCAGAGATATTCAGTGAGATCAGAGAATCGTGAAATATTCTATTCAGCTAATGTGAGAATAATCTTGCTTCTCCAAGCAATCCACTGCGTTCCGTTATTCTTTGAAATAAATAATACACCATACAATCTGCATAATCTACATCATTGAGTATGAGTGAGTCTTGAGAAACCCTAACATGTTTCGCCCTGCAGCCAAGACAAGCTTGATTTTGAAAGCCCTGCACGATAATTGGATCTGAGCAACAAAATTACCGAGAGGAACACGCTGAGTGAGTGGTGGAAACCTCACAGCAATAGCTTTGGATGAAAAGCACCACTTACATTCAGGGCCAGAAATTAATACATTTAGCCCTTGTGATCACAATCTATATACGAACAGATGCATCAATTCTGCGTATCTGCCAGTGACGGCTAATTGCCATAACTAACTGATACAAGAGATTTTCTCAGTACATCCTTGCAGGAATTAAATTAGCCTAATTTAACACAGAGACACACACACACTTTATGTTTTAAAACGTGAATCAAAATCATGGGCTCCTTTATAGCGGTAGAACAATGAACGTTTGACAATGCATCCATCTTTTTTAAAATAAAAACAAAACAAAAAACAGAACGTTGCAAAATTATGTTCAGAAGAAGCAAATCACGTCTAGCCACGGATCTGTCACGTAGGAAGGAAAAAGGACAAAAGACCAGGATTGGTGGCTAGGTGGGGAGGGGGGGGAAGGTACATTTTAAGATACCAAGGTCTGAATAAATAATTGCTTTTAAAAAAGGAATAAATGATGGTCCTAAGTTTGAGAGAAATATAGCTGATAAGAAAGAAAAATACCAATGTTGCCTAAGAAGAGAGAGAGAGAAGAGAGCGCCCAAATAAAAGAGAAGAAGAAGGAGAAAACAACTAATGAAGAAAGCAGCAGCAGATGGTCCCACCCATCCAACGAAGTTGAAAAAGAGACCTGGAAGGCAGACCTCCCTCAGTGGTGGTACACTAACTAGCTGGGGAAATTTAAGGAGGAGGAGGAGGAGGAGGAGGAAGAAGAGGAAGAGGAAGAAGAGGAAGGAAGAAGGAGGAGAAGGAGAAGGAGGAGGAGGAGGAGGAGGAGGAGGAGGAGGAGGAGGAGGAGGAGGAGGAGGAGAAGGAGGAGGAGAAGGAGAAGGAGAAGGAGGAGGAGGAGAAGAAGAAGAAAAAGAAGAAGAAGAAGAAAGAAGAAGAAGAAGAAGAAGAAGAAGAAGAAGAAGAAGAAGAAGAGGAGGAGGAGGAAGAGGAAGAGGAGGAGGAGGAGGAGGAGGAGGAGGAGGAGAAGGAGAAGGAGGAGGAGAAGAGGAGGAGGAGGAGGAGGAGGAGAAGGAGAAGGAGGAGGAGGAGGAGGAGAAGAAGGAGAAGGAGGAGGAGGAGGAGGAGGAGGAGAAGAAGAAGAAAAAGAAGAAGAAGAAGAAGAGAAGAAGAAGAGGAGGAGGAGGAAGAGGAGGAGGAGGAGGAGGAGGAAGAAGGAAGAAGAAGAAGAGGAAGAGGAAGAAGGAGAAGGAGAAGGAGGAGGAGGAGGAGGGAGGAGAAGGAGGAGGAGAAGGAGGAGGAGGAGGAGAAGGAGGAGGAGGAGGA